>NC_092333.1:457997500-458370833 GCF_046630445.1 Rutidosis leptorrhynchoides | reverse complement strand
AACCAGCACCATCATCATCAGTATCACTATCAGAGGAAGACGACAAGCTGGTTTCATCCCAATCATGATGCTCAGTAACTAGAACCTTTTCTGGCTTTTTACCCTTCTTATCAGTCTTAGCACTTTCCTTCATCTAAGCTTTCATAGCTTTGTACTTATTCTTGTACTTGTCAGCTTTTGAGAAAGAGTTAGCATGTGAAGTTGAAGGTTTCCTGGACATGCATTCAGCAGCAAAATGTCCAACCTTCCCACAATTATAACACTCAGATTTAGGACCCTTGACTGACTTGCTGCTATACCTAGCACTCAATTTCTTACTCCCTTTGTATGACTTGCTGGTTCTATTACGATTGAACCTTTTGAATTGCCTAGCCAGCAAAGCCATACCTTCAGCAAACCCTTCTGCATCACTTTCATCATCACTGCTTTCTTCAGACCCAGTACCACTATCCACATCACTCCCAGCTGACTCTTCTTCTGCCAGCATCTTTTGAACCAGTAAAGCCTTTTGAGCTTTCTTTTTAGCAGCAGCAATAAGAGCAGTATCATCTGTCTTAGAAGATTTTGAAGTGGTGGGGGCAGAACTAAAGTTTTCTTTCAAGTTAAGTTCAAATTTAGCCTCTGTCTTCTCATGGTTCCAAAGTGAACTGTAGAGAGAAGACATGTTAAAGTTCTTTAGGGTCTGAGTGATTCTTAAGGGGTCAGTAACAGATTTCCATTTAGTAGGCAGTGAATCTATGAATTTGTTAACTTGTTCAAACTCAGTACAGGTGACATTCAAAGTGATCAGGTCAGCAATCAAGGAGTTAAACCTAATGAAGGTTTGCTTAAGGGTTTCGTTCTTGTAGGCAAAGAACATTTCATATTCACGTTTTAAAGCAATCATTCTGTTCTGCCTAACTTCTCCCATACCCTCATAAGTAACATCTAGATAGTCCAACATAAGCTTGGCATTTTCTTTTCCCTTAATCAGTTTGAACAGTGGGTTAGGCAAAGTTATGGCTAACAAGGTTCTGATCTTAGGGTCAAGTCCAACACGACGTTTATCCTCAGCATCCCATCTAGAAGGAGTGAGAATAACCTCTCTGTCAGGAACAACATGAGTGTCAGCTGTAGCTGGTGCACTACCAATAGTCTCAGTAAGCACAAATGGACCATCTGTGGCGATACCAGGCATGAGTGGGTCAATAAACTCAAGGTGAAGCATGAATCTTGCCTTCCAAGTTTCATACTCATCTTCATCAAATTTGGGTGGTCTATTGGATGAGACATTTTCAAGGTAAGCTGTATTAGAATATGCAGCCATGAGAGAATTCAGATCCAAGATATTAATTATCAAGACTGAAGCTCTGATACCAGTTGTTGGTCCCTTGATAACAACAGGAGTATTATAGAGGGGGGGTGAATACAATTTCTTTTCAATTAACTAAACAGTTAAACTCGATTAGTATTTGAGCATGCAAATAAATAGAGTCACAGGTAATTTTCAACAGTTATTCTTTATTGATTGAATCACAAAGAATCACAACTATCCTTGGCAGAATGATAGTTGGTTGATACAGATTACCTAGATTATAGCTAAGAGGTAAACTAACAGCTATTACACGTTTTGACTCTATAAAATAAACCCACACCACTAGTTGTTACAATAGTGGATACAACAATTTATAGTAGTCCTATTAACCGTGTAATGGTTCTATTGTCCACTGGTACATAAGATGTCTGTACTTGTGGAGACAACTATATCAGAGAGCATGCTCTCTTCTTTCCTCTTTGGTAGCTATTTGCAGGAACACCCCAATTCGGTTTGGCACCACTATTTGATTAAACAAATAGAATGTTGTGTTCCCTAGGTGATGACAAAGTATAACACATATCTGCACATGCGTTAACCTTCTGCATTCCCACGTGGTCTTGTAAGGTCACTTGTCAGCCACCGACGCGTGTCCTTATCTGTTCAACTTTATCTTTGACTTCTGTTGAATAGTACCATTGATGTAGACCACTCGGGAAACGACTATGCTTATAATGGAGCATAGTTGTCTTGTGTAGTGAGCTGCATTTCAGCTGTGCTGGTTCTTCATTGCTGAGCCACTTCATGTTCTTGATTTGCTGAATACACATCCTGTGCTGATTGAAGAACACTATCTACCTTGTGTTGGTAGACTGAGTAGCAAACTAAACACTTGACACAGCAATATCTGCTGTCTATACATGAACAAACGTGTGCTGCCTGCACATAACACTTTAGTGCAAATAAATTACAGTTTTGTCATAATTAATCCTTAATTATTTTGGGGACTCAACAATCCCTTGATTAGGGCATGCTTTGCTAAAATGGCCCGGCTTTACGCATCCGTAACAAATAAAGGAATTATTTGTTATGTTATTTTTATATGCCTTTGGTCCATAGACATCACACTTCATTACACTATGTCCGGTTCTATTACACTTGGTACACACTACTACACAGAACTTATCTGGATGAAACCCTCCACACCTTAGACATTTATTGTTCTGATTGTTGTTGCCATTGTTGTTATTGATTTGGTTGTTGTTGGGATTGTTATTGTTGTTGGAACGGTTGTTGTAGTTGTTGTTGGGATGTTTGTTGTAGTTATTGTTAGGATTGCGGTTATTATTGCGATTGTTGTTGCGGTTGTTAGGATAGTTGTTGCGATTGTTATTGTTGTTGTACTGGTGATTCTTGTCACCGTTTTCCTCCCACTTCCTCTTGAGTTGTTTCGTGTTAGCTTCTTCGGCTGCATGTTCTTTAATTCTTCCCTCAATATGATTTATGAGTTTATGAGCCATTCGACTTGCCTTTTGTATGGAAGCGGGCTTGTGTAAACTCACATCTTCTTGAATCCTTACTGGTAACCCTTTTATAAACGAGTCGATCTTCTCCTCTTCATCTTCGAACGATCCTGGACATAATAGGCACAACTCTGTGAATCGTCGTTCGTATGTGGTAATGTCGAACCCTTGTGTTCGTAACTCTCTAAGCTCTACCTTGAGCTTATTGGCTTCGTTTCTAGGACGGTACTACTCGTACATCAGTTGCTTGAATGCCGACCACGGTAGTGCGTAAGCAGCATTTTGTCCTACCTGTTCAAGATAGGTGTTCCACCATGTTAACGCAGTACCTGTGAAGGTATGCGTAGCATACTTAACTTTGTCCTCTTCAGTACACTTACTTATGGCAAACACCGATTCGACTTTCTCGGTCCACCATTTCAATCCAATTGGTCCTTCAGTTCCATCGAATTCCAAAGGTTTGCAGGCAGTGAATTCTTTGTAGGAGCATCCTACACGATTTCTTGTGGGATTAGTTCCACTACTAGAACTAGAGTTATTTTTGTTATTTTGCATTGTAGCCTGCACTGCGGCTACGTTCACAGCAAGGAAAACACGGAAGTCTTCCTTGCTCATGTTCAAATTCTGACGAGTAGTTGGTGCCATTTCCTTCAAAAATAGCCAAAAGAATTAAGTTGATCATATAGAATTTTAAGAGTAGTCAATAGTATTTCGTAGCATAGTATGAACTCATTTATAAAAGCTTTTTCTTCATATTAGCGTTTTATAGTTTTTAATTCGGGTAGTACCTACCCGTTAAGTTCATACTTAGTAGCTAATATACAATTCAACTACTACAATTCCATATAAAAAAACTGATTATAATAAAATTTCGCATTCAAATTTTATATAATATCTTACAACTTACAATACCGCTATTATACATTTAGGATGAAATATAGCACATAATAACTTTACTACTCGGCAGCTATAAAGGCATTTCTAGTTCATACACAAGTTGTTCAGCAAAAGAAATAAAGACACGTAATTCATAAGTCCAGAAACAAGTCATGCATTCTGGTTTTACTAAGACGACTTCCCATCCTTGGTCTTGTGAAAAGTAACCGTTATGACCATTGGCTAGGCAGCATGTTGTAATGTCGTCAAAAGGACGAGGGTTTCATAATGCCCAACAGCCTCGTAGCAATGTAAAAAACCTTGTTTCTTACCCCAACTATTGAGTCTGTCACTTGTGAGAATGTTTTATTTAAAAGTTGCAACCCAATGTTCTTTTTCTCAATTTGAAGAGAAGTGAACATTATTAACCAGTAAGCATAACATGCTTCTTTATGTTGCATGTTAAAAGCTCTCTTTCTAAAGAACGGAGTCCTATGTTGGGATATGTTGAGTCAAAATAGGTTCGTAACCCGTAGCGTAAAATTGCATCAGGGATTCCCGTACTAAATGCCTTAAAGAAAACTTGGCATAACTTAAAGTCTCCCCAATGTGATATACCCCATCTTTCAAAGGAAAGCCTTTTATATACTAAGGCATGCCTGGAATGTCTTTCAAACGTTTGACAAACTAATTATGCCATAACTAATTGTGCTGATGAATTATGCCGACTCTATACAAGATTTCATCAATCATATCTCCTGGTAGGTCTTCTAAAATTTTTGGTTGTCTATCCTTAACGTCCATTTTGTGTTTTTATACTGTAAAATAGACAAGGATTAGATTTGTAAAAGATAATTAACAAACAATACAATCAATTTTTACATAGAACATAAAAGTACAAGCACACTACAATACATATAATACACAACATGATTACAACCCTCTAATCTGAATCACTGGTTTCTTCTTCTTCGGACTTGGTTCGTTTTCCTAATTTTCTAGGGATATATGGTGCTCCTCTAATACGAGCCATCGTTTTCCACAATGGTTTAGAAAAACCTGGTGGTTTAGAGGTTCCCGGGTTATTGTTACAATTTAGGATATACGGATGTTGCCGATACATATAAAGTTCATCGGGGTTGGAATCAGGTTTCTCTATTTTTACACCTTTTCCCTTATTATTTTCTTTTGCTATATTAAATTGGGTCGAGGTAATTTCTATAACATCATCGGAATCCTCATCGGGATCCGATTCATCGGAAAATTGGTAATCTTCCCAATATTTTGCTTCTTCGGCGGAAACACCATTGACCATTTTTAACGTTGGTCCGTTGGTTGAGGATTTTCTTTTATTTAATTGATTTACTGTAGGTATCAATATTTCTTCCTCCGGAACCTCTTCTTCTTCCGGTTCCTCCTCTTTCGGTTCCTCTTCTTCCGGTTCCTCCTCTTCCGGTTCCTCCTCTTCCGGTTCCTCTTTGGGAATTTGTGAATCTTCCCAAAGTATATTCGACTCTTCATTATTATTAGGTGATTCGATGGGATTTGTACTAGTGGTAGACATCTATCGCACAATATCAAACATATTAAGAGGTTAATATATCACATAATAATTACATGTTAATAATATATAGTTTCCAACAAAAGTGTTAAGCAATCGTTTTTAAAGAAAACACGGTCGAAGTCCAGACTCACTAATGTATCCTAACAAACTCGATAAGACACACTAATGCAAATTTCTGGTTCTCTAAGACCAACGCACCGATACCAACTGAAATGTCCCGTTCATATTGATTATAAACGTTCCATATTAATTGATTTCGTTGCGAGGTTTTGACCTCTATATGAGACGTTTTTCAAAGACTGCATTCGTTTTTAAAACAAACCATAACCTTTATTTTATCGACAAGGTAAAAAGGACACCACCTAGATTATTAAAAATGATAATCTAAAAATATCACACTTACACACTACTAATACATATTGGTTTACAATATTAATATGTTACAACAAAGTAAATCTCGAATGCAGTTTTAAATAATATTATACAAGCATGTTGACACCAAATCTTGTTCGTATATTAGCATGCAACAGCGAAAACTCTTAATAATCACCTGAGAATAAAAATGCTTTAAACGTCAACAAAATTGTTGGTGAGTTATAGGTTTAACCTATATATCAAATTGTAATAATAGACCACAAGATTTCATCTTTCAATAACATGCAATCTGCATAAAAATCATTCGTATGGTTGAACACCTGGTAATCGACATTAATAAATGCATCTAGAATATCCCCATATATAAATATCGAAGTACTAAAGTAGTTCAAATTCTCTGACTGGGGCTTTTCAATGGCCCATAGATCTATCTTTAGGAATCGCGTCAATTGGTGGCAATTATAATAAACACCAATTCTTAGGTTACCAAGTTCAACAAGGGGGATATCCGGTATAACGATTCAACATAGAATGTAGTTTCAATACTTGTGTCTATTTTGTAAATCATTTTCAAAACTGCATGTATTCTCATCCCAAAATATTAGATTTTAAAAGTGGGACTATAACTCACTTTCACAGATTTTTACTTCGTCGGGAAGTAAGACTTGGCCACTGGTCGATTCACGAACCTATAACAAATATGTTCATATATATCAAAGTATGTTCAAAATATATTTACAACATTTTTAATACGTTTTAATGTTTTAAGTTTATTAAGTCAGCTGTCCTCATTAGTAACCTACAACTAGTTGTCCACAATTAGATGTACAGAAATAAAGCAATATATATTATCTCGAATCAATCCACGACCTCGTGTATACAAGCCTCAGGCTAAATCACAACTCAAAGTATATATAATATTTTGGAATCAACCTCAACCCTGTATAGCTAACTCCAACATTACTGCATATAGAGTGTCTATGGTTGTTCCGAAATATATATATAGATGGGTCGATATAATATGGCAAAACATTGTATTTGTGTCTATGGTATCCCAAGATTACATAATATATTAGAATACATGTATAATACAATATGAGTTAGCTAGGATATGATTAATATAGATTTGTTACAAATTTTCACGTAGCTACAACAAGAAAAATTATCCAATCTTGTTTTACCCATAACTTCTTCGTTTTAAATCCATTTTGAGTTATTCAGGTTGCTATGGTTTCATATTGAACTTAAGTTTATGAATCTAAACAGAAAAAGTATAAGTTTATAGTCAGAAATACATATTACAAGTTATTTTTTTAAAGGTAGTCATTTCAGTCGAAAGAACGACTTCTACATGACCATTTTGGAAAACATACTTCCACTTTGAGTTTAACTATGATTTTTGGATATAGTTTCATGTTCATAAGAAAAATCATTTTCCCAGAAGAACAACTTTTAATTCAATAGTTTTTAATTAACTAACCCAAAACAGCCCGCGGTGTTACTACGACGGCGTATATCCGGTTTTACGGTGTTTTTCATGTTTTTAGGTTTTAAATCATTAAGTTAGCATATCATATAGATATAGAACATGTGTCTAGTTTATTTTAAAAGTCAAGTTAGTAGGATTAACTTTTGTTTGCGAACAAGTTTAGAATTAACTAAACTATGTTCTAGAGATTACAAGTTTAAACCTTCGAATAAGGTAGTTTTATATATACGAATCGAATGATGTTATGATCATCATTACTACCTCAGGTTTTGTGGATAAACCTACTGTAAATAATAAAAATAGATCTAGCTTCAAAGGATCCTTGGATGGCTTGAAAGTTCTTGAAGCAAAATCATGACACGAAAACAAGTTCAAGTAAGATTTTCACTCGAAATAAGATTGTTAAAGTTATAGAAATTGAATCAAAGTTTGAATATGAGTATTACCTTATATTAGAAAGATATCTTACTGTAAATAAGAAAGATTTATTGAGGTTGGATGATCACTCAAAGTGGATTTACAAGATTGGAAGTAAGCTAGCAAACTTGGAAGTGTTGTTGGTGTATTCTTGAGTAGTTGTTTTATAACTTGGTTTATGTATGGATTTATGAACTAGATTGAGCTAGATTTTGTTGAAGATGATGGAGAACACTTAGAACAAATGAAGAACACTTGAGAGAGAGTAATTTGATTCAATAAAATTGCAAAGTGAAAGTATTTGTGAGCTCCATCTTCACGTAAATTAGGGGTGGCAATATAGTCTTCATTAGTTTGTAATCTTGTGAGATATTTCATGCTAGATGTTAAATTATGGTTCCCACATGGTTAGGTGACTCACATGGGCTGCTAAGAGCTGATCATTGGAGTGTATATACCAATAGTAAATATATTTAGAAGCTGTGTATTGTACGAGTACAAATAGAAGTGCATACGAGTAGAATTATTGATGAAAATGAATGAGGATGTAATTGTAAGCATTTTTGTTAAGTAGAAGTACTTTGATAAGTGTCTTGAAGTCTTTCAAAAGTGTATGAATACATATTAAAATACTACATGTATATACATTTTAACTGATACGTTAAGTCATCGTTAGTCATTACATGTAAGTGTTGTTTTGAAACCTTTAGGTTAACGATCTTGTTAAATGTTGTTAACCCATTGTTTATTATATCAAATGTGATGTTAAAACATTATATTATCATGATAATATGATGTATTAATATATCTTAATATGATATATATATATATATATATATATATATATATATATATATATATATATATATATATATATATATATATATATATATATATATATAGTTAAATATTGTTACAACGATAATTATTACATATATGTCTCGTTTCGAAATCATTAAGTTATTAGTCTTGTTTTTACATATATAGTTCATTGTTAACACACTTAATGATATGTTTACTTATCATTTATCATGATTAAACATAGTGTATCAATATCTTAATATGATTCATATGTATTTAGTATGACGCTGTTATAACGATAATCGTTATATATATCGTTTTCGAGTTTCTTAATTCAATAGTCTTATTTTTATGTATATAACTCATTGTTAAAATACCTAATGAAATACTTACTTAGCATAATATCATGTTAACTATATATATAACCATATATATGTCATCATATAGTTTTTACAAGTTTTAACGTTCGTGAATCACCTGTCAACTTGGGTGGTCAATTGTCTATATAAAACCTATTTCAATTAATCAAGTCTTAACAAGTTTGATTGCTTAACATGTTGGAAACACTTAATCATGTAAATATCAATTTCATTTAATATATATAAACATAGAAAAGTTTGGGTCACTACACAGAATGCGTAGGAGACTAATCGTTGGGCTGATCATGATAGTATACTAGTGGACTAATGGGTTCATGAAGAAACTTGTAAGTGTCATTTGTGATTTGGTGAGTCGAGGAGAAGGGAAATTTTGTTTCATCAAAGACGACATGGCGAGAAATAATTATTTTGTTAGTTGAAGGATCATAACATTTATAGCCACGGTGATTTGGAGGGTAGCCAAGGAAGACACATGGAAGAGAACGAGGTTGAAGTTTATTTCGGGAGGTGGCGGGAATAAGAGGATAACATAAGCAACCAAATACTCGTAAATGTTGATAAGTGGGAGTACGATGGTATAGGATTTGAGTTGGAGAGAAGTGGTTGAGGTTTTTACTTGGAAGAATGTTTATTAGGTAGGTAGCCATGGAAAGCTCATGATGCCAAAAGATGGCGGGAACATGAGAGTGTGAAAGTAAAGTTCGAATGATATTATTGATAGCGCGTATTTTTTTTTCTGCTTTACCATTTTGAGAAGAGGTGTAGGGACACGAGAAGCGAAAAGACATCCCATTTTGTATACAAAAATTGTGAAATAATGAATTATTATATTCTGTACCATTATCGCATTGAAACGTCTTGATTGATTGTTGAAATTGTGTACGAATGTATGTGTGAAACGTCTTAAAAATAGAGTACACTTGATTCTTGTGTCCAATTGGGAATGTCCATAAGTAGTTATTAAAATTATCAAACAAGACAAGGTAAAACTTATGACCCTGATTACTAAGTACAGGAGATGTCCATAAATCACTATGAATTATATCAAAAAGTGCATAAGTAGTAGATAGAGAGGGATAAAAAGGTAACTTTGTTTGTTTGCCAAAAACACAAGATTGACAAATTGAAATGTCCCGTTCATATTGATTATAAACGTTCCATATTAATTGATTTTGTTGCGAGGTTTTGACCTCTATATGAGAAGTTTTTCAAAGACTGCATTCATTTTTAAATCAACCATAACCTTTATTTTATCAATAAAGGTTTCAAAGGCATTACGTAGATTATCAAATAATGATAATCTAAAATATACTGTTTACACACGACCATTACATAATGGTTTACAAAAGGAATATATTACATCGACATATGTTTCTTGAATGCAGTTTTTACATAATATCATACAAACATGGACTCCAAATCTTGTCCTTATTTTAGTATGCAACAGCGGAAGCTCTTAATATTCACCTGAGAATAAACATGCTTTAAACGTCAACAAAAATGTTGGTGAGTTATAGGTTTAACCTATATATATTAAATCGTAACAATAGACCACAAGATTTCATATTTCAATATACATCCCATACATAGAGATAAAAATCATTCATATGGTGAACACCTGGTAACCGACATTAACAAGATGCATATATAAGAATATCCCCATCATTCCGGGACACCCTTCGGATATGATATAAATTTCGAAGTACTAAAGCATCCGGTACTTTGGATGGGGTTTGTTAGGCCCAATAGATCTATCTTTAGGATTCGCGTCAATTAGGGTGTCTGTTCCCTAATTCTTAGATTACCAGACTTAATAAAAAGCGGCATATTCGATTTCGATAATTCAACCATAGAATGTAGTTTCACGTACTTATGTCTATTTTATAAATCATTTATAAAACCTGCATGTATTCTCATCCCAAAAATATTAGATTTTAAAAGTGGGACTATAACTCACTTTCACAGATTTTTACTTCGTCGGGATTTAAGACTTGGCCACTGGTCGATTCACGAACCTATAACAAATATGTACATATATATCAAAGTATATTCAAAATATATTTACAACACTTTTAATACATGATAATGTTAAAAACGAACATATATTTCATAGCATTATTCCTCAAGAAAGACAAGCTTTTAGTTGCAATTGTTCTATTTAAAAGTGATATTCGTTTAAATAATAAAAGGTGAAGACAAAAGACAGATTCGACGAATTGAAGACGCAAACGACCAAAAAGCTCAAAAGTACAAAATACAATCAAAGAGGTTCCAATTATTGATAAGAAACGTCTCGAAATTACAAGAGTACAAGATTCAAAATTCAAAGTACAAGATATTAAATTGTACGCAAGGACGTTCAAAAATCCGGAACCGGGACATGAGTCAACTCTCAACGCTCGACGCAACGGACTAAAAATTACAAGTCAACTATGCACATAAATATAATATAATATTTAAATAATTCTTATAATTATTTATATATTATATAAATAATAAAAATCCGTCGGCAAGAAAGACTCCAAAGTTGGTGAGCTGTATTTTCAAACTCCGCGACTCGCGGAGTTTGTAGGCAAAAATTGCCGCGAGTCGCGGAGCCCCAAATTCTGAAACTCCCTATAAAAGCAAACGAATTCTGATCGCAAAAACCAACATATATATCCATCCTCTCTATATCTATACCTAAATATTTATATTTATATTTTAACTTTAATTTTAATTTTAATCCTAATAATAAGGATATGTTAGTGAATATTGTAAGGGTGTAAGTCGAAATTCTGTCCGTGTAACGCTACACTATTTTTAATCATTGTAAGTTATGTTCAACCTTTTTATATTAATGTCTCGTAGCTAAGTTATTATTATGCTTATTTAATCCGAAGTAATCATGATGTTGGGCTAATTATTAAAATTGGGTAATTGGGCTTTGTACCATAATTGGGGTTTGGACAAAGGAACGACACTTGTGGAAATTAGACTATGGGCTATTAATGGGCTTTATATTTGTTTAAATAAATGATAGTTTGTTAATGTTAATATAAAGATTTACAATTGGGCGTCCCTATAAATTACCATATACACTCAATCGGACACGATGGGCGGGGTATTTATATGTACGAATAATCGTTCATTTAATCGGACACGGGAATGGATTAATAGCCACTAGAATAATTAAAACAGGGGTGAAATTATGCAAAAGGACACTTGGCATAATTGATAACAAAATATTAAAACCTTGGGTTACACTCAGTCGACATCCTGGTGTAATTAAAATCTTGTTAAACAAAGTATTAAAATCTTGTTACAGTTTAAGTCCCCAATTAGTTGGAATATTTAACTTCGGGTATAAAGATAATTTGACGAGGATACTCGCACTTTATATTTATGACTGATGGACTGTTATGGACAAAAACCAGACGGACATATTAAATAATCCAGGACAAAGGACAATTAACCCATGGGCATAAAACTAAAATCAACACGTCAAACATCATGATTACGGAAGTTTAAATAAGCATAATTCTTTTATTTCATATTTAATTTCCTTTATTTTATATTTAATTGCACTTCTAATTATCGCATTTTTATTGTTATTGTATTTAATTGCACTTTTAATTATCGTACTTTTTAATTATCGCTATTTACTTTACGCTTTAAATTAAGTCTTGTATTTATTTATTATTTTACATTTGGTTTTAACTGCGATTAAAGTTTTAAAATCGACAAACCGGTCATTAAACGGTAAAAACCCCCCTTTATAATAATAATATTACTTATATATATATTTGTATTTTTATAAAAGTAAACTAATATAGCGTTAAGCTTTGTTTAAAGATTTTCCCTGTGGAACGAACCGGACTTACTAAAAACTACACTACTGTACGATTAGGTACACTGCCTATAAGTGTTGTAGCAAGGTTTAAGTATATCCATTCTCTAAATAAATAAATATCTTTGTAAAATTGTATCGTATTTCGTCGTATTTTCTGCTAAAATATAATAGCTATTTTATATACACCTCGCATAACATCAAGTTATTTTTGGCGCCGCTGCCGGGGAACTCTTAAACGCCGGAAGCGCAACGCTAATATAAAAAAAAATATATTTTTAGTTTACTTTTATTAAAATTCATTTTTATAAAAATACGTTTTAAATAGTCAAAAATATAAAAAGAAAAACAAAAATATAAGTATTTTTAAGATTTTGTTAAATATTTAAGTTTTATTAAGTTTCTTTATTTTTATATAAGTTTTATTTAAGTATTTTGTTTTTATTTAAAATATAAAAGAAAAAAAAACCGAGAAAATATATATATATATATATATATATATATATATATATATATATATATATATATATATATATATATATATATATATATATATATATATATATATATAAATCTAGCTTTAAGATTTTTATTTATAAAATTATAAAGTAGTTCTATTTTTATTCGAATTTTTAAAATATAAGTTTTTATTATATAAATATTTTAGATTTGAAAACAGAAAATATAAAACAGAAAAAAAAACGTCGAATAAAAAAAACTGTACCTGAGTTGAATTCTGGAACCCTGCGACTCGCGGGGTTTGCTGCTTGGAGTACCGCAACTCGCGGAGCTACCCTGACACCGACAGAAACCCTGATCTGCATTTAATTACGGGTAATTATTAATTATTATTATTATAAACCCTAATTACCTATTATTATTATAATTAGTTTTATTTTAAAGTTTCTTTTTATTTAATTTGTTTTATTTAGTTAAATTAGTTTAATTAAATTGTAAAATTAATAGTTTTAATAAATAAATAATATAAAAATAATATTTTTATAAAAATTGTATTTTTTTACAACTTTTAGTTATTTTTATATTTTATCCCTTTTTATTCGTTTTAGCGTCATATTTGTATTTTTAGCCCATATTTAGTTTTAAACTTAGTTTTTGCCGTAGTTATTTTTACTTCTAGATTTTTAGGCTTTGCCGTAGAATTTCTTAAGTGCTTTTTCTTTAGACTAAGATTTAGGTGCTTTAGAATTTTGCGACGCCTTTTTAAGTTTTAGTTTCTTTTTAAGTTATTTCCATTTGGGATTTAGTTTTTCCTGTAAGCTTTAATATTTTTAGACGACTTTTACCTATGTATCAATTATCATTCCAATTAGTAATCTCAATTTGCAATTATAATTTTAAGTTAGTTGTAGTAATAAGGTTAGGTTAGTCAAGTATTTTTAAGTTTTATAAGTTTCTTTTATTTTTCCGTCACCTTTTATTTTTCAACCATTTTTCTTTTTCGACCTTTTTCGATGAACTCTTTTTCTTTCTTATTTCTCGCTATTCTAGTTTTAGGACATAGATTTTTATTCTACTTCTTATCTAAATTTCTTAAAATTACGAAAATTTATTTTAAGTGGTTAAATTGATAGACATCAAAATTTTCTGGTTCGTAGTAATAGTTGGATTTGTACGTGGACCGGGTTATTGGAGCCAAACAGTCCTCAATTATATTGAGACCAAACGAATCCTGCCCCTCTGCTGCATCTTTTGGCGATTCGAAACGTGGGCAAAATCAGAAAAGTCTATTGATTGGATAACTTATTATAATTTTTCTTTCCTTTTAAAAACTAATAGGATATTCAGTGAATGCACCGAGCAAGACGTTCACCACCTTTTGTACGTTCACCACCTGTAACTAGATCAAGACATTTAGCAAATATTACTGCCGTTGATTTTTCTTTAGAATCGTCATCCAGTCGACCAAGTACTCCAGTTCAAATTTCCGATAATCCATTTTTTGAACCCGACCTCACAATTGAGAATCCGGAGAATATTCAGGAACGATTCATAGATCCTGAACTATTAAATTTTCATCCGGAACCACCAATCATTCAAACAGAGATTGTTGAGGAACGAACCATTAAATCAGAATCCTCTAGTGATTCCGATTCAACAAATTCAATTATGGAGAATCTGGAACCTTTAAGTATGGAAGACCGAATGAGAGCTAAACGCACTGGCCAAGGTCACGCAATTACTCATCCAGACATTAATGCGCCAGATTATGAAATCAAAGGACAAATTCTACATATGATGACTAATCAATGCCAATTTAGTGGTGCGCCGAAGGAAGTTCCAAATGAACATCTACGTACCTTTAATAGGATCTGCACACTATTTAAAATAAGAGAAGTGGAGGATGAACAGATATATCTCATGTTATTTCCCTGGACTTTAAAGGGAGAAGCCAAAGATTGGTTGGAATCGTTACCTGAAGGGGCGATTGATACATGGGACGTTTTAGTTGAAAAATTTCTTAAACAATTTTTTCCTGCATCTAAAGCCGTAAGACTTCAAGCAGAAATTGTTACGTTTACACAGAAACCAAATGAAACTCTATATGAGGCGTGGACAAGATTTGGAAAGTTATTAAGAGGATGTCCGCAACATGGTTTAGACACCTGTCAAATAGTACAAATATTTTACCAAGGATGCGACATCACTACAAGGAAAGACATAGATATAGTAGCTGGTGGTTCTATTATGAAGAAAACCGAAACTGATGCTTACAAAATTATTGATAACACTGCTTCCCACTCACATGAGTGGCACCAAGAAAAAGATATCGTTAGATCATCTAAAGCAGCTAGAGCCGATTCTAGCTATGACTTAGATTCCATTTCCGCAAAGATAGATGCTGTCGAGAGACGAATGGAAAAGATGACTAAAGATATTCACTCAATACGAATTAGTTGTGAGCAGTGTGGAGGACCACATTTGACAAAAGATTGTCTCAGTATTGAATTAACAATAGAACAAAGAGAGAATATTTCATACATAAACCAAAGGCCTGGAAATAATTATCAGAATAATTATCAACCGCCAAGATTGATTTACAATCAAAACCAGAATTATAACAGAAATATTCCATACAACAACCAACAAGGTCCTAGCAATCAACAAGTATCCAATAATACTTACAATCAGCAAAGACCTAATTTTCAAAACAAACCACCACAACAAACCGATGATAAAAAGCCGAATTTAGAAGATATGATGACGAAGCTAGTTGAAACTCAAACGCAGTTTTTCACATCTCAAAAACAAACCAATGAACAAAATGCTCAAGCATTTAGAAATCAACAAGCTTCTATTCAAAATCTGGAACAAGAAGTAAGTAACCTAGCAAGGTTAATAGGTGAAAGAAAACCGGAAGTCTACCTAGTGATACAAATGCTAACCCCCGGAATGAAACAGCTAAAGCCATTACCACAAGAAGTGGTACAACGCTTAAACCACCTGAAATACCTGTAACTTCTGATGAAGCTATTCCTACTCCACAAGAACCACAACCTGATCAAGATAAGGAAAAAGAACCGGTACTTGAAAAGGTTAATGAAGATAACACAGCTAAGGATAAACCTTATGTTAAACCATACCAACCACCACTTCCTTACCCGAGTAAAATGAAGAAAGAGAAACTTGAAGCCGAGCAATCCAAATTCTTGGATATGTTTAAACAGATAAATGTAAATCTTCCTTTCATTGATGTGATTTCAGGAATGCCTAGATATGCTAAATTCTTGAAAGATCTAATCTCAAATAGAAAGAAAATGGAAGAACTCTCGGCTGTTACCATGAATGCTAATTGTTCAGCAGTGCTGTTGAATAAGATACCAGAAAAACTATCTGATCCAGGAAGTTTCACAATTCCATGTTTTCTGGGTAGTCTTAGTTCAATAGAAGCATTGGCAGACTTAGGTGCTAGTATAAATCTAATGCCGTATTCACTATACGCTAAACTAGACCTTGGAGAATTGAAACCAACCAGAATAAGCATACAACTAGTCGATAGATCAATAAAATATCCTAGAGGGATAATGGAGAACATGCTAGTTAAAGTTGGTACTTTAGTATTTCCAGTAGATTTTGTTGTTTTGGACATGGAAGAAGATTCTCAAGTTCCTCTCATATTAGGAAGACCATTCTTAAACACGGCTAAAGCAATGATAGACGTGTTCGGTAAGAAATTGACCCTAAGTATAGAGGATGAGAGTGTTACCTTTTCAGTTGATAGAGCAATGCAACAACCACAATCTGCAGATGATACATGTTATTATATTCAAACTATAGATGCACATGCAGAATTGTTAGAAGAATTTCCAGAATTACAAGGAACAGGAGAATGTTCTTTAGGAGAAGGTAATGAACCAATTGATGAAGCTGAAATGTTAGCTACACTTATAGCTAATGGATATGAACCAACAACAGAAGAAATTCAAATGCTAAAAGAAGAAGACAGATATCGATACAAATCATCGATAGAAGAACCTCCGAAATTAGAGTTAAAGCCACTTCCAAACCATTTGGAATACGCTTATTTACATGGTGAATCTGAATTACCTGTAATAATATCATCTTCTCTTACTGAAAATGAGAAATCACAACTCATTTCTGTGTTGAAAGCCCATAAACCAGCCATTGCATGGAAGATTCATGATATTAAAGGAATAAGTCCTTCGTATTGCACACATAAAATCCTTATGGAAGAAGGTCATAAAACGTATGTGCAACGCCAACGAAGACTAAATCCTAATATGCAAGATGTAGTTAAGAAAGAGATTATTAAACTGCTAGATGTAGGTCTAATTTATCCAATCTCTGATAGTCCATGGGTAAGCCCAGTTCAATGCGTGCCTAAGAAGGGTGGCATGACTGTCATTACAAATGAAAAAAATGAGCTTATTCCTACTAGAACTGTAACAGGATGGCGTGTGTGTATTGATTATAGAAAATTAAATGACGCCACCAGAAAAGATCACTTTCCCTTACCTTTCATTGATCAAATGTTGGAAAGATTAGCCGGAAATAGTTACTATTGTTTTTTAGATGGATTTTCCAGATATTTTCAAATTCCAATAGCACCCGAAGATCAAGAGAAAACCACATTCACGTGCCCTTATGGTACTTTTTCTTACAAACGCATGCCATTTGGACTTTGCAACGCCCCTGCAACCTTTCAAAGGTGTATGATGGCGATTTTTCACGACATGATAGAAGAATGCATGGAAGTTTTCATGGATGACTTTTCAGTCTTAGGTGATACATTTGAATCATGTCTAGTTAATCTGGAACGAATGCTTATTAGATGCGAACAATCAAATCTAGTACTTAATTGGGAGAAATGCCATTTCATGGTTAAAGAAGGCATCGTTCTTGGTCATAAAATTTCAAAAGAAGGAATTGAAGTGGATAGAGCTAAAGTAGATGTAATTACTAAATTTCCACATCCCACCAATGTTAGAGGAGTTAGGAGTTTTCTAGGGCATGCCGGTTTTTACCGACGTATCATAAAAGATTTTTCTAAAATTGCCACTCCTATGAATAAACTCCTAGAAAAGGATGCTCCATTCATCTTTTCCGATGAGTGTATCAAATCTTTTAATATTCTTAAAGAGAAACTCACTAATGCGCCGATCATGATAACACCAAATTGGAATCTACCATTTGAACTAATGTGCGATGCAAGTGATTTTGCAATGGGAGCCGTTTTAGGACAAAGGATTGAAAAACGATTTCAACCTATATATTATACTAGTAAGACGTTACAAGGAGCACAAACGAACTATACAACTACTGAAAAAGAACTCCTTGCTATTGTCTTTGCTTTTGACAAATTTTGATCATAGCTCGTTCTAGCAAAAACGGTGGTCTATACCGACCATTCTGCTCTTAGATACCTATTTTCGAAACAAGATGCTAAACCAAGATTAATCCGTTGGATATTACTCTTACAAGAGTTTGATATTGAAATCCGAGATAAAAGAGGAGCAGAAAATCTCGCCGCTGATCATCTTTCTCGTCTTGAAAATCCCGAGTTAGAAGTTCTAAATGAATCGGCCAGACAAGACAACTTGCCTGATGAATATTTATTGAAGATAGATTATAAAGAAATCCCTTGGTTTGCAGACTATGCAAACTACTTAGTTTGTGGATTCCTTAAAAAAGGATTATCGTACCAAAGACGAAAGAAATTCTTCAGTGATATAAAACACTATTTTTGGGAAGATCCACATCTGTTTAAAAGTTGTCCCGATGGAATAATACGCCGATGTGTATTTGGAGATGAAGCTAGTAAAATATTAAACCATTGTCACACAGGACCAACAGGAGGGCATTATGGGCCTCAACTAACAGCAAGAAAAGTTTATGATGCTGGATTCTATTGGCCTACAATTTACAAAGACGCACACCTTCTTTGCAAATCCTGTGATGCTTGTCAAAGGGTCGGAAAAATAAGTCAACGTGATGAAATGCCACAAAATGTCATCCAAGTATGTGAAGTATTTGACATTTGGGGTATTGACTTTATGGGTCCATTTCCAAAATCTCATAATAATCTATATATACTCGTAGCCATTGATTATGTATCTAAATGGGCGGAAGCACAAGCTCTCCCAACTAACGATGCACGAGTTGTAGTCAACTTTTTAAAACGTCTTTTTGCAAGGTTTGGAACATCGAAAGCTTTAATAAGTGATCGGGGTACTCATTTTTGAAATAATCAACTTGAGAAAGTTCTTAAAAGATATGGAGTAACTCAAAAAATCTCCACCGCATATCATCCACTAACAAGTGGACAAGCTGAAAATACCAACCGAGCTTTAAAACGTATTCTAGATAAAACCGTAGGATCAAATCCGAAGGAATGGTCCATTAAATTGGAGGATGCACTCTGGGCTTTTAGAACAGCCTACAAAACTCCAATTGGAACCACACCTTTTAGACTTGTTTATGGAAAAGCATGTCATCTTCCAGTAGAAATTAAACACAAAGCATTTTGGGCTTTGAAGACATGTAATCTTGATTTACATGAAGCCGGACGTCTACGATTAAGTCAACTAAACGAATTAGAAGAATTAAGACATGAAGCATACGAAAATTCGTTAATCTATAAAGAAAGAACGAAGAAATGGCATGATAAAAGAATCAGAAGTTCAAAAGAATTTAAAGAAGGAGACAGAGTTCTTCTTTTCAATTCACGATTCAAGCTATTTCCTGGAAAATTGAAATCAAGATGGTCTGGACCATTCATAGTCAAAAGAGTTTTCCCATACGGAACGATAGAATTAATAAATTCAAATAGGATTGAATTTAAAGTTAATGGTCACAGAATTAAACATTACATACATGGTCCGATGGAAGTTGACAACGAAGTTAATCACAATTTTGATACCACAGCTAACTAAGTGTGGGGAGAATCAAGGGGTTTATGTATTTCTGTTAGAGTTAGATTGTCTGTTTTCGTGTAGTTCTCGAAAATGGAACCCGAATGGTCTTTCCCTAGCAGACCCTAAAGAACTAGTCTTCTCCCCCCATTCTGAATTTTTATTTTTTTTAGGAAATGAAGACTGCCTGTGAACTAAACCATGGTCTAATGCTACACGCTTTGATCACTAAACGTAATAATGACACACTTCCGAGTGAAATAGTATCAGTAATCAGAGAAAGATTGGACGGAGTTAGAAAAGAATCCAGATGCGAAGATAATAAGTTACAATTTGGTAAAGGAAAATCAAAATCTGCAGCGAAAAGAAGAGCACGACACCTAGAAAGATGTCACAAATGCGGAAAATGGTCACATGGAGGTAAATGTTCAAATAATCAAACCTATTCAAACACCGAATTTGTTACTTTATGCAGAGACGGACCATTCATATGTTTAGAAGAAAAGACACTGAATGCTCGAGGTTACGCCTATGTAGCTATGGAAAACCAATTAAACCGACTATCTTATGAATGGGATAGATCATATAACTAAGAAATCTATTTCACAGGTATGTTTGTACAGTTTTTATTTTATTTTCTTTATTTTTAACCTTTTGATAATAAACGCTAATTTGTTCGCTATAAAGTATTAAATTGGTATTGAATAAAATTAGGTTTGGCGACCGAAATTATTGATATCATTCAAAAATTTATTACATCATTGCGAAGTTTAACGTTTATTCTTAAGGTATAAATATCTTTAATCAATCAACCCAAAATATTTCAAAAATTCGTCATGAGTTAAATTAGGTCTTGGAACCGAAATTACTTTACCGAAAAGAGGGGCGCATATTTTTGATAATATTTGATTGATTAAAGTGTAATAAAAAGCCAAAAAGATTTTTAATTTTATTTTTACCATGTTTTTAAAATTAATATTTAAATCTTAAATTAATATTGTAAACTTTGTAAAAACAATATATTTAAAATTGTAAATATTTGAAAAATTAATATAAGTTTGGTGTGAATTTATAATATGAATTTTTAAATTAAGTTTGGTGTGAATTTTTAATTTTTAAAATATGAATTTTTAATTTTATGCATTTAAAATTTTAAGTTTGGTGTGAATTTTTAATATTAATTTTGAATTTTATATTTAAATTGTGTGAATTTAAAAACAAAAATTTACTTTATCTCATTAAGTTAAAAATATGATTTTTAAAATTCGTCGTAAGTTGAAGACTAGGTCATTGAACCGAAATTGCTTTACCCGAGGGAGGGACGAGAACTTTTATTATCATTATTTTTAATCTTATTGAATTAAAGTATGCCAAAAACATTAAAAAAACTGATGTCGAACGAGGTGTATATAAAATAGTTATTATTTTACTAGGAAAACACTATTAAATACGATACAATTTTACACAAGATATTTATTTATTTATAGAATGGATATACTTAAACCTTGCTACAACACTTATAGGCAGTGTACCTAATCGTACAGTAGTGTAGTTTTTAGTAAGTCCGGTTCGTTCCACAGGGAAATCTTTAAACAAAGCTCAACGCTATATTAGTTTACTTTTATAAAAATACAAATATATATATAAGTAATATTATTATTATAAAGGGGGGTTTTTACCGTTTAATGACCGGTTTGTCGATTTTAAGACTTTAGTCGCAGTTAAAACCTAATGTAAAATATAAAATAAATACAAGACTTAAATTAAAGCGTAAAGTAAATAACGATAATGAAATTGCGAATAATAAAAGTGCGATAAAATAAACTTGCGATAATTAAAAAGTACGATAATTAAAAGTGCGATAAAATAAAATAAATAAAAGTGCGATAATTAGAAGTGCAATTAAATATAAAATAAAGGAAATTAAATATGATATAAAAGAATTATGCTTATTTAAACTTCCGTAATCATGATGTTTGACGTGTTGATTTTAGTTTTATGCCCATGGGTTAATTGTCCTTTGTCCTGGATTATTCAATATGTCCGTCTGGTTTTTGTCCATAACAGTCCATCAGTCATAAATATAAATTGCAAGTGTCCTTGTCAAATTATTATTATACCCGAAGTTAAATATTCCAACTAATTGGGGATTCGAATTGTAACAAGGTTTTAATACTTTGTTTAATGAATACACCAGGTTATCGACTGCGTGTAAACCAAGGTTTTACTACGTTGTTAACAATTACACCAATTACCCTTGAATGTAATTTCACCCCTGTTTTAATTATTCTAGTGGCTATTAATCCATTCCCGTGTCCGGTTAAATGAACGATTATTCGTACATATAAATACCCCGCCCATCGTGTCCGATCGAGTGTATATGGTAATTTATAGGGACGCCCAATTGTAAATCTTTATATTAACATTAACAAACTTTCATTTAGTTAAACAAATATAAAGCCCATTATTAGCCCATAGTCTAATTTCCACAAGTGTCGTTCTTTTGTCCAAACCCCAATTATGGTACAAAGCCCAATTACCCAATTTTAGTAATTAGCCCAACATCATGATTACTTCGTTTTAAATAAGCATAATAATAACTTAGCTACGAGACATTAATATAAAAAGGTTGAACATAACTTACAATGATTAAAAATAGCGTAGCGTTACACGGACAGAATTTCGACTTACACCCTTACAACATTCGCTAACATACCCTTATTATTAGAATTATAATTAAAATTAAAATTAAAATATAAATTATATATATATATATATCGTATATATTGAGAGAGATTGAGAAATAAGATATGAAATTTGATCAGAATTCGGTTGGCTTTATAGCCAGACTTGAAAATTGGGGCTCCGCGACTCGCGGCAAAATGCCCTTAAAACTCCGCGAGTCGCGGAGATATATTTACAGCTCACACCCTTGGAGTTTCTTGCTGCCGACGGTTTTTAATATATATATATAATATATATATAATTAATATAATTAATTATATATTATATTATATTTATATACATAGTTAACTTGTAATTTTTAGTCCGTTGCGTCGAGCGTTAAGAGTTGACTCTAGTCCCGGTTCCGGATTTTCGAACGTCCTCGCGTACAATTTAATATCTTGTACTTTGCGTTTTGAATCTTGTACTTTTGTAATTTCGAGACGTTTCTTATCAATAATTGGAACCTTTTTGATTGTATTTTGTTCTTTTGAGCTTTTTGGTCGTTTGCGTCTTCAATTCGTCGAATCTGTCTTTTGTCTTCACCTTTTATTATTTAAACGAATATCACTTGTAAATAGAACAATTGCAACTAAAAGCTTGTCTTTCTTGAGGAATAATGCTATGAAATATATGTTCGTTTTTAGCATTATCAAAAACCCCAAAAATCTTAGCTTTTAAAACAATCGCTACAAAAAGACAAATTCTAAAATTTTGTCGAGGGACGGACTAGGACATCAATCCGAAACGACCTCGTCCTAAATAACAAGGGAAACAAAATTTTAAAATTAATTACTTAATTGTTTTAATTAGTATAAGATATAAAAAAAAATTAACAAACTCCGCGACTCGCGGGGTTTGAAGGTTTAAACCCTGCGACTCGCGGAGGGACCGAAATACAGAAAAAAAAATAAAACGCAAAGAACCGATCAGTCCACACCACAACTCAAACATACAGCGAAAATACTCCGAAAAAACCCGCAAAAACACCCCCAAAATCACAATTTTTAACCGTTAATCATCAAATCTTTTACTAAAATCATGTTGAGAAGGATGCTATCAAGGAATTACTCAAGAAAAACGGTAAATTTCTACACCTAAACACCATTTAATCCGAAAATTAGTGTTCTTGAGCAATTTTTTCCCCAATTTGATTTTGATGCTTTTTAGTGTAATTATGCTTAAATTGTTTATGTATTATGCTTGTATAACCTAGATTGATGCTATTTAACATGATTAGAAGCCTTAAACTTCAAATTTTGAGTAATCTAGGGTTTGTGTTCTTGAGCAATTTGGGGCTTTTTGATATAAACAGGTTATGGCCGATTTTTGTCATGAATTGTTGCTAAATTAAGTAGTATAACATGTTTAGGTAGTTAAATGATCCAAACTTTGAGCCTAAACATGATTTTGAGAATTAAAGTGGACTTTTTCAAGTCTAAAATTCATGAACTTGATTTTTGAAAGATAATGCCATTTGAAACTTGTTTAATTGCTAGTAATGATTATTTTGACATGTTATTTGAGTTGAATTCTTATGAATTTGGCGAACATTTTTGTATATGCTTATTTGAAAAAGTGTAGATTTGATGAAAATATGAAAATGAGTTTAAGTTTGATATAAATTGATCATGTCATTGTAATTATTTTGATTGATGATTTTGCTGACACTAATGCATATTTGGATGCACAAAAAATTGTGTTTAATGTGTTTTGCAGACTGAAAGGGGTGAATCTTCATCCCAAGCTCGCAATGCTCCTGCTGAGAATGTAGAACAACAGGAGGTGGATAACTTCGACAAACAAGATATACCTCATCCAGTCATGACATTTTCTGATATGCACTTGGAAGATTTGCACCCGAACCTGAGATTTGACAGACTTTGGATAGATTATCCAAAATACCAAAGGGGTTTGCATACTCTTCATTCTAAAGTTGTTGAGGTACCTAAGGTCATAGAATGGGGACCATTAGAAGCTGTAGAATTGGCCGGGCCAATTAGGGAATTACTTGCACAGAGGTATGGTAATTCTAGTTTTAATGACTGGGTACGTTTATTCACCATGCGTAGACCTGTATATAAAGTATGGTGTGAAGAATTGTTGTGTAGTATAGAATTAAATGATCGGGTAGCTAGTTTAACTGATCGATCTTTTATTAGATTTTTGTTAGGAGGTTCAATGCGCCACATATCTTTACTAGACATGGCTCAGGCTTTACGTATATATACGCCTGAGGAGTTAGCATCTGCCGATTGTAGAGGGTTGATACTAAATGGTAGAAAGATAGATGAAAATTTTGATACACATGGTGTATGGAGTCAAATGACAAGCCATCACCGATTCAAAGGGGGAAATTACTCTTATTTGGATATAGATAGAGCTGAATTAAGAGTAATTCATAGGTTTTTAGCTAATTCGATTACACAAAGAGGTAAGAACAAGGAAAAGGTAAATGAACAGGATTTGTTTTACCATATGTGTATTCGAGACCCACAAAGCGCTGTAAGTATACCTTATTGTGTGGGTTATTATTTATCAGCTATGGTTAGGGGGATGAGACCGCATAGCATAATAGGAGGTGGTATTTTTATTACTTTGATTGCTGAATATCTCGGTGTGGATATAAGTCGGGGGGATTATTAGTCGAAGAACCAGAACCCCGCGATACTATAGGTTTAAATGTATACCATGGTGCGAAAGTTTTGAAGAGGCGAAATAACGCCGCAGTACAATACCATGGTAGACATCCACAGGTTGAGAGAAACCAACAGCAAGGTAATGTAGGAGGGGGAAATGAAATGCAAGAAATGCAAAGGTTTATAGCTTCACAGGAGTACGAAAATGCTAGACAGAGAGCATTTGAAGATTGGCAAGTTCATCAAAACCAAATCATAGCTCATTGCCAACATATAGGTAGAAACTATATTCCTACTCCAAAACCCATATTCCCTCCCTGGTCTATAGAGATGCAACCACCGTATCCTACGTATAACCCAGCCGAAGCATTCTATAGCACCTATGGTTATGCATGGAACCCCTATTGGTATCAGTATCATCCCTAGTCTACTTAGTTTTATTTATTTTGTAATTTGTAATGTTGATACGTTTAATACTTATGTTAATATTGTAATAGTTTTTATAATTTTCTAACTTTTATTCTTAGATTTTAATAATTTTTGAATGTGGGGTAATATACCAAACTTCAAAAATATGTATATATGTTTGCAGTTTATCTTATGTACACAACAGGGTAAAACAACGCATTTTCAAAGACTGGCATTAAGTTCAGCAAAAGCAACTAATTTTATCATTCAGCAAACAAACGCCAATATATTTGGAAACTTTGGTAAAATTTAATCATTTTCACACAAATCACCCTCAATAATTTAAATCGTTACTGATTTCTTGCAAATGAGGGCATTGCAAGATCTTAAGTGTGGGAAGGGGTTAAATTCTTTCGGATTTTAAAATTTTTATCTTAAACACTGGGTTACCATTAAAAATACTAGTAAAGCACTAGTTGTGTTAGAATCTAGTGCTCTCTGATAATAAAGAACAGCCCTAGTCTTATATACTGACTACCCAATTCTAGTAAAATTTTTCAAAATTTTCAATTAAATGAACTCAAAATCATGTTTATACATATTTATGAACGATAAAACTAGGTTTTAACACCGAAATTATTGTAACCTCTGAAAGGACATAAATTGAGAAACAAACCAAAATGTTAAAATTCATTTAAAATAGAATAGAGGACAATAAAAAGGAAAATAAAAGCCAAGTGTGAGAAAATTCTCCAAGTTATTCAAAACATATATCACATATTTTTGTACAAATAACTGAAAATACTTTTGCTTTGGACTAAACTAAAAAGTTTTACCTGATTTACTGTAAGAAAGATGGATCTACACGATGAATCAATTCCATCATTAAAAGGAAGTAAAGTCTTCCGAAAAAGACACGCGCTTCTTGATTTAGGTCAAGAAGTTGTCGTCCAGACCAGCTGTAGGTTGACGAAAAATCTAGAAAAGTCATCACTAAAATGAGCAGGAAATCCACGGACCTCAGCATTAAACAGGGTCGCCAAGTGGTCAGATTTATCCTAACCATGAGAAGGATTTATCTCGTAAAATGGGGGGCACCATGCAAATTAGATGGATAAGACTAATGAATCAGATCCCCAGAAAGGATAATCTCCTTAAAAGATCAAAAATCAGCTTTTAAGCCTCATATTACTCAATCCTTGAGATTGACCTTAAAGATTGAGAATTACAAACTCATGGAATTCAATGATATCTAAACTCGAGCTTGAACGAGAAAATATTTTGATCAAAATTACAAACCGATTTGTTTTCTGAAAACCCTATTGTCAATGCGTTCATTACCATTGAACGTAAAATCCTAGAAATTCACCTGGAATTCATTAGGTCACCTGAACTAAATTGGGTGTCAACCGTAAGAACGGTGGTTGCATAGTGGTCAAAGACAGGACCTTGTGCCAGACCGAAAAATCATAAGGGTGAGCTTTACTATTGCTCCTACCAAAGATAGTAATTGCGTCCGACATGTTATAGACCATAATTAAAAGCATGTCAGGGGACATTGCCTTAACAGTTGCTTGTTCAACGCTTTCCTTTACAACTGGACGGTAGTTTACCGAAAGGTAATATACGGGACAAGTAAACTGGACGTGTTGCTTTCCAAATACAAGGTTAGCAAGTGGGTGACACAAAACCGCAAGTTTTGAGCTAAAATTTTCAAATCTGAAACCCACCAAACCCACAAAAATATTTTGCAAACACCGGTAAAGGGTTATTCCGGAAAACTTATCTAGGGTAAAAACTAGATTTAATTTTCAAAAGATCAAATATTTTCATAAAGATCCAATTTTCTTAATGGATCTAAATTTTTATAGTCATGTGGGACTGTAAACCATATCGTTACTACCATTGTTTATACCGCCGTATAGAAATCACTGATGTACAAAGTGTGAAGAATAAAGAAGTGATTCTAGTATTTCAAGACGATATTGCTTGAGGACAAGCAACGTTCAAGTGTGGGAATATTTGATAATGCTAAAAATGAACATATATTTCATAGCATTATTCCCCAAGAAAGACAAGCTTTTAGTTGCAATTGTTCTATTTAAAAGTGATATTCGTTTAAATAATAAAAGGTGAAGACAAAAGACAGATTCGATGAATTGAAGACGCAAACGACCAAAAAGCTCAAAAGTACAAAATACAATCAAAGAGGTTCCAATTATTGATAAGAAACGTCTCGAAATTACAAGAGTACAAGATTCAAAACGCAAAGTACAAGATATTAAATTGTACGCAAGGACGTTCGAAAATCCAGAACCGGGACATGAGTCAACTCTCAACTCTCGACGCAACAGACTAAAAATTACAAGTCAACTATGCACATAAATATAATATAATATTTAAATAATTCTTATAATTATTTATATATTATATAAATAATAAAAATCCGTCGGCAAGAAAGACTCCAAAGTTGGTGAGCTGTATTTTCAAACTCCGTGACTCGCGGAGTTTGAAGGCAAAAATTGCCGCGAGTCGCGGAGCCCCAAATTCTGAAACTCCCTATAAAAGCAAACGAATTCTGATCGCAAAAACCAACATATATATCCATCCTCTCTATATCTATACGTAAATATTTATATTTATATTTTAATTTTAATTTTAATCCTAATAATAAGGGTATGTTAGCGAATATTGTAAGGGTGTAAGTCGAAATTATGTCCGTGTAACGCTACGCTATTTTTAATCATTGTAAGTTATGTTCAACCTTTTTATATTAATGTCTCGTAGCTAAGTTATTATTATGCTTATTTAATCCGAAGTAATCATGATGTTGGGCTAATTATTAAAATTGGGTAATTGGGCTTTGTACCATAATTGGGGTTTGGACAAAGGAACGACACTTGTGGAAATTAGACTATGGGCTATTAATGGGCTTTATATTTGTTTAAATAAATGATAGTTTGTTAATGTTAATATAAAGATTTACAATTGGGCGTCCCTATAAATTACCATATACACTCAATCGGACACGATGGGCGGGGTATTTATATGTACGAATAATCGTTCATTTAACCGGACACGGGAATGGATTAATAGCCACTAGAATAATTAAAACAGGGGTGAAATTATGTAAAAGGACACTTGGCATAATTGATAACAAAATATTAAAATCCTGGTGTAAAAGGACATCCTGGTGTAATTATTAAACAAAGTATTAAAATCTTGTTATAGTTTAAGTCCCCAATTAGTTGGAATACTTAACTTCGGGTATAAGGATAATTTGACGAGGATACTCGCACTTTATATTTATGACTGATGGACTGTTATGGACAAAAACCAGACGGACATATTAAATAATCCAGGACAAAGGACAATTAACCCATGGGCATAAAACTAAAATCAACACGTCAAACATCATGATTACGGAAGTTTAAATAAGCATAATTCTTTTATTTCATATTTAATTTCCTTTATTTTATATTTAATTGCACTTCTAATTATCGCATTTTTATTGTTATTGTATTTAATTGCACTTTTAATTATCGTACTTTTTAATTATCGCTATTTAGTTTACGCTTTAAATTAAGTCTTGTATTTATTTATTATTTTACATTTGGTTTTAACTGCGACTAAAGTTTTAAAATTGACAAACCGGTCATTAAACGGTAAAAACCCCCCTTTATAATAATAATATTACTTATATATATATATATATATATATATATATATATATATATATATATATATATATATATATATATATATATATATATATATATATATATATATATATATATATATATATATATTTGTATTTTTATAAAAGTAAACTAATATAGCGTTAAGCTTTGTTTAAAGATTTTCCCTGTGGAACGAACCGGACTTACTAAAAACTACACTACTGTACGATTAGGTACACTGCCTATAAGTGTTGTAGCAAGGTTTAAGTGTATCCATTCTCTAAATAAATAAATATCTTGTGTAAAATTGTATCGTATTTAATAGTATTTTCTGCTAAAATATAATAGCTATTTTATATACACCTCGCATAACATCAAATACCAATCTCTATTATCTCTGATATAATAGATAAATACAAGACTTAATTTTAAAACTTTAGTCGCAGTTAAAACCAAATGTAAAATAATAAATAAATACAAGACTTAATTTAAAGCGTAAACTAAATAGCAATAATTAAAAAGTACGATAATTAAAAGTGCAATTAAATACAATAACAATAAAAATGCGATAATTAGAAGTGCAATTAAATATAAAATAATGGAAATTAAATATGAAATAAAAGAATTATGCTTATTTAAACTTCCGTAATCATGATGTTTGACGTGTTGATTTTAGTTTTATGCCCATGGGTTAATTGTCCTTTGTTCTGGATTATTTAATATGTTCGTCTGGTTTTTGTCCATAACAGTCCATGAGTCATAAATATAAAGTGCGAGTGTCCTCGTCAAATTATCCTTATTCCCGAAGTCAAATATTCCAACTAATTGGGGACTTAAACTGTAACAAGATTTTAATACTTTGTTTAATAATTACACCAGGATGTCGACTGAGTGTAACCTAAGGTTTTAATATTTTGTTATCAATTATACCAAGTGTCCTTGTACATAATTTCACCCCTGTTTTAATTATTCTAGTGGCTATTAATCCATTCCCGTATCCGGTTAAATGAACGATTATTCGTACATATAAATACCCCGCCCATCGTGTCCGATCGAGTGTATATGGTAATCTATAGGGACGCCCAATTGTAAATCTTTATATTAACATTAACAAACTATCATTTAGTTAAACAAATATAAAGCCCATTAATAGCCCATAGTCTAATTTTCACAAGTGTCGTTCTTTTGTCCAAACCCCAATTATGGTACAAAGCCCAATTACCCAATTTTAGTAATTAGCCCAACATCATGATTACTTCGGATTAAATAAGCATAATAATAACTTAGCTACGAGACATTAATATAAAAAGGTTTAACATAACTTACAATGATTAAAAATAGCGTAGCGTTACACGGACAGAATTTCGACTTACACCCTTACAATATCCGCTAACATACCCTTATTGTTAGGATTAAAATTAAAATTAAAATTAAAATTAAAATATAAATATAAATATTTACATATAGATATAGAGAGGATGGATATATATGTTGGTTTTTGCGATCAGAATTCGTTTGCTTTTATAGGGAGTTTCAGAATTTGGGGCTCCGCGACTCGCGACAATTTTTGCCTTCAAACTCCGCGAGTCGCGGAGTTTGAAAATACAGCTCACCAACTTTGGAGTCTTTCTTGCCGACGGATTTTTATTATTTATATAATATATAAATAATTATAAGAATTATTTAAATATTATATTATATTTATGTGCATAGTTGACTTGTAATTTTTAGTCCGTTGCGTCGAGCGTTGAGAGTTGACTCATGTCCCGGTTCCGGATTTTCGAACGTCCTTGCGTACAATTTAATATCTTGTACTTTGTGTTTTGAATCTTGTACTCTTATAATTTCGAGACGTTTCTTATCAATAATTGGAACCTCTTTGATTGTATTTTGTACTTTTGAGCTTTTTTGTCGTTTGCGTCTTCAATTCGTCGAATCAGTCTTTTGTCTTCACCTTTTATTATTTAAACGAATATCACTTTTAAATAGAACAATTGCAACTAAAAGCTTGTCTTTCTTGAGGAATAATGCTATGAAATATATGTTCGTTTTTAGCATTATCAAATATTCCCACACTTGAGCGTTGCTTGTCCTCAAGCAATATCGTCTTGAAATACTAGAATCACTTCTTTATTCTTCACACTTTGTACATCAGTGATTTCTATATGGCGGTATAAACAATGGTAGTAACGATATGGTTTACAGTCCCACATGACTATAAAAATTTAGATCCATTAAGGAAATTGGATCTTTATGAAAAAATTTGATCTTTTGAAAATTAAATCTAGTTTTTACCCTAGATAAGTTTTCAGGAATAACCCTTTACCGGTGTTTGCAAAATATTTTTGTGGGTTTGGTGGGTTTCAGATTTGGAAATTTTAGCTCAAAACTTGCGGTTTTGTGTCACCCACTTGCTAACCTTGTATTTGGAAAGCAACACGTCCAGTTTACTTGTCCCGTATATTACCTTTCGGTAAACTACCGTCCGGTTGTAAAGGAAAGCGTTGAACAAGCAACTGTTAAGGCAATGTCCCCTGACATGCTTTTAATTATGGTCTATAATGTGTCGGACGCAAATACTATCCTTGGTAGGAGCAATAGTAAAGCTCACCCTTATGATTTTTTGGTCTGGTACAAGGTCCTGTCTTTGACCACTATGCAACCACCGTTCTTACGGTTGACACCCGATTTAGTTCAGGTGACCTAATGAATTCCAGGTGAATTCCTACGATTTTACGTTCAATGGTAATGAACGCATTGAAAATAGGGTTTTTAGAAAATAAATCGGTTTGTAATTTTGATCAAAATATTTTCTCGTTCAATCTCGAGTTTAGATATCATTGAATTCCATGAGTTTGTAATTCTCAATCTTTAAGGTCAATCTCAAGGATTGAGTAATATCAGGCTTAAAAGCTGATTTTTGATCTTTTAAGGAGATTATCCTTTCTGGGGATCTGATTCATTAGTCTTATCCAGCTAATTTGCATAGTGCCCCCCCATTGTACGAGATAAATCCTTCTCATGGTTAGGATAAATCTGACCACTTGGCGACCCTGTTTAATGCTGAGGTCCGTGGATTTCCTGCTGATTTTAGTGATGACTTTTCTAGATTTTTTGTCAACCTACAGCTGGTCTGGACGACAACTTCTTGACCTAAATCTAGAAGCGCGTGTCTTTTTCGGAAGACTTTACTTCCTTTTAATGATGGAATTGATTCATCGTGTAGATCCATCTTTCTTACAGTAAATCAGGTAAAACTTTTTAGTTTAGTCCAAAGCAAAAGTATTTTCAGTTATTTGTACAAAAATATGTGATATATGTTTTGAATAACTTGGAGAATTTTCTCACACTTGGCTTTTATTTTCCTTTTTATTGTCCTCTATTCCATTTTAAATGAATTTTAACATTTTGGTTTGTTTCTCAATTTATGTCCTTTTCGAGGTAACAATAATTTCGGTGTTAAAACCTAGTTTTATCGTTCATAAATATGTATAAACATGATTTTGAGTTCATTTAATTGAAAATTTTTAAAAATTTTACTAGAATTGGGTAGTCAGTATATAAGACTAGGGCTGTTCTTTATTATCAGAGAGCACTAGATTCTAACACAACTAGTGCTTTACTAGTATTTTTAATGGTAACCCAGTGTTTAAGATAAAAATTTTAAAATCCGAAAGAATTTAACCCCTTCTCACACTTAAGATCTTGCAATGCCCTCATTTGCAAGAAATCAGTAACAATTTAAATTATTGAGGGTGATTTGTGTGAAAATGATTAAATTTTACCAAAGTTTCCAAATATATTGGCGTTTGTTTGCTGAATGATAAATGGTGCACATCATTTGTTCATTCCGTCATGTTGTTATTTCACATATATTTTGCATCTTGTCATCAAAATTAGTTGCTTTTGCTGAACTTAATGCCAGTCTTTGAAAATGTGTTGTTTTACCCTGTTGTGTACATAAGATAAACTGCAAACATATATACATATTTTTGAAGTTTGGTATATTACCCCACATTCAAAAATTATTAAAATCTAAGAATAAAAGTTAGAAAATTATAAAAACTATTACAATATTAACATAAGTATTAAATGTATCAACATTACAAATTACAAAATAAATAAAACTAAGTAGACTAGGGATGATACTGATACCAATAGGGGTTCCATGCATAACCATAGGTGCTATAGAATGCTTCGGCTGGGTTATACGTAGGATACGGTGGTTGCATCTCTATAGACCAGGGAGGGAATATGGGTTTTGGAGTAGGAATATAGTTTCTACCTATATGTTGGCAATGAGCTATGATTTGGTTTTGATGAACTTGCCAATCTTCAAATGCTCTCTGTCTAGCATTTTCGTACTCCTGTGAAGCTATAAACCTTTGCATTTCTTGCATTTCATTTCCCCCTCCTACATTACCTTGCTGTTGGTTTCTCTCAACATGTGGATGTCTACCATGGTATTGTACTGCGGCATTATTTTGCCTCTTCAAAACTTTCACACCATGGTATACATTTAAACCTATAGTATCGCGGGGTTCTGGTTCTTCGACTAATAACCCCCCCCCCCCCCCCCCCCCGACTTATATCCACACCGAGATATTCAGCAATCAAAGTAATAAAAATACCACCTCCTATTATGCTATGCGGTCTCTTCCCCCTAACTATAGCTGATAAATAATAACCCACACAATAAGGTATACTTACAGCGCTTTGTGGGTCTCGAATACACATATGGTAAAACAAATCCTGTTCATTTACCTTTTCCTTGTTCTTACCTCTTTGTGTAATCGAATTAGCTAAAAACCTATTAATTACTCTTAATTCAGCTCTATCTATATCCAAATAAGAGTAATTTCCCCCTTTGAATCGGTGATGTCTTGTCATTTGACTCCATACACCATGTGTATCAAAATTTTCAACTATCTTTCTACCATTTAGTATCAACCCTCTACAATCGGCAGATGCTAACTCCTCAGGCGTATATATACGTAAAGCCTGAGCCATGTCTAGTAAAGACATGTGGCGCATCGAACCTTCTAACAAAAATCAAATAAAAGATCGATCGGTTAAACTAGCTACCCGATCATTTAATTCTATACTACACAAAAATTCTTCACACCATACTTTATATACAGGTCTACGCATGGTGAATAAACGTACCCAGTCATTAAAAGTAGAATTACCATACCTCTGTGCAAGTAATTCCCTAATTGGCCCGGCCAATTCTACAGCTTCTAATGGTCCCCATTCTATGACCCTAGGTACCTCAACAACTTTAGAATGAAGAGTATGCAAACCCCTTTGGTATTTTGGATAATCTATCCAAAGTCTGTCAAATCTCAGGTTCGGGTGCAAATCTTCCAAGTGCATATAAGAAAATGTCATGACTGGATGAGGTATATCTTGTTTGTAGAAGTTATCCACCTCCTGTTGTTCCGCATTCTCAGCAGGAGCATTGCGAGCTTGGGATGAAGATTCACCCCTTTCAGTCTGCAAAACACATTAAACACAATTTTTTGTGCATCCAAATATGCATTAGTGTCAGCAAAATCATCAATCAAAATAATTACAATGACATGATCAATTTATATCAAACTTAAACTCATTTTCATATTTTCATCAAATCTACACTTTTTCAAATAAGCATATACGAAAATGTTCGCCAAATTCATAAGCATTCAACTCAAATAACATGTCAAAATAATCATTACTAGCAATTAAACAAGTTTCAAATGACATTATCTTTCAAAAATCAAGTTCATGAATTTTAGACTTGAAAAAGTCCACTTTAATTCTCAAAATCATGTTTAGGCTCAAAGTTTGGATCATTTAATTACCTAAATATGTTACACTACTTAATTTAGCAACAATTCATGACAAAAATCGGCCATAACCTGTTTATATCAAAAAGCCTCAAATTGCTCAAGAACACAAACCCTAAATTACTCAAAATTTGAAGTTTAAGGCTTCTAATCATGTTAAATAGCATCAATTTAGGTTATACAAGCATAATACATAAACAATTTAAGCATAATTACACTAAAAGGCATCAAAATCAAATTGGGGAAAAAATTGCTCAAGAACACTAATTTTCGGATTAAATGGTGTTTAGGTGTAGAAATTTACCATTTTTCTTGAGTAATTCCTTGATAGCATCCTTCTCAACATGATTTTAGTAAAAGATTTGATGATTAACGGTTAAAAATTGTGATTTTGGGGGTGTTTTCTCGTGTATTTTCGGGTTTTATTTTCGCAGTATTTGGTTTTGTGGTGTGTGGACTGAGCTGTTCGTTCAGCTTTTATTTTTTTCTGTATTTTGGTCCTCCCGCGAGTCGCGGGGTTTAAACCTTCAAACTCCGCGAGTCGCGGAGTTTGTAATTTTTATTTTTTATTTTTATATCTTATACTAATTAAAACAATTAAGTAATTAATTTTAAAATTTTGTTTCCCTTGTTATTTAGGACGAGGTCGTTTCGGATCGATGTCCTAGTCCGTCCCTTGACAAAATTTTAAAATTTGTCTTTTTGTAGCTATGGTTTTAAAAGCTAAGATTTTTGGTTTTTTAATGTTTTTGGTATACTTTAATTCAATAAGATTAAAAATAATGATAATAAAAGTTCTCGTCCCTCCCTTGGGTAAAGCAATTTTGGTTCAAAGACCTAGTCTTCAACTTACGACGAATTTTAAAAATCATATTTTTAACTTAATGAGATAAAGTAAATTTTTGTTTTTAAATTCACACAATTTAAATATAAAATTCAAAATTAATATTAAAAATTCACACCAAACTTAAAATTTGAAATGCATAAAATTAAAAATTCATATTTTAAAAATTAAAAATTCACACCAAACTTAATTTAAAAATTCATATTATAAATTCACACCAAACTTATATTAATTTTTCAAATATTTACAATTTTAAATATATTGTTTTTACAAAGTTTACAATATTAATTTAAGATTTAAATATTAATTTTAAAAACATAGTAAAAATAAAATTAAAAATCTTTTTGGCTTTTTATTCCACTTTAATCAATAAAATATTATCAAAAATATGCGCCCCTCTTTTCTGTAAAGTAATTTCGGTTCCAAGACCTAATTTAACTCATGACAAATTTTTGAAATATTTTGGGTTGATTGATTAAAGATATTTATACCTTAAGAATAAACGTTAAATTTCGCAGTGATGTAATAAATTTTTGAATGATATCAATAATTTCGGTCGCAAAACCTAATTTTATTCAATACCAATTTAATACTTTATAGCGAACAAATTAGCGTTTATTATCAAAAGGTTAAAAATAAAAATAAAAATAAAGACTGTACAGACTTACCTGTGAAATAGATTTCTTAGTTATATGATCTATCCCATTCATAAGATAGTCGGTTTAATTGGTTTTCCATGGCTACATAGGCGTAACCTCGAGCATTCAGTGTTTTTTCTTCTAAACATACGAACGGTCCGTCTCTGCATAAAGTAACAAATTCGGTATTTGAATAGGTTTGATTATTTGAACATTTACCTCCATGTGACCATTTTCCGCATTTGTGACATCTTTCTAGGTGTCGTGCTCTTCTTTTTGCTGCGGATTTTGATTTTCCTTTACCAAATTGTAACTTATTATCTTCGCATCTGGATTCTTTTCTAACTCCGTCCAATCTTTCTCTGATTACTGATACTATTTCACTCGGAAGTGTGTCATTATTACGTTTAGTGATCAAAGCGTGTAGCATTAGACCACGGTTTAGTTCACATGCAGTCTTCATTTCCTAAAAAAAATAAAAAATTCAGAATGGGGGGAGAAGACTAGTTCTTTAGGGTCTGCTAGGGAAAGACCATTCGGGTTCCATTTTCGAGAACTACACGAAAACAGACAATCTAACTCTAACAGAAATACATATTATCCTTTAAAGACTTGATTCTCCCCACACTTAGTTAGCTGTGGTGTCGAAATTGTGATTAACTTCGTTGTCGACTTCCATCGGACTATCTATGTAGTGTTTAACTCTGTGACCATTAACTTTAAATTCAATCCCATTTGAATTTATTAATTCTATCGTTCCGTATGGAAAAACTCTTTTAACTATGAATGGTCCAGACCATCTTGATTTCAATTTTCCAGAAAATAGCTTGAATCGTGAATTGAAAAGAAGAACTCTGTCTCCTTCCTTAAATTCTTTTGAACTTCTGATTCTTTTATCATGCCATTTCTTCGTTCTTTCTTTATAGATTAATGAATTATCGTATGCTTCATGTCTTAATTCTTCTAATTCGTTTAGTTGACTTAATCGTAGACGTCCGGCTTCATGTAAATCAAGATTACATGTCTTCAAAGCCCAAAATGCTTTGTGTTCAATTTCTACTGGAAGATGACATGCTTTTCCATAAACAAGTCTAAAAGGTGTGGTTCCAATTGGAGTTTTGTAGGCTGTTCTAAAAGCCCAGAGTGCATCCTCCAATTTAATGGACCATTCCTTCGGATTTGATCCTATGGTTTTCTCTAGAATACGTTTTAAAGCTCGGTTGGTATTTTCAACTTGTCCACTTGTTTGTGGATGATATGCGGTGGAGATTTTTTGAGTTACTCCATATCTTTTAAGAACTTTCTCAAGTTGATTATTTCAAAAATGAGTACCCCGATCACTTATTAAAGCTTTCGGTGTTCCAAACCTTGCAAAAAGACGTTTTAAAAAGTTGACTACAACTCGTGCATCGTTAGTTGGGAGAGCTTGTGCTTCCGCCCATTTAGATACATAATCAATGGCTACGAGTATATATAGATTATTATGAGATTTTGGAAATGGACCCATAAAGTCAATACCCCAAATGTCAAATACTTCACATACTTGGATGACATTTTGTGGCATTTCATCACGTTGACTTATTTTTCCGGCCCTTTGACAAGCATCACAGGATTTTCAAAGAAGGTGTGCGTCTTTGTAAATTGTAGGCCAATAGAATCCAGCATCATAAACTTTTCTTGCTGTTAGTTGAGGCCCATAATGCCCTCCTGTTGGTCCTATGTGACAATGGTTTAAAATTTTACTAGCTTCATCTCCAAATACACATCGGCGTATTATTCCATCGGGACAACTTTTAAACAGATGTGGATCTTCCCAAAAATAGTGTTTTATATCACTGAAGAATTTCTTTCGTCTTTGGTACGATAATCCTTTTTCAAGGAATCCACAAACTAAGTAGTTTGCATAGTCTGCAAACCATGGAATTTCTTTATAATCTATCTTCAATAAATATTCATCAGGAAAGTTGTCTTGTATGGCCGATTCATTTAGAACTTCTAACTCAGGATTTTCAAGACGAGAAAGATGATCAGCGGCGAGATTTTCTGCTCCTCTTTTATCTCGGATTTCAATATCAAACTCTTGTAAGAGTAAGATCCAACGGATTAATCTTGGTTTAACATCTTGTTTCGAAAATAGGTATCTAAGAGCAGAATGGTCGGTATAGACCACCGTTTTTGCTAGAACGAGATATGATCGAAATTTGTCAAAAGCAAAGACAATAGCAAGGAGTTCTTTTTCAGTAGTTGTATAGTTCGTTTGTGCTCCTTGTAACGTCTTACTAGCATAATATATAGGTTGAAATCGTTTTTCAATCCTTTGTCCTAAAACGGCTCCCATTGAAAAATCACTTGCATCGCACATTAGTTCAAATGGTAGATTCCAATTTGGTGTTATCATGATCGGCGCATTAGTGAGTTTCTCTTTAAGAATATTAAAAGATTTGATACACTCATCGGAAAAGATGAATGGAGCATCCTTTTCTAGGAGTTTATTCATAGGAGTGGCAATTTTAGAAAAATCTTTTATGAAACGTCGGTAAAAACCGGCATGCCCTAGAAAACTCCTAACTCCTCTAACATTTGTGGGATGTGGAAGTTTAGCAATTACATCTACTTTAGCTCTATCCACTTCAATTCCTTCTTTTGAAATTTTATGACCAAGAACGATGCCTTCTTTAACCATGAAATGGCATTTCTCCCAATTAAGTACTAGATTTGATTGTTCGCATCTAATAAGCATTCGTTCCAGATTAACTAGACATGATTCAAATGTATCACCGAAGACTGAAAAGTCATCCATGAAAACTTCCATGCATTCTTCTATCATGTCGTGAAAAATCGCCATCATACACCTTTGAAAGGTTGCAGGGGCGTTGCAAAGTCCAAATGGCATGCGTTTGTAAGCAAAAGTACCATAAGGGCACGTGAATGTGGTTTTCTCTTGATCTTCGGGTGCTATTGAAATTTGAAAATATCCGAAAAATCCATCTAGAAAACAATAGTAACTATTTCCGGCTAATCTTTCCAATATTTGATCAATGAAAGGTAAGGGAAAGTGATCTTTTTTGGTGGCGTCATTTAATTTTCTATAATCAATACACACACGCCATCCTGTTACAGTTCTAGTAGGAATAAGCTCATTTTTTTCATTTGTAATGACAGTCATGCCACCCTTCTTAGGCACGCATTGAACTGGGCTTACCCATGGACTATCAGAGATTGGATAAATTAGACCTGCATCTAGCAGTTTAATAATCTCTTTCTTAACTACATCTTGCATATTAAGATTTAGTCTTCATTGGCGTTGCACATACGTTTTATGACCTTCTTCCATAAGGATTTTATGTGTGCAATACGAAGGACTTATTCCTTTAATATCATGAATCTTCCATGCAATGGCTGGTTTATGGGCTTTCAACATAGAAATGAGTTGTGATTTCTCATTTTCAGTAAGAGAAGACGATATTATTACAGGTAATTCAGATTCACCATGTAAATAAGCGTATTCCAAATGGTTTGGAAGTGGCTTTAACTCTAATTTCAGAGGTTCTTCTATCGATGATTTGTATCGATATCTGTCTTCTTCTTTTAGCATTTGAATTTCTTCTGTTGTTGGTTCATATCCATTAGCTATAAGTGTAGCTACATTTCAGCTTCATCAATTGGTTCATTACCTTCTCCTAAAGAACATTCTCCTGTTCCTTGTAATTCTGGAAATTCTTCTAACAATTCTGCATGTGCATCTATAGTTTGAATATAATAACATGTATCATCTGCAGATTGTGGTTGTTGCATTGCTCTATCAACTGAAAAGGTAACACTCTCATCCTCTATACTTAGGGTCAATTTCTTACCGAACACGTCTATCATTGCTTTAGCCGTGTTTAAGAATGGTCTTTCTAATATGAGAGGAACTTGAGAATCTTCTTCCATGTCCAAAACAACAAAATCTACAGGAAATACTAAAGTACCAACTTTAACTAGCATGTTCTCCATTATCCCTCTAGGATATTTTATTGATCTATCGACTAGTTGTATGCTTATTCTGGTTGGTTTCAATTCTCCAAGGTCTAGTTTAGTGTATAGTGAATACGGCATTAGATTTATACTAGCACCTAAGTCTGCCAATGCTTCTATTGAACTAAGACTACCCAGAAAACATGGAATTGTGAAACTTCCTGGATCAGATAGTTTTTCTGGTATCTTATTCAACAGCACTGCTGAACAATTAGCATTCATGGTAACAGCCGAGAGTTCTTCCATTTTCTTTCTATTTGAGATTAGATCTTTCAAGAATTTAGCATATCTAGGCATTCCTGAAATCACATCAATGAAAGGAAGATTTACATTTATCTGTTTAAACATATCCAAGAATTTGGATTGCTCGGCTTCAAGTTTCTCTTTCTTCATTTTACTCGGGTAAGGAAGTGGTGGTTGGTATGGTTTAACATAAGGTTTATCTTTAGCTGTGTTATCTTCATTAACCTTTTCAACTACCGGTTCTTTTTCCTTATCTTGATCAGGTTATGGTTCTTGTGGAGTAGGAATAGCTTCATCAGAAGTTACAGGTATTTCAGGTGGTTTAAGCGTTGTACCACTTCTTGTGGTAATGGCTTTAGCTGTTTCATTCCGGGGGTTAGCATTTGTATCACTAGGTAGACTTCCCGGTTTTCTTTCACCTATTAACCTTGCTAGGTTACTTACTTCTTGTTCCAGATTTTGAATAGAAGCTTGTTGATTTCTAAATGCTTGAGCATTTTGTTCATTGGTTTGTTTTTGAGATGTGAAAAACTGCGTTTGAGTTTCAACTAGCTTCGTCATCATATCTTCTAAATTCGGCTTTTTATCATCGGTTTTTTGTGGTGGTTTGTTTTGAAAATTAGGTCTTTGCTGATTGTAAGTATTATTGGATACTTGTTGATTGCTAGGACCTTGTTGGTTGTTGTATGGAATATTTCTGTTATAATTCTGGTTTTGATTGTAAATCGGTCTTGGCGGTTGATAATTATTCTGATAATTATTTCCAGGCCTTTGGTTTATGTATGAAATATTCTCTCTTTGTTCTATTGTTAATTCAATACTGAGACAATCTTTTGTCAAATGTGGTTCCACACTGCTCACAACTAATTCGTATTGAGTGAATATCTTTAGTCATCTTTTCCATTCGTCTCTCGACAGCATCTATCTTTGCGGAAATGGAATCTAAGTCATAGCTAGAATCGACTCTAGCTGCTTTAGATGATCTAACGATATCTTTTTCTTAGTGCCACTCATGTGAGTGGGAAGCAGTGTTATCAATAATTTTGTAAGCGTCAGTTTCGGTTTTCTTCATAATAGAACCACCAGCTGCTATATCTATGTCTTTCCTTGTAGTGATGTCGCATCCTTGGTAGAATATTTGTACTATTTGACAGGTGTCTAAATCATGTTGCGGACATCCTGTTAATAACTTTCCAAATCTTGTCCACGCCTCATATAGAGTTTCATTTGGCTTCTGTGTAAACGTAACAATTTCTGCTTGAAGTCCTACGGCTTTAGATGCAGGAAAAAATTGTTTAAGAAATTTTTCAACTAAAACGTCCCATGTATCAATCGCCCCTTCAGGTAACGATTCCAACCAATCTTTGGCTTCTCCCTTTAAAGTCTAGGGAAATAACATGAGATATATCTGTTCATCCTCCACTTCTCTTATTTTAAATAGTGTGCAGATCCTATTAAAGGTACGTAGATGTTCATTTGGATCTTCCTTCGGCGCACCACTAAATTGGCATTGATTAGTCACCATATGTAGAATTTGTCCTTTGATTTCATAATCTGGCGCATTAATGTCTGGATTAGTAATTGCGTGACCTTGGCCAGTGCGTTTAGCTCTCATTCGGTCTTCCATACTTAAAGGTTCCAGATTCTCCATAATTGAATTTGTTGAATCGAAATCACTAGAGGATTCTGATTTAATGGTTCGTTCCTCAACAATCTCTGTTTGAATGATTGGTGGTTCCGGAGGAAAATTTAATGGTTCAGGATCTACGAATCATTCCTGAATATTCTCCGGATTCTCAATTGTGAGGTCGGGTTCAAAAAATGGATTATCGGAAATTTGAACTGGAGTACTTGGTCGACTGGATGACGATTCTAAAGAAAAATCAACGGCGGTAATATTTGCTAAATGTCTTGATCTAGTTACAGGAGGTGAACGTACAAAAGGTGGTGAACGTCTTGCTCGCTGCATTCACTGAATATCCTATTAGTTTTTAAAAGGAAAGAAAAATTATAATAAGTTATCCAATCAATAGACTTTTCTGATTTTGCCCACGTTTCGAATAGCCAAAAGATGCAGCAGAGGGGCAGGATTCGTTTGGTCTCAATATAATTGAGGACTGTTTGGCTCCAATAACCCGGTCCACGTACAAATCCAACTATTACTACGAACCAGAAAATTTTGATGTCTATCAATTTAACCACTTAAAATAAATTTTCGTAATTTTAAGAAAATTAGATAAGAAGTAGAATAAAAATCTATGTCCTAAAACTAGAATAGCGAGAAATAAGAAAGAAAAAGAGCGTGTCGGAAAAAGGTCGAAAAAGAAAAATGGTTGAAAAATAAAAGGTGACGGAAAAATAAAAGAAACTTATAACACTTAAAAATACTTGACTAACCTAACCTTATTACTACAACTAACTTAAAATTATAATCGCAAATTGAGATTACTAATTGGAATGATAATTGATACATAGGTAAAAGTCGTCTAAAAATATTAAAGCTTACAGGAAAAACTAAATCCCAAATGGAAATAACTTAAAAAGAAACTAAAACTTAAAAAGGCGTCGCAAAATTCTAAAGCACCTAAATCTTAGTCTAAAGAAAAAGCACTTAAGGAATTCTACGGCAAAGCCTAAAAATCTAGAAGTAAAAATAACTATGGCAAAAAACTAAGTTTAAAACTAAATATGAGCTAAAAATACAAATATTACGCTAAAACGATTAAAAAGGGACAAAATATAAAAATATACAAAAAGTTGTAAAAAGTTACAAATTTTTATAAAAATATTATTTTTATATTATTTTATAAAAGCATTAATTTTTATATATATTAAAACTAATTATAATTAATTATACTAATTAAATTAAAACTTAAACTAAATTATAATAATAATTAAACTAATTAGGGTTAAAATAATAATAATAATTAATTACTCCTAATTAAATGCAGATTAGGGTTTCTGTCGGGGTCAGAGTGGCTCCGCGAGTTGCGGTATTCCAAGCAGCAAACTCCGCGAGTCACGGGGTTCCAGAATTCAACTCAGGTACAGTTTTTTTTTTATTCGACGTTTTTTTTTCTTTTTTTTTCTGTTTTATATTTTCTGTTTTCAAATCTAAAATATTTATATAATAAAAACTTATATTTTAAAAATTAGAATAAAAATAGAACTACTTTATAATTTTATAAATAAAAATCTTAAAGCTAGATTTATATATATATATATTTTTTTTTTCTCGGTTTTTTTTTCTTTTATATTTTAAATAAAAACAAAATACTTAAATAAAACTTATATAAAAATAAAGAAACTTTATAAAACTTAAATATTTAACAAAATCTTAAAAATACTTATATTTTTGTTTTTCTTTTTATATTTTCGAATATTTAAAACGTATTTTTATAAAAACGAATTTTAATAAAAGTAAACTATAATTTTTTTTTTTTTTTTTTATATTAGCGTTGCGCTTCCGGCGTTTAAGAGTTCCCCGGCAGCGGCGCCAAAAATAACTTGATGTTATGCGAGGTGTATATAAAATAGCTATTATATTTTAGCAGAAAATACTATTAAATACGATACAATTTTACACAAGATATTTATTTATTTAGAGAATGGATATACTTAAACCTTGCTACAACACTTATAGGCAGTGTACCTAATCGTACAGTAGTGTAGTTTTTAGTAAGTCCGGTTCGTTCCACAGGGAAAATCTTTAAACAAAGCTTAACGCTATATTAGTTTACTTTTATAAAAATACAAATATATATATAAGTAATATTATTATTATAAAGGGGGGTTTTTACCGTTTAATGACCGGTTTGTCGATTTTAAAACTTTAGTCGCAGTTAAAACCAAATGTAAAATATTAAAAATAAATACAAGACTTAAATTAAAGCGTAAAGTAAATAACGATAATGAAATTGCGAATAATAAAAGTGCGATAAAATAAACTTGCGATAATTAAAAAGTACGATAATTAAAAGTGCAATTAAATACAATAACAATAAAAATGCAATAATTAGAAGTGCAATTAAATATAAAATAAAATAAATTAAATATGAAATAAAAGAATTATGCTTATTTAAACTTCCGTAATCATGATGTTTGACGTGTTGATTTTAGTTTTATGCCCATGGGTTAATTGTCCTTTGTCCTGGATTATTTAATATGTCCGTCTGGTTTTTGTCCATAACAGTCCATCATTCATAAATATAAAGTGCGAGTGTCCTCGTCAAATTATCCTTATTCCCGAAGTCAAATATTCCAACTAATTGGGGACTTAAACTGTAACAAGATTTTAATACTTTGTTTAATAATTACACAAGGATGTCGACTGAGTGTAACCCAATGTTTTAATATTTTGTTATCAATTATACCAAGTGTCCTTGTACATAATTTCACCCCTGTTTTAATTATTCTAGTGGCTATTAATCCATTCCCGTATCCGGTTAAATGAACGATTATTCGTACATATAAATACCCCGCCCATCGTGTCCGATCGAGTGTATATGGTAATTTATAGGAACGCCCAATTGTAAATCTTTATATTAACATTAACAAACTATCATTTAGTTAAACAAATATAAAGTCCATTAATAGCCCATAGTCTAATTTCCACAAGTGTCGTTCTTTTGTCCAAACCCCAATTATGGTACAAAGCCCAATTACCCAATTTTAGTAATTAGCCCAACATCATGATTACTTCGGATTAAATAAGCATAATAATATCTTAGCTACGAGACATTAATATAAAAAGGTTGAACATAACTTACAATGATTAAAAATAGCGTAGCGTTACACGGACAGAATTTCGACTTACACCCTTACAATATTCGCTAACATACCCTTATTATTAGGATTAAAATTAAAATTAAAATTAAATTTAAAATATAAATATAAATATTTACGTATAGATATAGAGAGGATGGATATATATGTTGGTTTTTGCGATCAGAATTCGTTTGCTTTTATAGGGAGTTTCAGAATTTGGGGCTCCGCGACTCGCGGCAATTTTTGCCTTCAAACTCCGCGAGTCGCGGAGTTTGAAAATACAGCTCACCAACTTTGGAGTCTTTCTTGCCGACGGATTTTTATTATTTATATAATATATAAATAATTATAAGAATTATTTAAATATTATATTATATTTATGTGCATAGTTGACTTGTAATTTTTAGTCCGTTGCGTCGAGCGTTGAGAGTTGACTCATGTCCCGGTTCCGGATTTTCGAACGTCCTTGCGTACAATTTAATATCTTGTACTTTGCGTTTTGAATCTTGTACTCTTGTAATTTCGAGACGTTTCTTATCAATAATTGGAACCTCTTTGATTGTATTTTGTACTTTTGAGCTTTTTGGTCGTTTGCGTCTTCATTTCGTCGAATCTGACTTTTGTCTTCACCTTTTATTATTTAAACGAATATCACTTTTAAATAGAACAATTGCAACTAAAAGCTTGTCTTTCTTGAAGAATAATGCTATGAAATATATGTTCGTTTTTAGCATTATCAGTATTCCATGTCTGGAGACGACTTCCTTCAAATACAGTCGTGCTAACTTCTCCATCTTGTCATCTTCTCTTATTGGCAGGAAGTGTGCTGATTTGGTGAGACGATCAACTATTACCCAAATAGTATCAAAACCACTTGCAGTCCTTGGCAATTTAGTGATGAAATCTATGGTAATGTTTTCCCATTTCCATTCCGGGATTTCAGGTTGTTGAAGTAGTCCTGATGGTTTCTGATGCTCAGCTTTGACCTTAGAACACGTCAAACATTCTCCTACGAATTTAGCAACATCGGCTTTCATACCCGGCCACCAAAAATGTTTCTTGAGATCCTTGTACATCTTCCCCGTTCCAGGATGTATTGAGTATCTGGTTTTATGAGCTTCTCTAAGTACCATTTCTCTCATATCTCCAAATTTTGGTACCCAAATCCTTTCAGCCCTATACCGGGTTCCGTCTTCCCGAATATTAAGATGCTTCTCCGATCCTTTGGGTATTTCATCCTTTAAATTTCCCTCTTTTAAAACTCCTTGTTGCGCCTCCTTTATTTGAGTAGTAAGGTTATTGTGAATCATTATATTCATAGATTTTACTCGAATGGGTTCTCTGTCCTTCCTGCTCAAGGTGTCGACTACCACATTTGCCTTCCCCGGGTGGTAATGAATCTCAAAGTCGTAATCATTCAACAATTCAATCCACCTACGCTGCCTCATATTCAGTTGTTTCTGATTAAATATGTGTTGAAGACTTTTGTGGTCGGTATATATAATACTTTTGACCCCATATAAGTAGTGCCTCCAAGTCTTTAATGTAAAAACAACCGCGCCTAATTCCAAATCATGCGTCGTATAATTTTGTTCATGAATTTTCAATTGTCTAGACGCATAAGCAATCACCTTCGTTCGTTGCATTAATACACAACCGAGACCTTGCTTTGATGCGTCACAATAAATCATAAAATCATCATTCCCTTCAGGCAATGACAATATAGGTGCCGTAGTTAGCTTTTTCTTCAATAAATGAAACGCTTTCTCTTGTTCATCCTTCCATTCAAATTTCTTCCCTTTATGCGTTAATGCAGTCAACGGTTTTGCTATTCTGGAAAAGTCTTAGATGAACCTTCTGTAGTAACCAGCTAGTCCTAAAAACTGGCGTATGTGTTTCGGAGTTTTCGGGGTTTCCCACTTTTCAACAGTTTCTATCTTTGCCGGATCCACCTTAATACCTTATTTGTTCACTATGTGACCGAGGAATTGAACTTCTTCAAACCAAAATGCACACTTTGAAAACTTAGCGTACAATTCTTCCTTCCTCAATACTTCTAACACCTTTCTCAAATGTTCACCGTGTTCTTGGTCATTCTTTGAGTAAATAAGTATGTCATCAATGAAAACAATGAAAAACTTGTCAAGGTATGGTCCATACACTCGGTTCATAAGCTCCATGAACACAGCTGGTGCATTAGTTAAACCAAACAGCATAACCATAAACTCGTAATGACCGTAACGTGTTCTGAAAGTAGTCTTTGGAATATCATCTTCTTTCACCCGCATTTGATGATACCCGGAACGTAAGTCAATCTTTAAATAAACAGACGAGCCTTGTAGTTAATCAAATAAGTCGTCGATTCTCGGTAGTGGGTAGCGGTTCTTGATGGTAAGTTTGTTCAACTCTCGGTAGTCGATACACAACCTGAATGTACCATCTTTCTACTTGACAAACAAAACAGGAGCTCCCCACGGTGATGTGCTTGGTCGAATGAAACCACGCTCTAAAAGTTCTTGTAATTGGCTTTGCAGTTCTTTCATCTCGCTGGGTGCGAGTTTGTAAGGAGCACGAGCTATTGGTGCAGCTCCTGGTACAAGATCTATTTGAAATTCAACGGATCGATGTGGGGGTAATCCCGGTAATTCTTTCGGAAATACATCGGGAAATTCTTTTGCGACAGGAACATCATTGATGCTCTTTTCTTCAGTTTGTACTTTCTCCACGTGTGCTAGAACAGCATAGCAACCTTTTCTTATTAGTTTTTGTGCCTTCAAATTACTAATAAGATGTAGCTTCGTGTTGCCCTTTTCTCCGTACACCATTAAGGGTTTTCCTTTTTCTCGTATAATGCGAATTGCATTTTTGTAACAAACGATCTCTGCTTTCACTTCTTTCAACCACTCCATACCGATTATCACATCAAAACTCCCTAACTCTACTGGTATCAAGTCAATCTTAAATGTTTCGCTAACCAGTTTAATTTCTCGATTCCGACATATATTATCTGCTGAAATTAATTTACCATTTACTAATTCGAGTAAAAATTTACTATCCAAAGGCGTCAATGGACAACTTAATTTAGCACAAAAATCTCTACTCATATAGCTTCTATCCGCACCCGAATCAAATAAAACGTAAGCAGATTTATTGTCAATAAGAAACGTACCCGTAATAAGCTCCGGGTCTTCCTGTGCCTCTGCCGCATTAATATTGAAAACTCTTCCGCGGTCTTGTCCATTCGTGTTCTCCTGGTTCGGGCAATTTCTAATAATGTGGCCTGGTTTTCCACATTTATAACAAACTACATTGGCATAACTTTCTCCGATACTACTTGCTCCGCCATTACTCGTTCCGACACCATTTGTTCCTTTCGTTCTGTTAACCCCTGGTCCGTAGACCTTACACTTAACCGCGCTATGACCATTTCTTTTACACTTGTTGCAAAATTTGGTGCAGAACCCCGAGTGATACTTTTCACACCTTTGGCATAGCTGCTTCTGATTGTTGTTGTTGTTGCATTTATTATTATTGTTGGGATGATTGTTGTAGTTGCTATTGTTGTTGTTGTTATTGTTGTTGTTGTTGTTGGGCCATTTGTTGTAGTTGCGATTGATGTTGCGATTGTTGGGATAGTTGTTGCGATTATTGTCGTAATTACTGTTGTTGTTGTATTGGTGATTCTTATCACCTTTTTCCTCCCACTTTCTTTTGACTTGCTTCACATTGGCCTCTTCAATAGTCTGTTCTTTAATTCTTTCTTCAATCTGGTTCACTAGTTTGTGAGCCATTCTATATGCCTGTTGTATGAAGGCGGGCTCGTGTGAAATTATATCTTCTTGGATTCTTTCCGGTAATCCTTTCACAAACGCGTCGATCTTCTCTTCCTCATCTTCGAACGCTCCCGGACACAATAGGCATAATTCTGTGAATCGTCTTTCGTACGTGGTAATATCAAATCCTTGGGTTCGTAACCCTCTAAGTTCTGTCTTGAGCTTATTGACCTCGGTTCTGGGACGGTACTTCTCGTTCATCAAGTGCTTGAATGCTGACCACGGTAGTGCGTAAGCATCATCTTGTCCCACTTGCTCTAGATAGGTATTCTCCCATGTTAACGCAGAACCTGTGAAGGTATGCGTAGTGTACTTCACTTTGTCCTCTTCAGTACACTTACTTATGGCAAACACCGATTCGACCTTCTCGGTCCACCGTTTCAATCCGATCGGTCGTTCAGTTCCATCAAATTCCAAAGGTTTGCAGGCAGTGAATTCTTTGTAGGTGCATCCTACACGATTTCCTGTACTGCTAGATCCAAGGTTATTGTTGGTATGTAGCGCAGCCTGTACTGCGGCTATGTTTGAAGCAAGAAAGGCACGAAATTCCTCTTCGCTCATATTCAAGGTGTGTCGAGTAGTCGGTGCCATTTCCTTCAAAATAGTCAAATGAAACGAGTTAATCATATAGAATATCAAGAGTAGTCAATAGTATTTCGTAACATAATATGAACTTATTTATAAAAGCTCTTTCTTCATATTAGCGTTTTACACTCTTTAATTCGGGTAGTACCTACCCGTTAAGTTCATACTTAGTAGCTAACATACCATTTCAACTACTACAATTCTATATGAAAAACTAATCATAAAAAAAAAATATATCATATTCAAACCTTTATACAATAACTTGCAAACTTACAATACCGCTTTTTTTACATATAGCATGAAATATAGCACATAAAACTTTGATACAAAGTAGTTGCGAAGATAATTCTAGTTAATAAATAAGGCGTTCAGCAAAGGCAATAAAGACACGTAATTCATACGTCTAGAAACAAGTCATGCATTCTGGTTTTACTAATACCACTTCCCATCCTTGGTTTTGTGGAACATAACAAAAGTGACCGATAGTAAGACAATGTGTTGTAACGTCGTCAAAAGGATGAAGGTTACGTAATGACCAACAGTCTCGTAATAACCTAAAAACCTCATTTCTTACCCCAATTACCGACTCCGTCACTTGTGGGAACGTTTTGTTTAATAGTTGTAGCCCGATGTTCTTGTTCTCACTTTGGTGAGAAGCGAACATTACTAACCCGTAAGCATAACATGCTTCTTTATGTTACATGTTAGCCGCTTTTTCTAAATCACGAAGTCCTATATTCGGATATATTGAGTCAAAATAATTTCTTAACCCATTGCGTAAAATAGCATTTGGGTTCCCCGCAATATATGCGTCAAAGTAAACACATCGTAACTTATGGATTTCCCAATGTGATATCCCACATCTTTCGAACGAAAGCCTTTTATAAATCAAGGCATCCTTGGAACGTTCTTCGAATATCTTACAAACTGATCTCGCCTTAAATAGTTGTGCCGAGGAATTCTGACCGACTCTAGACAAGATTTCATCAATCATGTCTCCAGGTAGGTCTCTTAAAATATTGGGTTGTCTATCCATTTTGTGTTTTTATACTGTAAAATAGACAAGAGTTAGATTCATAAAAAAAAATACTTATTAATACAAGCAATTTTTACATAAAGCATAAGCACACTATATTACATATATTACATCACATGAATACAACTATCTTATTCCGACTCGCTCGTTTCTTCTTCTTCGATTTTGGTTCGTTTTGCCAAGTTTCTATTGATATATGATGTTCCCCTAATACGAGCCGTCGTTTTCCACATTGGTTTAGAAAAACCTGGTGGTTTAGAGGTTCCAAGGTTATTGTCACAACTTAAGAAATACGGGTGTTGATGATACATATAAAGTTCATCGGGTTTGGAATCAAATTTCTCTATTTTTATGCCCTTTCCCTTATTGTTCTCTTTTGCCTTAATAAATTGTGTTGGGGTAATTTCTATAACATCATCGAAATCCTTGTCGGGATCTGATTCATCGGAGAATTGGTAATCCTCCCAATACTTTGCTTCCTTGGCGGAAACACCATTGACCATAATTAACTTTGGTCGGTTGGTTGAGGATTTTCTTCTACTTAACCGTTTTATTATTTCCCCCACTGGTTCTATTTCTTCTTGCGGTTCCGATTCTTCTTTCGGTTCCGATTCTTCTTCCGGTTCCTCTTCGGGAACTTGTGAATCAGTCCACGAATCATTCCAATTTACATTTGACTCTTCATTATTATTAGGTGAGTCAATGGGACTTGTTCTAGAGGTAGACATCTATCACATAATATCAAACGCGTTAAGAGATTAATATATCACATAATATTCACATGTTAAAAATATATAGTTTCCAACAAAATTTGTTAAGCAATCATTTTTCAAGTAAACACGGTCGAAGTCCAGACTCACTAATGCATCCTAACAAACTCGATAAGATACACTAATGCAAAATTCTGGTTCTCTAAGACCAACGCTCTGATACCAACTGAAATGTCCCGTTCATATTGATTATAAACGTTTCATATTAATTGATTTCGTTGCGAGGTTTTGACCTCTATATGAGACGTTTTTCAAAGACTGCATTCATTTTTAAAATAACCATAACCTTTATTTTATCAATAAAGGTTTCAAAGGCATTACGTAGATTATCAAATAATGATAATCTAAAATATACTGTTTACACACGACCATTACATAATGGTTTACAAAAGAAATATATTACATCGACATATGTTTCTTGAATGCAGTTTTTACATAATATCATACAAACATGGACTCCAAATCTTGTCCTTATTTTAGTATGCAACAGCGGAAGCTCTTAATATTCACCTGAGAATAAACATACTTTAAACGTCAAAAAAAATATTGGTGAGTTATAGGTTTAACTTATATATATCAAATCGTAACAATAGACCACAAGATTTCATATTTCAATACACATCCCATACATAGAGATAAAAATCATTCATATGGTGAACACCTGGTAACCGACATTAACAAGATGCATATATAAGAATATCCCCATCATTCCGGGACACCCTTCGGATATGATATAAATTTCGAAGTACTAAAGCATCTGGTACTTTGGATGGGGTTTGTTAGGCCCAATAGATCTATCTTTAGGATTCGCGTCAATTAGGGTGTCTGTTCCCTAATTCTTAGATTATCAGACTTAATAAAAAGGGGCATATTCGATTTCGATAATTCAACCATAGAATGTAGTTTCACGTACTTGTGTCTATTTTGTAAATCATTTATAAAACATGCATGTATTCTCATCCCAAAAATATTAGATTTTAAAAGTGGGACTATAACTCACTTTCACAGATTTTTACTTCGTCGGGAAGTAAGACTTGGCCACTGGTCGATTCAGAACCTATAACAAATATGTACATATATATCAAAGTATATTCAAAACATATTTACAACACTTTTAATACATTTTGATGTTTTAAGTTTATTAAGTCAGCTATCCTCGTTAGTAACCTACAACTAGTTGTCCAACGTTAGATGTACAGAAAAAAATTGATATATATTATCTTGAATCAATCCACGACCCAATGTATACACGTCTCAGGCTAGATCACAACTCAAAGTACATATATTTTTGGAATCAACCTCAACCCTGTATAGCTAACTCCCACATTACTGCATATAGAGTGTCTATGGTTGTTCCAAATAATATATACACATGGGTCGATATGATATGTCAAAACATTTGCATACGTGTATATGGTATCCCAAGATTACATAATATATTAGAATACATGTATAATACAATATAAGTTAGCTAGGATATGATTAATATAGATTTGTTACCAATTTTCACGTTGCTACAACAAGAAAAATTATCCAATCTTGTTTTACCCATAACTTCTTCATTTTAAATCCGTTTTGAGTGAATCAAATTACTATGGTTTCATATTGAACTCTATTTTATGAATCTAAATAGAAAAAGTATAGGTTTATAGTTATAAATATAAGTTACAAGTCTTTTTTGTAAAGGTAGGCATTTCAGTCGAAAGAACGACGTCTAGATGACCATTTTAGAAAACATACTTCCACTTTGAGTTTAACCATGATTTTTGGATATAGTTTCATGTTCATAAGAAAAATCATTTTCCCAGAAGAAAAACTTTTAAATCAAAGTTTATCATAGTTTTTAATTAACTAACCCAAAACAGCCCGCGGTGTTACTACGACGGCGTAAATCCGGTTTTACGGTGTTTTTCGTGTTTCCAGGTTTTAAATCATTAAGTTAGCATATCATATAGATATAGAACATGTGTTTAGTTGATTTTAAAAGTCAAGTTAGAAGGATTAACTTTTGTTTGCGAACAAGTTTAAAATTAACTAAACTATGTTCTAGTGATTACAAGTTTAAACCTTCGAATAAGATAGCTTTATATGTATGAATCGAATGATGTTATGAACATCATTACTACCTCAAGTTTTCTGGATAAAGCTACTCTAAATGAGAAAAATGGATCTAGCTTCAAAGGATCCTTGGATGGCTTGAAAGTTCTTGAAGCAGAATCATGACAGGAAAACAGTTCAAGTAAGATTTTCACTCGAAATAAGATTGTTATAGTTATAGAAATTGAATCAAAGCTTGAATATGAGTATTACCTTGTATTATAAAGATATCTTACTGTAAATAAGAAAAATTTCTTGAGGTTGGATGATCACTCTACAAGATTGGAAGTAAGCTAGCAAACTTGGAAGTATTCTTGATTTTATGAAACTAGAACTTGTAGAATTTATGAAGAACACTTAGAACTTGAAGATAGAACTTGAGAGAGATCAATTAGATGAAGAAAATTGAAAAATGAAAGTGTTTTTAGGTGTTTTTGGTCGTTGGTGTATGGATTAGATATAAAGGATATGTAATTTTGTTTTCATGTAAATAAGTCATGAATGATTACTCATATTTTTGTAATTTTATGAGATATTTCATGCTAGTTGCCAAATGATGGTTCCCAAATATGTTAGGTGACTCACATGGGCTGCTAATAGCTAATAATTGGAGTGTATATACCAATAGTACATACATCTAAAAGCTGTGTATTGTACGAGTACGAATACGGGTGCATACGAGTAGAATTGTTGATGAAACTGAACGAGGATGTAATTGTAAGCATTTTTGTTAAGTAGAAGTATTTTGATAAGTGTCTTGAAGTCTTTCAAAAGTGTATGAATACATATTAAAACACTACATGTATATACATTTTAACTGAGTCGTTAAGTCATCGTTAGTCGTTACATGTAAGTGTTGTTTTGAAACCTTTAGGTTAACGATCTTGTTAAATGTTGTTAACCCAATGTTTTTAATATCAAATGAGATTTTAAATTATTATATTATCATGATATTATGATGTACGAATATCTCTTAATATGATATATATACATTAAATGTCGTTACAACGATAATCGTTACATATATGTCTCGTTTCAAAATCATTAAGTTAGTAGTCTTGTTTTTACATATGTAGTTCATTATTAATATACTTAATGATATGTTTACTTATCATAATATCATGTTAACTATATATATAACCATATATATGTCATCATATAGTTTTTACAAGTTTTAACGTTCGTGAATCACCGGTCAACTTGGGTGGTCAATTGTCTATATGAAACCTATTTCAATTAATCAAGTCTTAACAAGTTTGATTACTTAATATGTTGGAAACACTTAATCATGTAAATAACAATTTCATTTAATATATATAAACATGGAAAAGTTCGGGTCACTACACAAATCTTATTACTAATATTCGAATTACAAGAAATGTAATTATTATTTTTCAATGAAAGTAAAATATTAGCGCCAGGGTGACCAAGGCGTTTATGCCATAGATCTGAAGAAGAAGCAATAAAAGCAGACGGAAGGTGCTCACGAAACTTGGAAATGTGAAGAGGGTAAAGGTCTCCAGAGCTGTTACATCGCATGATTGGGGTCCCCTGTGGAAAATCCTTCACAGTAAAACCAAAAGGATCAAATTCAATGCATATGTTATTTTCAGTAGTAAGACGACGAACAGAAATAAGATTTTTAATCAAGTGTGGTGCATGAAGAACGTGAGATAAATAAAGGGGACGATTTATAGAAGGAAAAAATGTGTGACCGTACCCATGTATTGGAATGCTATTACCATTTCCCACAATTATTTTACGAGGAAGACTTAATTGATTATAAGACATGAGTTTACCTGCGGAACCTGTCATGTGTGATGTAGCTCCAGTGTCCATTTACCAGTTGTCGTCAGGAGGATGAAGGCTCATGGTGTACATGGCGGACTCAATATCTGTAGGCGTGTTGGACGAAACCGAATGCGCATAAGATGAAGAGGGGCGTGGGCCTGGTCCAAGTATCCCTTGTTGGGCTGAGTTATATGTGGGCCTGTGTTGTGGAACAGTTGGACATAAAACAGGAGGTGGAGCCCAAGAAGAGTTATGCCAAACCCAAGAACCATAAGTACTATTTTGTTGTCCAGCCCAATGTGGTGTATTAGACCCATGAGAAGGTGGCCCATTAAAAGAGTTATAGTTGTTCCGTCCCATTCCCCTGCAATTGGAATTTCTACCCCGATAGTTGCCTCGTGAATTACGTCCACCTCGATTGCCCTGATTAACCATCCGATTACCACCATAACCGGTACCACTAGTGTTAGAAGATGTCGAATTGACCTGCACCTGAGATTTCGGTGTAGAAGACGCAGTAACCAGAAGTGCCAATTCAGAAGAAATCGATGAAGATGCGTTGTGAAGTTGTTTGTGCTTGCGTGATTCTTCAAGTATTAAGGCTGATCGAGCAGCATAGAAGGTTGGAAGCGGAACGGTATGTGCAAGCTGAGAACCAATCGTATCATAATTCTCGTTGAGTCCAGAAATTAATTGCAAAACAATTGAGTCTTCTTTAAGTTTTGGTGCTACAGTAGCGAGTTGGTCAGAAATCAATTTGATTTCCTGACAATAGGACGAGATGTTGGGGTAATCATTAAGGCGGATGTTGGTGAATTTTTGTTGTAAGTGAATAGCACGAGAACTTTTGTTGTCTTGTAACACATCTTTGATTCGATCCCAGGCATCCTTAGCCGTAGATCCAGGCTTCATAATGGTGTTAAGAAGACCAAGTGTGATGGTGCCATAGATCCATTGTAGGACTATGGCATCTAAACGATCCCAACTTTCAGGAGGAGTGTTGTTAGTTTGCGTGTTAGTGGTATCAGAGCTTTGGCTATAGGGAACTAGGATACATTAGTGTGCTAACCGTAGGGTGCATTAGTGGGTCTAGTCTATAGCCGTGTACTTAGAATGACTGTTTTACGCCATGCTTGCACTGTTTGCTCTACTATGCTACACGTAGGGCTGCATATTAGATATCACATGCATATACCCATCTATACCTATAATGATATGGACTTGGACTAGATATATGATGTCACGAATCACATACGTACACACGACGCGGCCCTTAAGAGCATTAAGTTGACTACGCTATCTTGAACTTATGGAGTAATGTCGAATAGATATGTGAGATAGCGTAATGTAATGACAGGGATTACATTACGGTAACTCATATAGAAGTTCCGACATCGCAAAATAAGGAATGGGGAATGAGTCAAGTAGGTTACATGGATAGATACCTTTTATAGCATAAGCCGTATAATCTCAACTATGAGTAGGAATTTACAATGTGTGAATTTATTTGTTATTATAACCTATAAGAAGCGTGTAATCATGTCACAACTCGTCACTATTCGACACTGTCTGCCACCACCGATCACTACTTGGAGCTACGAAGACACTGCTAGAACATACCCATCGTCTCCTACCACTACTTATCATTGCTTACTACTACACAATCCCGCCTCTCACTGCTAGTCTCGACCGATCACCTACCTCTCACTACTTGTCATCACTAGTTACTACTTGAAGCCACCCATTGCTACTTACCATTACTAAATACTACTCATCACTACTAGCACCTCCACGATTTACTACTAGCTAGTATGCTTCACGACTCATTTTTGATATATCTTTAGAGGATGAATTCCTTGTAGCAGCCTGCGAAATCCGTAGTAGATATTGTCTACTTAACGTCTGACTTTCCTATCATTCAGCCACCTGCGGCTTCACGATTTTGCTTTCCAATACGAGTCTACCGGAAGAGGTATTCACACCTTCCCTCACAAAGGGTATTTCGTTCTTCACCCCCACCGATGTGGGCAAGTCTGATAACTCACCCTGATTTCAATATCATCTTTAATAAAGTTTGTCACGAATTCGTTCTTACTTAACAATCATAATGTTTGTATACTCTCAACACAAGTGCCGATAGAAGCTTGGTCGCTAAAAAAAAAAAAATTCGTCACAACATTTAGAATCCAGTATCTGCCTTAGACCACGTAAACTCTATGGAACTATCAACTGGGAAGAAAACGCAAAAAGATTGATGTCATTTTGGTTTAAGGAGGTCCTGCTTTAAGAAGTTTGATCGTACACTCCCATCGTAAACGTCTCTCACCCAAAACTCACCCCAAACTTAAATCAACGATTGCTCCTAATCCTTACAAATTATAAGTTAAGACCCATACCGTTAAGCTCATTACAACCTTCTGTACTGAATAGTACTCTTACTGACGATTGGCGAGCCATTACAATAGAAATCTACTTGAGTGATGTTTGGAGTTAAATCATTTTACTTGGACTACCATATTTTTTTTATTTGACCTTGTGGTTAGAATGAACTGGTCTGATGACATAACCGAGGTTGTTGCAACCAGAAGGCCATTCGAATTCCTTTTATCGAACACGAATCAATGATGGTGTACAGAGAGAAGATCAGTACACCGTTATGTTACATTAATTGCTCGAAGTCCAGAAGTACATGAGATAAGGATGTCTCGCAATTCTAGAACATGTGAGCAAAGTTGAATCAGTAGTTAAGAGACCCGAAGATGTCCCAACTGTTAGAAATTTTCCCTAAGGTCCTTCCGAGAGAATTACCATGTCATCCGCCACATAGAGACGTAGAGTTTCAATTTGACTTAATGCTGGGAGTGGCGCCTGTAGCAAGTGCACCGTATAGACTTGCACCCCCAGAATTGCAAGAGTTGTCTAGTCAACTGCAAGAGCTTTTAGACAAAGGATTCATTCGACCGAGTTTTTCACCATGGAGAGCGCATGTGCTCTTTGTTATGAAGAAGGATGGATCTAAGAAACCTTGTATCAAGAATAGATACCCGCTACCGAGAATCAATGATCTGTTAGATCAGTTACAAGGATTTAGATGTTACTCTAAGATGATCCGATGTCAGGTTACCATCAGATGAGAGTAAAAGAGGTAGATATACCGAAGACAGCATTTAGAACACGCTATAGACATTATGAATTTACCGTAATGTCGTTTGGATTGACGAACACACCGGCAGTGTTCATGAATTTCATGAACCGTGTGTGTAAGTCATATCTGGACAAGTTTGTTGTTGTGTTTATTGATGATATTCTGGTACATTCTAAGAACGAGGAAGAACATGAACAACAACTCCGTTTAATATTAGAGATGCTCAAGAAGGAGCAGATGTATGCGAAGCTTTCGAAGTGTGACTTTTGGCTGCGAAGATAGAAACGGTCAAGAAATGGGAGACTCCTAACTCGCCAACGTAGGTTCAGCAATTCTTAGGTCTCGCCGGTGATTATAGGAGATTCATGGAGGAATTTTATACTATTGCTAGACCATTAATAGCATTGACCCACAAGGGAGAGAAGTATGAATGGACAGAGCTACATGAGTCTCCATTCCGGTTGCTAAAAGGGAAGTTGACTACCGCCCTGATTTTGTCTTTACCCGAAGGAACCGAGGATTTCGTAGTTTACTGTGACGCTTCACGACAGGGTTTTGGTTGCGTGTTGATGCAACGTATGAAAGTGATTGCGCATGGATCACGACAGTTAAAGATACATGAGCTGAACTATACGACTCACGATTTAGAACTAGGAGCTGTTGTCTTTGCGTTGAAGATGTGGAGACATTATCTGTATGGTACTAAGTTTACTGTTTTCACGGATCACAAGAGTTTGCAGCATATTTTCGATCAGAAACAGCTTAATATGAGACAGAGGCGTTGGATTGAACTATTGAACGACTACGACTGTGACATTAGCTATCACCCTGGTAAGGCTAATGTAGTGGCAGATGCTTTTAGTAGGAATGAGAGAGTTAAGCCTATACGAGTTAGAGCATTGAACTTGACTATTCGAAGGAACCTTACTTCTCAAATACATGACACACAGTTAGAGGCGTTGAAAGAAGAGAACGCTACTAACGAATCGCTTCGAGGAATTGATAAGAAGTTCATTGCTCGAATTGATAAGAAGTTCATTACTCGTTTGGCGGATTAAGGGAACTAGTGCTAGAAGAGGCACACAAGATAAGGTATTCTATTCACCCTGGATCCGACAAGATGTACCAAGATCTTAAGGCACTGTATTGGTGGCCTAATATGAAAGCTGATATCGCTACCTATGTTAGTAAGTGTTAAACGTTTGCTTAAGTAGAAGCAGAGAATCAGAAGCCGTCAGGACTACTAACATAACCAGAGATTCCCAGTGGAAATGGGAATGATACGATTTAGGTTATCATTGATCGTCTCACAAAATCAGCTCATTTTCTACCGATTAAGGAAACGGATAAGATGGAGAAGTTGGCACAGATCTATATAAAGGAGGTATTTTCTCAACATGTAGTGCCGATATCCATTATTTTCGGTAGATACAGTGGATTTACATCTAAATTCTGGCAAACTTTGCAAGATGCCATGGGAACCCGTTTAGACATGAGTACATCATACCATCCACAAACTGATGGTCAAAGCGAGAGAATTATCCAGACTTTAGAAGACATGTTAAGAGCATGTGTTATTGATTTTGGAATTGGATGGGATAGACATCTACCGTTAGTAGAATTCTCATATAACAACAGTTATCACGCAAGCATAAAGGTAGCGCCTTTTGAAGCACTTTATGACAGGAAGTGCGGATCACACGTATGTTGGACTGAGTTAGGAGATGGTCAATTGACTGGTCCTTAGATCATACACTAAACAACTGAGAAGATCGTGCAGATACAAGAGAAACTGAAAACGGACCGAAATCGTCAAGAGAGTTACGCCGACGTTACCAGGCGAGATTTAGAATTTCAGGTTGGGGACAAAGTTATACTCAAAGTATCACCCTGTAAGGGTATAGTACGTTTGGGTAAGAGAGGCAAGCTAAGTCTGAGATATTGGACCATTTGAGATTACCGAAAGAATTGGACCGATAGCGTATAGAGTGAAACTACCGCAAGAACTCAACGAAATTCATGACACGTTTCATGTGTCGAACTTGAAGAAGAGTTTGAACGATGAGAATATGAAAATTCGTTGGAAGGAATACAAGTCAATAGTAGACTTCATTTCGTAGAGGGACCTATTGAAATTACGAACTGTAAGGTCAAACGTGTAAAGAAGAGTAACATACCGATTGTTAAAGATCGGAGGAACGCCCGTAGAGGACCAGAATTCACGTGAGAGTGTGAAAATCAAATGAGACTGAAGTATCCGCAACTGTTTCCCCAGGAGAAGACTACGACGGACGTACACTAAAATTTTGGGACGAAATTTTTCATAACAGGTGGGTAATATAACAAACCGACTTTTTCCGTTTACTATCGTTACTTGTCCGTTAAATATTTAACGGTGATTACTTAGAACTTTATGTGTTTGATTAATTTAAATGCATACTTGATCCTATTGGATTACTTGAATTAATATGTTATATTAATTTGTGAACTTATTTCGGATAGAGAAATAACTAGAAAACGTTACGATTAAGTTAATCGCCTAGAAAGCTTTTCAGTTTACGGAACTTAGAGAAACGAGAAAATAATTATTTTTAATAATTAATTATTTTAAGAAAAACTTATTTAATTTATTATTTATTTAATGAATTAAACACGGTGAATTCATTTCAACGACTAGTTAACGTTCCAAAGATCCGGTACGGTTAACGACACCCGAAACGGACCACGCGTGTACAAGAAAATAACGAAACGAATGGTATTTCACTTTTAATAATTATTTTATGTAATTATTATGTTTTAAACATACTTTCAATTTATTAGAATTTATATAGATTAAAAAGGCGAGAAATTAATGTTTATCGATTCGGTTTGCGTATTCGGCTAACGACACTTAATGGGTACACTTAGGAAACTTGTCTACCAAAATTTGGGAGCCCAATGACTCTTCTTTTCAGCCCTTGGTCGAATTTTATAAGGGAGGGGGGGGCCTTCCTTGATTTATTTTGGGCTAAATGGTTACTAGTGAGTTGTAATTATGCCCTAAAGCTAACCCTTAAAACCCTTAATTAGAAAAACACACTCATTCACTCCCTCCTACCCTAAATACACGAAATTTATAGCCTCCCTTCACCATCTTCATCGTCGATCATCATCCCCACAAGAACACCACTCAAAACTCAAAGTTAGAACAAGTCGCGTGCATTAAAGTTGTTGCTTTCTTCATCCTCTACGCGATAGTACTTGCAATTTGTGATTCTAAGGTATAATTGAAAACCCTAATTGTTTTAGATCTGATTTTTATTCAATTACATAGTGTAATCAAGTCTAATGCTCAATTAATGATGTCTTGTATTACCGTTTATTGTTTAATTGCTCGATTAACGTTGTTTGCATGAAAAACGAATTTGTATTTTAATGATCTGATAAAATTGACTTATGAACTGATCTTGGATGATTATCTAGATGGATATAGATCAAAAAACTATTGAGTTTGGACTTTTATTTTGCATGATTTCGTTATCGTATGCTCAAGATATGCTTAATCGAAGTTTTCGTTAGGGTTTGCATGATATACGAATTTTATGAGTTGCATGCTTTGTGTTTTAGTTTATATAAAGTATACTACTCTATTCCTTGTGAAAATTTATGCAATTTAGACTTAAGATTCGCGTCAAAAGGTTATGTAATGCTCCCGTTATGTCAAAACGAAGATTTGGTTCTTAAAGTGAGCTGAATCGGTTTTTCAAAGTTACATAAAAAATTGCTAGAGTGAACTAGGAATTGATTTAGACTTTAATATTTTGTAATATGTTAGTTTAAGTGTTCCTTGACATGTTTCATTTGTATGCGAACTTGCGAGAACGTGATTTTCATTGAGATATATGCTTGTCTAAGTGATGTGTCCGGTTGATGATTAAAAACTGATGAGTCTGTAAAGGTTTGCAAAACTGTACAAATTGGCTGAAGCAATGTTTCATATTATTTTATCACTAAAACTTTGAGATGTTTAGAGATGACACTAATTAGATGTTCGTCAAAATCTATTTTCTATATTTTATGAAAAATGTTTAAAAACTGACGCGCGGGCAGAAATTGCTGTAATGAACTATGAATAGACCCTTTATGATATTGGACTTTTATTTATCGTATGAGGCTTTGGCTGGACTTTTTGGAATTTATTTTAAGTGTAGTTATGATCTGGATTTGTTCATGATTTAATGATTTATGTGTTATGAGCTATAGTTGGATCTTTCTACGACGTACGAAATTCTAAGGCATGCTTTAAGGTGCAAAAGTGCAATATGCTTAATTATGACTTGTAAAGTGATACTTGACCTAGGTTTGACTTAGTGATCATGTTTGTATGACCTACTGAGATGTTTGACTTTAGTTTACCACTTTGACCGAGTTAACTTTAGGGTTGACTTTGGTTGACTTGCTTGGATTAGTTGACTTTTACTTGTTCATTGAGTCAGTCTGAGCACTAAGGCTTTGCGTACACTATGGGTTAACATGGTTTGACCTATAAGTGTATACTTAAGATGATTTACTTGTTTAGGTTGCGTTGTTCAGTCGAGATTGTTCGACAACCGTATGTTTTGCTAAGATAATTACAAGTGCTTTTGCTAAGGTGAGTCTACAGTCCGTTTTTCAGCAACATTTTTGGGATGAGATACATGATGCTTTCGAAACTATTTCTTAAACTGTTTTTACAACTATATTACATATTAGGCACGAGTAACTTACTAAGATTATACATATGAGTTCAGATCAAAAATCCCTTAGCTTGATTATATTAGTTACTTTGTAAGCTCGACTTTATATGGACGGTACCGTTAGGTTTGACAAACCTCACCGCAACGTTAAACAGGTGCTTATATAGTTGTTACTCGTACACTTGATCGGTGTATCGCCAGTATAGGGTAAACTAAAGACGTGTGCTCGGCTCACGCAAAGGTTAAAGCTTTATAATCAAGTGCTATTGATAAGTGTATATTATTACGAAGCTTTTCAGAAATCTCGTGGCCTAACTTACGATGAATGTTACTTAAAGATGATATTTACAAAGTTCAAACTAGACATGTTAATGTCTACAAACAGATGAAACGAAAAGAACTTTTCGATGTCACTCACAGTTGAAACTTGACATCTTACAACAGTTTATTACTTAGCATTTGCTATACGCAAACTTTTGAATTAAACCTTAGCGGTTTATTCAGATAAACGATTTTGAGAAATGATTTTCGACAAACGATTTATGGAAACTGTTTTATGAAACATACGAGAACTATTTACTCAAACTTGTAGATTCACTCAACTTTATGTCGATCCGTTTTGTATGTTTTATCTCAGGTATTAGTTGCTTCCGCTGTAGAACATTGCTGTTATGTAGAAGTCAAGCCAAGCATTGGGACCAGAGTTAATACGCCGTTAGTGGATTCTGACGGGGTATTACATTTGGTATCAGTCAATACCTCGATCCATCTCTAAACAAAATCACACGCCTTCTTTTTTTTTTTAATTTTCATTCTTCTCCACAACAGTTCAATGGCCGATAATGGTAGAATTCATCCTGCAATTACGGTTCATAACATCAAGACTGCAATTTTATCACTCTTGATCTAGATACAAGTCAATATGGCTCTTGGGCGGAACTCTTTCAAATCCACTGCCGAGCTTACCAGGTTCTCGACTACGTCATTACACCTGCTATTTCAAAATATATAGTTATTTATTTGCAACACTACTACGAGTATTAAATATCATTAAACTCATAAAATTTTCTTTATTACTTTCAATTACTCATTACTCATATTTTTTAAAAGATTTATCTTATCTATCGTTAATCACATAAAATTACTGCATGATCCACCTTCCGGAAGGGGTATATAGTAGGGAGGTCAAATGAGAACTTTTTTGGTGTGAGAACCCTGAGAACTCAAAAATACACTGAAATTCGAGCAAAAATGAGACACGGGCGAACAAAAAAAGGGGAATTCGAGCAAAAATGGGAAGGACGAACAAAAAAAACATGGCCGAACGAAAAACGAGAAATTCGAACAAAAAACGTGATATTTGAACAAAAGAAAAGGCGGAAGAACAATTTGTGTTCTACATTTTGGATAGTCGAACAAAAAAATGTAGAAGAAGCTGATCGTCGAACAAAAAATGCGATAACAAAATGTGTTCTACATTTTGGTATTCGAACAAAAAAAAAATCATTCGCCCGTCCGTGTTATTTTTTGTTCGACTACGGTGTTTTTTGTTCGTCCGTGTGTATTTTTTGTTCGTCTGTGTCCCGTTTTGTTCGAATTTCAGTGTATTTTTGAGTTCGTAGAGTTCTCACACTAAAAAAGTTCTCACTGGATCCTCTCCCTATATATATATATATATATATATATATATATATATATATATATATATATATATATATATATATATAGTAAAGGGATCAAATAAGAACTTTTTTGGTGTGAGAACCCTAAGAACCATGAAATTCGAAAAAAAAAGGTGATATTCGAACAAAAAAAAGTCACACGGACAAACAACAAAGGTCGTGGTCGAACAATTTTTTCAGCTGCATGTTCTACATTTTTGTAGAACAGTATGTAGAACACAAGATTTTTTGTTCGAATACGTTTTTATTGTTCGGCCGCGTGTTTTTTTCTCGAATTCGAACGAAAATGCCCAATTTGAACGCATTTTCGTTCTACAATTTTGTAGAACCGAACAAATTAAATGTAGAACATGCATTTAATTTTTTGTCCGACTCTTATTTTTTTGTTCGGCCGCGTGTTTTTTTTTTTCGAATTCCCTTCTTTTTTGTTCGCCCTCCAAGTTTTTGTTTGAATTACCTTTTTTTGCTCGCCCGCGTGTGTTTTTGCTCGAATTTCAGTGTATTTGAAGTTCTCGGGGTTCTCACACCAATTGAGTTCTCACTGGATCATCTCCATATATATATATATATATATATATATATATATATATATATATATATATATATATATATATATATATATATATATATATATATATATATCCCTACTGGTTAAAAAGCTCGGGTTAAAATGCTAGTGGCCAATGGCCATATATAAAATCCCAACAAACACTCTGATCACCACACACATGGCAATAATGGACTACCCAACTTTGTGTCTCTTGTTTTCTCTCCTTTTAACATTCATCTACGTCGCTACTATTTCCGGTCGTCGTATCTCGCGGTTACCGCCAGGACCCTACCCTTATCCGATCATCGGAAATCTATTAAGTATCGGAGTCAAACCTCACATCTCTCTTGCCACACTCTCTAAACGTTATGGCCCTTTGATGTCACTTAAACTTGGAACCAAAACAACTATAGTTGTTTCATCACCTGATATCGCAAAACAATTCTTTCACACTCATGATCTAGCGTTTTCTAGCCGATCCGTCCCTGATACTGGACAAGTGGTGGGCCATGATAAATACTCGATGGTTTGGTTGCCGGTTGGAGATCAATGGCGAAAACTACGAAAAATAACTAGAGAACATATATTGTCCGTACAACGTCTAGACGCTAGCGAAGATCTACGTCAGAAAAAGGTGAGTTTACTTTTGAGTTTTTGATTATATATGTGTTCTCCTTAACCATAGAAAACTCATTAATTCTTTTTTTTTAGTAGAGTTGTTTTTCATCTATTTAACATATTATATATTTACTATAATTCTAGGTACAAGAACTACTTGATCATGTTAATCATTGTTGTATAAATAAGAAGGCAGTGAACATTGGAGCAGTTGTGTTTACGACGGCACTTAATATTCTCTCCAACTATATTTTTTCTATAGATCTCGCACAATATGATTCTGTGTCATCACAAGAATTTAAGGAGGCGGTATCGGGGTTACTTGAAATTGGTGGGAAGCCGAATTTAGCAGACTTTTTTCCAATACTTAAGCCGTTCGATCCACAAGGATTATTGCGTAAAGGAAATGTTTATGGGAAGAAGTTAATGGATATTTTCGATAGACTTATCGATCAAAGGTTGCAAATAAGATCAAGTAGTTCATCCTCAGATGACATTGTGAATTTATCGGCGAACAAAGACGTTTTGGACTTGCTACTCGACCTTAACCAGGAAAGTGAATCCCAATTCAGTCGAAATGACATGAGACATTTGTTTATGGTAAGTTACTTATTTTGGTATTGCATTAATAAATAAGTGACGATTCCAGAATTATAATTCTACGGAGTCACAAAACATTTTTTTAGTAATAATCATATAAATGCTATTTTATTGGTAGTTACCTTTGAAAAACTAGAAAATATATGCATCCAAGTTGTAGTTAATTTAATGTTGTTTAATACAATTAACAAGAAAAACTATAAATTTAAAAAATATGTAGGATCCTGGATTAATTTAATGGTATCATGTACAATTTAAAAGATATTTTCTAATAAAAACTTTTGAACTAGTGGTGTCTAGTGATTTCACGGGGGGATTGTAGCTGAATGCGCCCATGTCATTAATAGACATGCAAAGTAATAAGATTTTCTTTGTTTATTTTGAAAGTAAGTATTTTTACTAAGATGTACGTGTCTTCACTGAATTATCTCTTAACCATTTTTGACCTTTTCAGATCGTTTATGATCATTTCCAACTCTTTCCACAACCATCACTAGATAATATGATAGTTCTTTTTTTTTCTTATTTTATAATCGATACCATGATAGTAGTATTGCTTGTTAAAGTAATTTTCAAAATATTTTTTTTTGAAAGATCAATAAATTTTATTAATTATAAAGAAGAAGATACAATGCTAATAAGAAGGAAAAATGACACGAAAAATACAAGTATAACCCTAAACTATGGAATCTCGGTGAGCATTACAGGGAAACACCCTAGACTCCCAACTTTGCTTTCGATATGACCTCACTTGAAAACAAGCTGGGAGATAAAACAACTACAGTGCTATAGCTTAGCGACAAAGTAATTGTGATGTCTCTCATTTAGGTATTAACCGAAAGCTCGGAAGAGAATGAAGGATGAATAAACCCTGTTGCATTAACCGATGCCTTTTTTATCCGAAGGGTTGGAATCGAAGATTAAAGGGTTTGTAATCCAATATGTTAGTCTGAGCTTAATAAACAAAATGTTTTAGAATTCAAAATTTTATGATAATTTAAGCAAAATTCAGCACCCTTGATTTCAAATGTGCGAAGAGCAATGGCTAGAAATCTCAAATAAATTAAGCACAACCAAACTGTTTCTATTGGTTTCTTCCGTATGAAATTGGTTTACTCCGTATTTCATAGCTGAGCTTGGTAAGAAAATTGAGTCTAATTTGGTTTGATTCTACCATATAAGTATTACACATTACACAAATTAGTGATTTTAATGAAGTACCTTTAGTTGACAATACTGACCTTATAATTGATTGATAAACAAAATATTGCAGGCTTTATTTATTGCTGGAACCGATACTTCAACTGGCACAATAGAATGGGCGATGACTGAACTTATTCGTAACAAAACGAAAATGGAAAAAACTCAATTTGAAATCATGAAACTCAAGGACGACAAAAATATACAAGAAATGGATATCTCGCGACTCCCTTACCTACAAGGTGTTATAAAAGAAACTCTTCGACTCCATCCACCTGCCCCTTTTCTAATCCCTCATCTTGCCACACAAAATGTAGAGGTTCAAGGCTTCATTGTGCCTAAAAATGCCGAAATTATTTGTAATGTTTGGGCGATGGGGCAAGACCCAAACATTTGGTCGGATCCGAAAATGTTCATACCGGAAAGGTTTTTAGATGTCAAGATTGACTACAAAGGTCAAGATTACAATCTTATTCCCTTTGGTGCTGGGAGAAGGATTTGTCCCGGATTGAATATGGGTCATAGAATGTTACATATAATATTAGGATCGTTGATTCATAAATTTAATTGGAAGCTTGAAAAAAATATGAAAGTGCAAGATATAGATATGGATGAAAAGTTTGGGCTCACATTGCAAAGAAAGGTACCACTCATGGCAATTCCAATATCAAATCAATAACAACGGTACTCAATCTCACTAGTTGGAGTGTATGGGGAGATAGAATTTAGACAGTCATATTCCACCCGACGACAGGGAGACTACTTCCATAAATATCTTCAACAAACAGTTATGATTGGAGAAATGTATATGCACGTGCATGTATCAATATTTTTAAGTAATAACTTTATCTTTTTCAAAGAAAGAAGCTGCTATTAGACCTGTAGCAACAGAAATAGTACTCCGTGAACTTGTGTTGACTTAATGTGAATGTCATAACATAAATATATACTACCGCTTATATACAAGCTACGAGGTTACACATTTTAGCACTTATACACAAAATATTATATATTGTTGATGTATAATTATATAATCTATAATTTTTAAAAACATAGTTTAATTGAATATAAAGTGTTAATGGACAGTTGAATCGTAAATATTTAGTAGACTTATTTTGATTTATAATAGAATTCAAATGGACTTTTTCTTTCTTGGTCTATACGCACAAACAAAAGGTGATTAAAAAGGGCTTCATTATTTATTTTTTGTATATTTTTTTTTTTTATCTTTTGTGATATACCGCAAATATAATAATACTGTTTTTTTTATAAAAGCAAAAAGATATTATTAATCATAAACCATAATTACATGGCAGAATCGAAGCAGTATACACAATACAACACGAGAAATACTAAAGAGCATAAAATGATAATCAGGAGGAAGACACACTTGAAATTAAGCCGAGAAGGATATGAGTTACAGTATTACCTTACGGAGCGACAAAGTAACCCTTAACCAACTCATTTGATCCTCAAACCTAATTATCAATTTAAATCCCGAGTATACATCTATATTTGATCAGTATAAACCCAAATATCTACCATTTCGATCATAATTTGACTTGCAGTCAACCTATTTCGGTTTTTGTGGCAACCGAGCAATCATAAGATTTTGGATTTGCAAGCAATGTGTGCCACGCAATATGTCCCTTTCTCCAACGGTTTGAGATCTATTCAAATCCCTTAATTTGGATTTCATCTACTAAACAAGCATGAGTAAGAGGGCTTTTTCTGAATACTCTATCGTTACGGTTTTTCCATATCATATAACCGGTGATCCAAGAAATGGTTTGCCAAAATTGTTTACACTATTTTAGAAGAGAGAGCAGAATGATTAAGATTAAAAACATCCGCAACAGAAGGATTGTTGTGAAGGTTAATATTCCACCATTTATAAACAAGCTCCCATACTTCTTTGGCATAATTGCATTCGATTAAAAATGTTGTACCGATTCTATATCAACGTTACACACGGGGCATCTTACCGAATGTAGATCAATTCCACGTTTGTCTAACTCGATTCTAACCGGTATTTTGTTCATTTCAGTTCTCCAGATGAAAATCCCGATTTTTTGGGGGGTCATTTTGTTCAATTGCGTTGGTATACTTTGTGGAGGCGATGGTATCGAGCATTGATCAATGATATTGTTTAGAGCCTTTGTTGAGAATTTTCCATTTTTGTCCAAAAATCATCTCCATTCGACCATCTCTTTTCGTGTTGAGACAAAATTTGAGATTTCATACAAAGATTAACAAGATCAGAAGCATTACGGCCTCTTGGCAGAACAATCCAATTCCATGAAAAGTTTGCTCCTGAAGAGTTCCAAGTCACTCTATTAATTATCCGTACATCTTTATCCACTTCTAAACGAAAAAGTCTTTGATATTTGTCTTTTACTGCTTCGGCTCCCAACCATCTATCTAACCAGAAACTAGTATCTTTTGCGTGTCCAACAATCTTAACGAACGAATTAGAAAAATTACACCCGGACTCATTTAGGGTGTTGCCGATACGAATAATATTACACCAGGGTCTATTATCAGTGGATGAGAGGAAATTACCCGATTCATTTAACCCTTCAGAATGTCCATATATACTTTTAATGATTCGGACCCAAAAAGAGCTTTGTTCATTAAAGAATCTCCACCACCACCACCATTTACCAAGGAGTGCATAATTTTTGTTTTTTTTTAAACCTACATTTAAACCACCCAACAAATAAGGTAATGAAATAGTATCCCACTTAACCCATGCCATGTTATTATGATCTGAAGACCCACCCAAAAACAAATTCCTTAAACCTTCGAGTTCTTGTAAAGTTGGGGTCGAGGCTATGAAAAGGAAAAATAGTAAAGAGGAAGACTAGAAAGTCCTTAAACCTTCGAGTTCTTGTAAAATTGGGGTCGAGGCTATGAAAAGGAAAAATAACAAAGAGGAAGACTAGAAAGTACCGACTTGATAAGTTTTAAACGTCCTTCATATGAGATGGTTCAAGCATGACAATTTGAGAGTCTTTCGTCAAATTTTTCTATAACTCGACGCCATGCTTTTTGTTCTTTCAATTTTGCACCGATGGGGAGCCCGAGATAAGTGAAAGGGAGGGTTCCTTCCTGACATCCTAGCCATTTTGCTAATGATTCAAGTTCATCCTTTGAATTACCTATACCGTACACGTAGCTTTTACGTAAATTAATTCTTAAACCCGAAAGATCCCCGAAGCATTTGAGAATCTTTAAGGAGTTTTTGACCGTTACTTGATCCCATTCACCAAAAAATATCGTATCATTCGCATATTGTAGGTGAGAGACTTTGATGTTGTTATTACCCACTGATAAACCCTTGATGAGATTTTCTTTTGACGCTTCATTAAACAAACAATTAAAACTTTCAGTGGCAATTATGAAAAGAAAATGAGAGAGAGGATCCCCTTGTCTAACTCCCCTTTTAGGATTAAATTGTTGAGTTGGAGAGCCGTTAACAAGGACCGAAATTGAAGTAGATGTGAGGAAAGATATTATCCATTTTACCTATTTTGGTTGAAAACCCATAAGTTTCATGATATGCGAGAGGTAATTCCAATCAATACAATCGAAAGCTTTTTCGAAATCTACTTTGAAAATAAAGTTTTTTGATTTTTTTTTTTTTTGCTTTTAAGTATTCCACTGTTTCAAGTGCAATAAGAACTCCGTCTAAGATATATCTACCTTCCATAAACGCGCTTTGTTCTTCTCCGATTAACCATGGAACTATCTTTTTTAATATATTTGCAAGAATTTTTTAGATGATTTTATAGTAGCTTCCTATCAAACTAATAGGCCGGAAGTGTCCGAAATTCGGTGGATTTTTGACTTTAGGGATGAGCGAGATAAATGAAGAATTACATCCATCTGAGATTTCATCAGTTTTCCAAAACCATTTGATCGCTTCTAACAATTCGGTCTTGATTAAAGACCAGATTTTTTTATATAGAAATTGATGTTAAATCCATCCGGTCCCGGAGCCTTATCTGAAGCACAATCGTTTATGGCATCTAAAACATCAGATTCGTTATATTCAAGCTCTAAACTATCGGCCACCATTTTTGAGATTGTTTTATCTTGCCAATTATTTATTTTGAAATCTGAGACAGGAGACACCTCAAATTGCTTTTTAAAATGAGAGAAAGCTTCATTTTTTACTTCGGCTGGTTTTTCCGTCCAATTACCAGCAATGCTAATGCCATGAATATTGTTTTGATGTTGTCTTCTTCGGATAACTGAATGGAAATACTTGTTATTTTCGTCCCCTTCGAGTCCCCACTTTACAAGTGATTTTTGTTTTAACATACCGGCTTTGCTTCTTTCTACGTATAGGTTTTTGTACTTATGTTTATATGTATAAGTGTATATGCCTCTGTATCTATGTTTTTTTTAGGTTATATATAGGTTCATGTGTATATGTTTGTATCTGTATATATGTATGTATGTATCTAAGTGCATGTATCTAAGTTTATAAATGTATGCCTGTATCTGTATCTATGTATATATACCTATGAATGTCTCTATATGTATATATGTGTAGGTATAGTTATTTATACATGCTTAGGTGTGTGTGGGTGTATTTATAGATATTTATATGCATATATATTTTGGGTGGGTGGGTGGGGGTGGGTATAGGTGTGGGGGGATTGTGGCGGTGCTTTTTGATTGTTTGCAAGTCTACTTGGTTTTACATATTTCTCTACATTATATTATCCATGCTATTTGTCATACTGTTGTGCATTACTGCTATATGTGTTTTCTCTTATGGATACTTTGTATGGTTGCTTTTTCTGCTCTTAACTCTTACAGGTAAGTATGCCCGCACTATTTCGTTTTCAGGAGCATTTTCTGGCCGGAGGTCCTTTAGGAAGCAATCTCTTGGCTCTCGAGTAGAGGGAGGGATGATCTTATCTAGTCACGAGTTCTATACCCGCGAGTGGAGTAGTGACTTCCTTCTAATCTAGGGTTCGAGGAATGATTGTCTACACTCCACCTCCCCCTTACCCTACATTCGTGGGATTGGGTATTGTTTTTGTTGTTGTTGTTGTGATTTCAGCCTCTGTTAAATTATCCTTTTCAGCCTTCAGTTCCAACTCTCTAATTGAGTGTTCAATGTTTCCTATTTCAAAATCAATCTTCTGATGTGAAAGTGAGTGCCATTTTTTGAGTTCCCATTTGACATTCTTCATTTTATCTCTGAAGATATAATCCGGTCTAGAACTCGTTACTTTTATGTCCCATGCCTTTTTTATAATTTCTTCGGATTCCTTTTGAACTAACCATTAATCGAATACTTTAACCGGTTTAGGGTCGTAATCTAGATCCCCATTTTTTAGCATAATAGGACAATGATCCGAATGATTTTTATCGAGAACAACTGTCGCAATATTCCACCAATAATGCTTTAAATTTTTCGTAGATTATGAACCTGTCGATTTTGCTAATCTTTCAACAATCGTCACTGAGCCTAGTGAAGATACGACCACACAAAGGAACATCTAATAAACAGTTATCTTTTATGAAACTATTAAGCATGTCTGCTCTTCTTTGCACAAACTTACAATTTTTTCTTTCAGACGCCGTTCTAACTTCATTGATGTGACGCCCCGTACAAAACCATCATGTACGGATCATCAACAACAGGTACATTACACGGTATAATACTATATGCTGTTTTGGATACGAAATCTCGTGGTCTACATTACATTGCTAATTACAATCAAACTATAGCTCACCAACATTCGTGTTGACATTTTAAAGCATGTATTTCTCAGGTGCTTAGACGTTGTTGCTTCCGCTGTTAGACTTGCTGTTATAGTCTTGGTGTTATAGACTTGCTGTTACAGACTCGCTTTGTTAGACAAGACTCGCTTTGTTAGACAATGGTGTTATTCACTGCATTGTTTAGAGATGTCTCAAGCATGGAACTTTTCTTTTGCATTCACAACTTATGTTATTTTTGAACAATGGCGTTGTAATGACCTTTGTGTCACCTACTTATGTTAATGCTTTCTATTCATAGAAGCACGTTATCTTTTGTAAAACATTTGACGTTGGTAAAAACGTTACCTTTTCATGAATGCAAAACTTGTTTTAAAACATCATATAGTATTTAATGGTGTATCCTGTCATATACACGCATAAAAGGCGTAATGGTGGCATAAAAGTAGCATCAGGAAGGCTAGAAACAATAGTTCTGTGGAGTTGTCCGTCCAGCGTTCTCCGCTGTACAGGCTGCTCCATCATGCGTAAGCCCTGAAGGCCGCCTAGCACGTAAGCCCTGGCCGGAGAACGCCACCTGCAGCGTAAATTTCGGATCACAAGTAACAGAACGTATCATCATCTGACACGTGTCCCCGAGCAATCTGGTGGATCTAACACTATAAATAGACCCCTTGGGTCGTCATTTTACACAGTTCAGATATTCTGACAATTTTGAGAGCTGAGACTTCACTTCTCTTTCTCTCTCTACTATCTCTCACTAGAAGTCATCCGGCTAGCACTTTTATGTTCTACGGATGACAGATTGATTAAGCCACCCCACAAGTTTCTACACTTGTGAACCGGGTCTGCAGGGATTATTTCCCAAGGGTAAAAATCAATCGGCAACACTCCGCCCTCCTAAAGCTAGATTACTTCTAGTATCTTGTTGACACACTATGTAGTGACCCGAACTTTTCCATGTTTATATATATTAATTGAGATTGATATTTACATGATTAAATGTTTCCAACATGTTAAGCAATCAAACTTGTTAAGACTTGATTAATTGAAATATGTTTCATATAGACAATTGACCACCCAAGTTGACCGGTGATTCACGAACGTTAAAACTTGTAAAAACTATATGATGACATATATATGGATATATATATAGTTAACATGATACTATGATAAGTAAACATATCATTAAGTATATTAACAATGAACTACATATGTAAAAACAAGACTACTAACTTAATGATTTTTAAACGAAACATATATGTAACGATTATCGTTGTAAAGACATTTAATGTATATATATCATATTAAGAGATATACATACATGATAATATCATGATAATATAATAATTTAAAATCTCATTTGATATTATAAACATTGGGTTAACAACATTTAACAAGATCGTTAACCTAAAGGTTTCAAAACAACACTTACATGTAACGACTAACGATGACTTAACGACTCAGTTAAAATGTATATACATGTAGTGTTTTAATATGTATTTATACACTTTTTAAAGACTTCAATACACTTATCAAAATACTTCTACTTAACAAAAATGCTTACAATTACATCCTCGTTCAGTTTCATCAACAATTCTACTCGTATGCACCCGTATTCGTACTCGTACAATACACAGCTTTTAGATGTATGTACTATTGGTATATACACTCCAATGATCAGCTCTTAGCAGCCCATGTGAGTCACCTAACACATGTGGGAACCATCATTTGGCAACTAGCATGAAATATCTCATAAAATTACAAAAATATGAGTAATCATTCATGACTTATTTACATGAAAACAAAATTACATATCCTTTATATCTAATCCATACACCAACAACCAAAAACACCTACAAACACTTTCATTCTTCAATTTTCTTCATCTAATTGATCTCTCTCAAGTTCTATCTTCAAGTTCTAAGTGTTCTTCATATATTCTACAAGTTCTAGTTACATAAAATCAAGAATACTTTCAAGTTTGCTAGCTCACTTCCAATCTTGTAAGGTGATCATCCAACCTCAAGAAATCTTTGTTTCTTACAGTAGGTTATCATTCTAATACAAGGTAATAATCATATTCAAATTTTGGTTCAATTTCTATAACTATAACAATCTTATTTCAAGTGATGATCTTACTTGAACTTGTTTTCGTGTCATGATTCTGCTTCAAGAACTTCGAGCCATCCAAGGATCCGTTGAAGCTAGATCCATTTTTCACTTTTCCAGTAGGTTTATCCAAGGAACTTAAGGTAGTAATGATGTTCATAACATCATTCAATTCATACATATAAAGCTATCTTATTCGAAGGTTTAAACTTGTAATCACTAGAACATAGTTTAGTTAATTCTAAACTTGTTCGCAAACAAAAGTTAATCCTTCTAACTTGACTTTTAAAATCAACTAAACACATGTTCTATATCTATATGATATGCTAACTTAATGATTTAAAACCTGGAAACACGAAAAACACCGTAAAACCGGATTTACGCCGTCGTAGTAACACCGCGGGCTGTTTTGGGTTAGTTAATTAAAAACTATGATAAACTTTGATTTAAAAGTTGTTATTCTGAGAAAATTATTTTTATTATGAATATGAAACTATATCCAAAAATTATGGTTAAACTCAAAGTGGAAGTATGTTTTCTAAAATGGTCATCTAGACGTCGTTCTTTCGACTGAAATGACTACCTTTACAAAAACGACTTGTAACTTATTTTTCCGACTATAAACCTATACATTTTCTGTTTAGATTCATAAAATAGAGTTCAATATGAAACCATAGCAATTTGATTCACTCAAAACGGATTTAAAATGAAGAAGTTATGGGTAAAACAAGATTGGATAATTTTTCTCATTTTAGCTACGTGAAAATTGGTAACAAATCTATTCCAACCATAACTTAATCAACTTGTATTGTATATTATGTAATCTTGAGATACCATAGACACGTATACAATGTTTCGACCTATCATGTCGACACATCTATATATATTTCGGAACAACCATAGACACTCTATATGTGAATGTTGGAGTTAGCTATACAGGGTTGAGGTTGATTCCAAAATATATATAGTTTGAGTTGTGATCAATACTGAGATACGTATACACTGGGTCGTGGATTGATTCAAGATAATATTTATCGATTTATTTCTGTACATCTAACTGTAGACAACTAGTTGTAGGTTACTAACGAGGACATCTGACTTAATAAACTTAAAACATCAAAATATATTAAAAGTGTTGTAAATATATTTTGAACATACTTTGATATATATGTATATATTGTTATAGGTTCGTGAATCAACCAGTGGCCAAGTCTTACTTCCCGACGAAGTAAAAATCTGTGAAAGTGAGTTATAGTCCCACTTTTAAAATCTAATATTTTTGGGAAGAGAATACATGCAGGTTTTATAAATGATTTACAAAATAGACACAAGTACGTGAAACTACATTCTATGGTTGAATTATCGAAATCGAATATGCCCCTTTTTATTAAGTCTGGTAATCTAAGAATTAGGGAACAGACACCCTAATTGACGCGAATCCTAAAGATAGATCTATTGGGCCTAACAAACCCCATCCAAAGTACCGGATGCTTTAGTACTTCGAAATTTATATCATATCCGAAGGGTGTCTCGGAATGATGGGGATATTCTTATATATGCATCTTGTTAATGTCGGTTACCAGGTGTTCACCATATGAATGATTTTTATCTCTATGTATGGGATGTGTATTGAAATATGAAATCTTGTGGTCTATTATTATGATTTGATATATATAGGTTAAACCTATAACTCACCAACATTTTTGTTGACGTTCAAAGCATGTTTATTCTCAGGTGAATACTAAGAGCTTCCGCTGTTGCATACTAAAATAAGGACAAGATTTGGAGTCCATGTTTGTATGATATTGTGTAAAAACTGCATTCAAGAAACTGATTTCGATGTAACATATTTGTATTGTAAACCATTATGTAATGGTCGTGTGTAAACATGATATTTTAGATTATCATTATTTGATAATCTACGTAAAGCTTTTTAAACCTTTATTTATGAAATAAAGGTTATGGTTTGTTTTAAAAATGAATGCAGTCTTTGAAAAACGTCTCATATAGAGGTCAAAACCTCGCAACGAAATCAATTAATATGGAACGTTTTTAATCAATAAGAACGGGACATTTCAGTTGGTATCCGAGCGTTGGTCTTAGAGAACCAGAATTTTGCATTAGTGTGTCTTATCGAGTTTGTTAGGATGCATTAGTGAGTCTGGACTTCGACCGTGTTTACTTGAAAAATGATTGCTTAACAAATTTTGTTGGAAACTATATATTTTTAACATGTGAATATTATGTGATATATTAATCTCTTAACGCGTTTAATATTATGTGATAGATGTCTACCTCTAGAACAAGTCCCATTGACTCACCTAATAATAATGAAGAGTCAAATGTAAATTGGAATGATTCGTGGACTGATTCACAAGTTCCCGAAGAGGAACCGGAAGAAGAGTCGGAACCGGAAGAAGAATCGGAATCGGAAGAAGAATCGAAACCGGATGAAGAAATAGAACCGGTGGGGGAAATAATAAAACGGTTAAGTAGAAGAAAATCCTCAACCAACCGACCAAGGTTAATTATGGTCAACGGTGTTTCCGCCAAGGAAGCAAAATATTGGGAGGATTACCAATTCTCCGATGAATCGGATTCCGACGAGAATTCCGATGATGTTATAGAAATTACCCCAACTGAATTTAAAAAGGCAAAAGAAAATAATAAGGGAAAGGGCATAAAAATAGAGAAATCTAATTCCAACCCCGATGAACTTTATATGTATCGTCAACCCCCGAAGTCCTTAAGTTGTAACAATGACCCGGGAACCTCTAAACCACCAGGTTTTTCTAAACCAATGTGGAAAACGACGGCTCGTATTAGGGGAACATCATATATCCCTAGAAACTTGGCAAAACGAACCAAAACCGAAGAAGAAGAAACAAGCGAGTCGGAATAAGATATTTGTATTCGTGTGGTGTAATATATGTAATATAGTGTGCTTATGCTTTATGATATATGTAAAAATTGCTTGTATTAATAAGTATTTTTTTTATGAATCTAACTCTTGTCTATTTTACAGTATAAAAACACAAAATGGATAGACAACCCAATATTTTAAGAGACCTACCCGGAGACATGATTGATGAAATCTTGTCTAGAGTCGGTCAGAATTCTTCGGCACAACTATTTAAGGCGAGATCAGTTTGTAAGACATTCGAAGAACGTTCCAAGAATGCCTTGGTTTATAAAAGGCTTTCGTTCGAAAGATGGGGGATATCACATTGGGAAATCCATAAGTTACGATGTGTTTACTTTGACGCATATATTGCGGGGAACCCAAATGCTATTTTACGCAATGGGTTAAGAAATTATTTTGACTCAATATATCTGAATATTGGACTTCGTGATTTAGAAAAAGCGGCTAACATGCAACATAAAGAAGCATGTTATGCTTACGGATTAGTAATGTTCGCTTCTCACCAAAGTGAGAACAATAACATCGGGCTACAACTATTAAACAAAACGTTCCCACAAGTGACGGAGTCGGTAATTGGGGTAAGAAATGAGGTTTTTAGATTGTTACGGGACTGTTGGACATTACGTAACCCTCGTCCCTTTGACGACGTTACAACACGCTGTCTTATCAACGGCCATAATGGTTATATTCCACAAGACCAAGGATGGGAAGTAATCCTAGTAAAACCAGAATGCATGACTTGTTTCTGGACGTATGAATTACGTGTCTTTATTGCCTTTGCTGAACGACTTGTGTACTAGCTAGAATTATCTTCACAACTATCTTGTATCAAAGTTATTGTGTGCTATATTTCATGCTTTATGTAAAATAAGCGGTATTATAAGTTTGTAAAATATTGTATAAAAGTTTGAACGCGAAATATTATTATAATCAGTTTTTCATATAGAATTGTAGTAGTTGAATTGTATATTAGCTACTATGTATGAACTTAACGGGTAGGTACTACCCGAATTTAAACTTATAAAACGCTAATATGAAGAAAAAGCTTTTATAAATGAGTTCATATTATGCTACGAAATACTATTAACTACTCTTAATATTCTGTATGATTAACTTGTTCCATTTGACTATTTTGAAGGAAATGGCACCGACTACTCGACACACCGTGAATATGAATGAAGAGGAATTCCGTACTTTTCTAGCTTCAAACATAGCCGCAGTACAGGCTGCGCTACATACCAACAATAACCTTGGATCTAGCAGTACAGGAAATCGTGTAGGATGCACCTACAAAGAATTCACTGCCTGCAAACCTTTGGAATTTGATGGAACTGAAGGACCGATCGGATTGAAACGGTGGACTGAGAAGGTCGAATCGGTGTTTGCCATAAGTAAGTGTACTGAAGAGGACAAAGTGAAGTACGCTACGCATACCTTCACAGGTTCTGCGTTAACAAGGTGGAATACCTATCTAGAGCAAGTGGGACAAGACGATGTGTACGCACTACCGTGGTCAGCATTCAAGCACTTGATGAACGAGAAGTACCGTCCCAGAACCGAGGTCAATAAGCTCAAGACAGAACTTAGAGGGTTACGAACCCAAGGATTTGATATTACCACGTATGAAAGACGATTCACAGAATTGTGCCTATTGTGTCCGGGAGCATTCGAAGATGAGGAAGAGAAGATCGACGCGTTTGTGAAAGGATTACCGGAAAGAATCCAAGAAGATATAAGTTCACACGAGCCCGCCTCCATACAACAGGCATGTAGAATGGCTCACAAACTAGTGAACCAGATTGAAGAAAGAATTAAAGAACAGACTGCTGAAGAGGCCAATGTGAAGCAAGTCAAAAGAAAGTGGGAGGAAAACGGTGATAAGAATCACCAATATAACAACAACAGCAATTACAACAATAATCGCAACAATTATCCCAACAATCGCAACATCAATCGCAACTACAACAAACGGCCCAATAACAACAACAACAACAGCAGCAACTACAACAATCATCCCAACAATAATAATAACCGCAACAACAACAACAATCAGAAGCAGCTATGCCAAAGGTGTGAAAAGTATCACTCGGGGTTCTGCACCAAATTTTGCAACAAGTGTAAAAGAAATGGTCATAGCGCGGCGAAGTGTGAGGTCTACGGACCAGGGGTTAATAGAACAAAAGGAACAAATGGTGCCGGAACGAGTAATGGTGGAGCAAGTAGTGTCGGAGCAAGTTATGCCAATGTAGTTTGTTATAAATGTGGAAAATCTGGCCACATTATTAGAAATTGCCCGAACCAGGAGAACACGAATGGACAAGGCCGCGGAAGAGTTTTCAATATTAATGCAGCAGAGGCACGGGAAGACCCGGAGCTTGTTACGGGTACGTTTCTTATTGACAATAAATCTGCTTACGTTTTATTTGATTCGGGTGCGGATAGAAGCTATATGAGTAGAGATTTTTGTGCTAAATTAAGTTGTCCATTGACGCCTTTGGATAGTAAATTTTTACTCGAATTAGCAAATGGTAAATTAATTTCAGCAGATAATATATGTCGGAATCGAGAAATTAAACTGGTTAGCGAAACATTTAAGATTGACTTGATACCAGTAGAGTTAGGGAGTTTTGATGTGATAATCGGTATGGACTGGTTGAAAGAAGTGAAAGCAGAGATCGTTTGTTACAAAAATGCAATTCGCATTATACGAGAAAAAGGAAAACCCTTAATGGTGTACGGAGAAAAGGGCAACACGAAGCTACATCTTATTAGTAATTTGAAGGCACAAAAACTAATAAGAAAAGGTTGCTATGCTGTTCTAGCACACGTCGAGAAAGTACAAACTAAAGAAAAGAGCATCAATGATGTTCCCGTCACAAAAGAATTTCCCGATGTATTTCCGAAAGAATTACCGGGATTACCCCCACATCGATCCGTTGAATTTCAAATAGATCTTGTACCAGGAGCTGCACCAATAGCTCGTGCTCCTTACAGACTCGCACCCAGCGAGATGAAAGAACTGCAAAGCCAATTACAAGAACTTTTAGAGTGTGGTTTCATTCGACCAAGCACATCACCGTGGGGAGCTCCTGTTTTGTTTGTCAAGAAGAAAGATGGTACATTCAGGTTGTGTATCGACTACAGAGAGTTGAACAAACTTACCATCAAGAACCGCTACCCACTACCGAGAATCGACGACTTATTTGATCAACTACAAGGCTCGTCTGTTTATTCAAAGATTGACTTACGTTCCGGGTATCATCAAATGCGGGTGAAAGAAGATGATATTCCAAAGACTGCTTTCAGAACACGTTACGGTCATTACGAGTTTATGGTCATGCCGTTTGGTTTAACTAATGCACCAGCTGTGTTCATGGACCTTATGAACCGAGTGTGTGGACCATACCTTGACAAGTTTGTCATTGTTTTCATTGATGACATACTTATTTACTCAAAGAATGACCAAGAACATGGTGAACATTTGAGAAAGGTGTTAGAAGTATTGAGGAAGGAAGAATTGTACGCTAAATTTTCAAAGTGTGCATTTTGGTTGGAAGAAGTTCAATTCCTCGGTCACATAGTGAACAAAAAAGGTATTAAGGTGGATCCGGCAAAGATAGAAACTGTTGAAAAGTGGGAAACCCCAAAAACTCCGAAACACATACGCCAGTTTTTAGGACTAGCTGGTTACTACAGAAGGTTCATCCAAGACTTTTCCAGAATAGCAAAACCCTTGACTGCATTAACGCATAAAGGGAAGAAATTTGAATGGAATGATAAACAAGAGAAAGCGTTTCAATTATTGAAGAAAAAGCTAACTACGGCACCTATATTGTCATTGCCTGAAGGGAATGATGATTTTGTGATTTATTGTGACGCATCAAAGCAAGGTCTCGGTTGTGTATTAATGCAACGAACGAAGGTGATTGCTTATGCGTCTAGACAATTGAAGATTCACGAACAAAACTATACGACGCATGATTTGGAATTAGGCGCGGTTGTTTTTGCATTAAAGACTTGGAGGCACTACTTATATGGGGTCAAAAGTATTATATATACCGACCACAAAAGTCTTCAACACATATTTAATCAGAAACAACTGAATATGAGGCAGCGTAGGTGGATTGAGTTGTTGAATGATTACGACTTTGAGATTCGTTACCACCCGGGGAAGGAAAATGTGGTAGCCGATGCCTTGAGCAGGAAGGACAGAGAACCCATTCGAGTAAAATCTATGAATATAATGATTCATAATAACCTTACTACTCAAATAAAGGAGGCGCAACAAGGAGTTTTAAAAGAGGTAAATTTAAAGGATGAAATACCCAAGGGATCGGAGAAGCATCTTAATATTCGGGAAGACGGAACCCGGTATAGGGCTGAAAGGATTTGGGTACCAAAATTTGGAGATATGAGAGAAATGGTACTTAGAGAAGCTCATAAAACCAGATACTCAATACATCCTGGAACGGGGAAGATGTACAAGGATCTCAAGAAACATTTTTGGTGGCCGGGTATGAAAGCCGATGTTGCTAAATATGTAGGAGAATGTTTGACGTATTCTAAGGTCAAAGCTGAGCATCAGAAACCATCAGGTCTACTTCAACAACCCGAAATCCCGGAATGGAAATGGGAAAACATTACCATGGATTTCATCACTAAATTGCCAAGGACTGCAAGTGGTTTTGATACTATTTGGGTAATAGTTGATCGTCTCACCAAATCAGCACACTTCCTGCCAATAAGAGAAGATGACAAGATGGAGAAGTTAGCACGACTGTATTTGAAGGAAGTCGTCTCCATACATGGAATACCAATCTCTATTATCTTTGATAGGGATGGCAGATTTATTTCAAGATTCTGGCAGACATTACAGCAAGCATTAGGAACTCGTCTAGACATGAGTACTACCTATCATCCACAAACCGATGGGCAGAGCGAAAGGACGATACAAACGCTTGAAGACATGCTACGAGCATGTGTTATTGATTTCGAAAACAGTTGGGATCGACATCTACCGTTAGCAGAATTTTCCTACCACAACAGCTACCATTCAAGCATTGAGATGGCGCCGTTTGAAGCACTTTATGGTAGAAAGTGCAGGTCTCCGATTTGTTGGAGTGAAGTGGGGGATAGACAGATTACGGTCCGGAGATTATACAAGAAACTACCGAGAAGATCATCCAAATTCAACAACGGTTGAAAACTGCACAAAGTCGACAAAAGAGCTACGCTGACATTAAAAGAAAAGATATAGAATTTGAAATTGGAGAGATGGTCATGCTTAAAGTTGCACCTTGGAAAGGCGTTGTTCGATTTGGTAAACGAGGGAAATTAAATCCAAGGTATATTGGACCATTCAAGATTATTGATCGTGTCGGACCAGTAGCTTACCGACTTGAGTTACCTCAACAACTCGCGGCTGTACATAACACTTTCCACGTCTCGAATTTGAAGAAATGTTTTGCTAAAGAAGATCTCACTATTCCGTTAGATGAAATCCAAATCAAAGAAAAACTTCAATTCATCGAAGAACCCGTCGAAATAATGGATCGTGAGGTTAAAAGACTTAAGCAAAACAAGATACCAATTGTTAAGGTTCGATGGAATGCTCGTAGAGGACCCGAGTTCACCTGGGAGTGTGAAGATCAGATGAAGAAGAAATACCCACATCTATTTCTAGAAGATTCGTCAACACCTTCAACTGTTTAAAATTTCGGGACGGAATTTATTTAACGGGTAGGTACTGTAGTGACCCGAACTTTTCCATGTTTATATATATTAATTGAGATTGATATTTACATGATTAAATGTTTCCAACATGTTAAGCAATCAAACTTGTTAAGACTTGATTAATTGAAATATGTTTCATATAGACAATTGACCACCCAAGTTGACCGGTGATTCACGAACGTTAAAACTTGTAAAAACTATATGATGACATATATATGGATATATATATATAGTTAACATGATACTATGATAAGTAAACATATCATTAAGTATATTAACAATGAACTACATATGTAAAAACAAGACTACTAACTTAATGATTTTTAAACGAGACATATATGTAACGATTATCGTTGTAAAGACATTTAATGTATATATATCATATTAAGAGATATTCATACATGATAATATCATGATAATATAATAATTTAAAATCTCATTTGATATTATAAACATTGGGTTAACAACATTTAACAAGATCGTTAACCTAAAGGTTTCAAAACAACACTTACATGTAACGACTAACGATGACTTAACGACTCAGTTAAAATGTATATACATGTAGTGTTTTAATATGTATTTATACACTTTTGAAAGACTTCAATACACTTATCAAAATACTTCTACTTAACAAAAATGCTTACAATTACATCCTCGTTCAGTTTCATCAACAATTCTACTCGTATGCACCCGTATTCGTACTCGTACAATACACAGCTTTTAGATGTATGTACTATTGGTATATACACTCCAATGATCAGCTCTTAGCAGTCCATGTGAGTCACCTAACACATGTGGGAACCATCATTTGGCAACTAGCATGAAATATCTCATAAAATTACAAAAATATGAGTAATCATTCATGACTTATTTACATGAAAACAAAATTACATATCCTTTATATCTAATCCATACACCAACGACCAAAAACACCTACAAACACTTTCATTCTTCAATTTTCTTCATCTAATTGATCTCTCTCAAGTTCTATCTTCAAGTTCTAAGTGTTCTTCATATATTCTACAAGTTCTAGTTACATAAAATCAAGAATACTTTCAAGTTTGCTAGCTCACTTCCAATCTTGTAAGGTGATCATCCAACCTCAAGAAATCTTTGTTTCTTACAGTAGGTTATCATTCTAATACAAGGTAATAATCATATTCAAATTTTGGTTCAATTTCTATAACTATAACAATCTTATTTCAAGTGATGATCTTACTTGAACTTGTTTTCGTGTCATGATTCTGCTTCAAGAACTTTGAGCCATCCAAGGATCCGTTGAAGCTAGATCCATTTTTCACTTTTCCAGTAGGTTTATCCAAGGAACTTAAGGTAGTAATGATGTTCATAACATCATTCAATTCATACATATAAAGCTATCTTATTCGAAGGTTTAAACTTGTAATCACTAGAACATAGTTTAGTTAATTCTAAACTTGTTCGCAAACAAAAGTTAATCCTTCTAACTTGACTTTTAAAATCAACTAAACACATGTTCTATATCTATATGATATGCTAACTTAATGATTTAAAACCTGGAAACACGAAAAACACCGTAAAACCGGATTTACGCCGTCGTAGTAACACCGCGGGCTGTTTTGGGTTAGTTAATTAAAAACTATGATAAACTTTGATTTAAAAGTTGTTATTCTGAGAAAATGATTTTTATTATGAACATGAAACTATATCCAAAAATTATGGTTAAACTCAAAGTGGAAGTATGTTTTCTAAAATGGTCATCTAGACGTCGTTCTTTCGACTGAAATGACTACCTTTACAAAAACGACTTGTAACTTATTTTTCCGACTATAAACCTATACATTTTCTGTTTAGATTCATAAAATAGAGTTCAATATGAAACCATAGCAATTTGATTCACTCAAAACGGATTTAAAATGAAGAAGTTATGGGTAAAACAAGATTGGATAATTTTTCTCATTTTAGCTACGTGAAAATTGGTAACAAATCTATTCCAACCATAACTTAATCAACTTGTATTGTATATTATGTAATCTTGAGATACCATAGACACGTATACAATGTTTCGACCTATCATGTCGACACATCTATATATATTTCGGAACAACCATAGACACTCTATATGTGAATGTTGGAGTTAGCTATACAGGGTTGAGGTTGATTCCAAAATATATATAGTTTGAGTTGTGATCAATACTGAGATACGTATACACTGGGTCGTGGATTGATTCAAGATAATATTTATCGATTTATTTCTGTACATCTAACTGTGGACAACTAGTTGTAGGTTACTAACGAGGACATCTGACTTAATAAACTTAAAACATCAAAATATATTAAAAGTGTTGTAAATATATTTTGAACATACTTTGATATATATGTATATATTGTTATAGGTTCGTGAATCAACCAGTGGCCAAGTCTTACTTCCCGATGAAGTAAAAATCTGTGAAAGTGAGTTATAGTCCCACTTTTAAAATCTAATATTTTTGGGATGAGAATACATGCAGGTTTTATAAATGATTTACAAAATAGACACAAGTACGTGAAACTACATTCTATGGTTGAATTATCGAAATCGAATATGCCCCTTTTTATTAAGTCTGGTAATCTAAGAATTAGGGAACAGACACCCTAATTGACGCGAATCCTAAAGATAGATCTATTGGGCCTAACAAACCCCATCCAAAGTACCGGATGCTTTAGTACTTCGAAATTTATATCATATCCGAAGGGTGTCCCGGAATGATGGGGATATTCTTATATATGCATCTTGTTAATGTCGGTTACCAGGTGTTCACCATATGAATGATTTTTATCTCTATGTATGGGATGTGTATTGAAATATGAAATCTTATGGTCTATTATTATGATTTGATATATATAGGTTAAACCTATAACTCACCAACATTTTTGTTGACGTTTAAAGCATGTTTATTCTCAGGTGAATACTAAGAGCTTCCGCTGTTGCATACTAAAATAAGGACAAGATTTGGAGTCCATGTTTGTATGATATTGTGTAAAAACTGCATTCAAGAAACTGATTTCGATGTAACATATTTGTATTGTAAACCATTATGTAATGGTCGTGTGTAAACATGATATTTTAGATTATCATTATTTGATAATCTACGTAAAGCTTTTTAAACCTTTATTTATGAAATAAAGGTTATGGTTTGTTTTAAAAATGAATGCAGTCTTTGAAAAACGTCTCATATAGAGGTCAAAACCTCGCAACGAAATCAATTAATATGGAACGTTTTTAATCAATAAGAACGGGACATTTCACACTAAGCCTTACCTCATAAGGAAATAGGTGTTAACAATGGCGCCATCCACTAATGCAAAGAACACACGAAACGGAAAAGGAACAAAAACAACTGAAGCTCCATTTATACTTGAAGCAGTCAATAATCCATCAACTGATGACATGATAACTGTTAAAGATGTACCCATTCCGCCACTAGATGTTACGATTGAAGGAACAGTTGCTGAAACTGCAGAAAGGCTTAAACATTTGGCAACTAATTCGGAGAAAAGGCCAGTAATCGAAGAAACGACAACTAAAAGTGCAGAAAGACTTCCAAATTTTGTTACTAATCCAGAGCGACGACCATTGATGCAACCACGGCAATGTCCATCATTTATACCTTTTCGGCGGATGGCGGATGGCAAAGACAAGCAAATAATGAAAAGGCAATCTACATCAAAATACAAGTTATCCAGGCTACTCGACAAGCTGGGCAGTCTTAATGATGATTCTGGGGATGATAACGACCTGAGCTATGATAATAATGACTCTGATGATGAAATTGACAAAGATGAGTTCATGTCAGAGAAGCAGGCAGTGTTGCTTTTAAATGACATTCTTAAGCAGACAGCTCCGGCAAAATATAAGCAACGTTTAGCGCAGCCCGCCGTCCGTGCTGTGGCCGTGGACAATTTCTTTGCCCTCATTACTGGAGAGCAAGCCACCAGCCATGGCAGAATCTACACAGTGTTTCATTGATCAAATTGCTAATTATCCATTGCCCAGAAATCTTGCTATACCAACAATTGGAGTTTATGATGGCACAACGGATCCGGAAGATTTTCTGACTATGTTTGAAGGTGTTATGAGGTTGCAGCATTGGGAGGATGAAACTGCGTGCCATATGTTTCCTATGATACTGCAGAAAATTCACGCGAATGGTTTGCTAGTTTGCCACCAAGGAGTATTACCAGTTTTCTTGATTTGAGAGCAAAATTTGTGATGCAATACCAAAATCTCCGGAGCTGTACTCTGACACATCTTGATGCACATGAGATCACAATGCATCATAACGAATCTTTGAGCAATTTTATGAAGCGTTATACACTTGAAGCACGGAAGATCCCTGATTGTCCAGAATCACAGCTTGTATCTGGTTTCATTTTCTGTCTGGACCAGCGGCGGTTTAGTGCACTTGTTCATGCATTACGGTATGACTTGCCAAAAACATTGCATCAGGCGTTGGAGGTTGCACAGAGGCATGTTCGAGCTGGTGAGCGTGGGTTGAACAAGTTTGATACTGGCAGCAGTAGCAAGCCGCACAACGGAGGGCGGTATTTTGACAGAAATCGGAGAAGGAATGACAATTCAAATGGAGGATGGAGAGGAAACAATCACCCTAATGATTTTCACCATAACAAAAGGCCAATAGAAAGGCACCCGTTGGTAATGGCGCTTACCAAAACTCCAAAAGAGATCCTCTTCACTGAACCAATTCGGACCACTTTCAATGCTCCAGCACCTATGGAGGAAAGGGAGGGTCCAAAGAGTGAGTTGTGGTGCGATTTTCATGAAGCTTGGGGCCATGATACGGACAATTGCAAATCTTTGATGAGAGAAATTATAGCGAAAATCAAGGCAGGAGAGCTGAATCATTTGTTGCCTGGCAAACAGTTCAGGAGGAATGATCCTCGCAGGAAATTTGCGTGGCAAAGGAATGATGGTAACAGAGGATGCCGTGGAGAGAACAGAAGAGAGCAGCATGGTGGAAAAGATAATTGGAACCAACCGCAGTAAGGAGACCGGGTCACACAGCGTGAGCCAACTCCAGAAGTTGTAATCAGGATGGTTTGGATCAACGACAGTCATTATGAAGAAGGCGAATCATCAAACAGCAATTTGGACAGCTAGAGATATGCTCCAATTATCTTTCAGCCAATTCAGAATTGGGCGTTGTTCGTCCAACCAGTGGTCATTTTAGCAAAGATAGCAAATAAGTTTGTCAACCGTATCTACACAGATACGGGAAGTGAAGCTGGCATCATTTACTGGCATTGCTTGAAGACTTTTCCAAGGCATGTGCAGGGCAGAGCTAGGCAAACGAGGTTGAAAGTTTCTGGATTAACAGGAGCACCGGTAAATGCCATGGGGCGGATTCGTTTGGAAGTTGTTATGGGCACATTCCCATTGTTGAGAACAGAAACAATCGATTTCACAATCATAGATGGCAATTCTCGATTTAATGTCCTTTTTGAAAGGGCAACGTTGGCTAAATTTGGAGCGATAACATCGACAGCTCATGCAGAGATCAGGTTCCCAACTCCTAACGGAGTAGCCGCCATACATTCACAGTATGTGGCACCGGCTAGGGAGAGATCCACATTTGTGAACTTACCAGAAGGCAACGTAAACCGGAGAAAGCATGATCGGTTGTTTAGTGATGATGAGGTTCAGGAGTTTTTCATTCCATAATCAAGTGTGTAGGCCGGATAGCGCTGGGCGCTCGGCGTGTGAAGAAGCAAATCTCAGCATGTTATCAAGAACAAAAGTTTATTATCAGAGCAGTTTTTTTAGCATTTTTATGAAGACATTGTCTTTTACAATCATTGTATTCATGCCAAAATACACATTTTTGGCATTTGAAGAACATATTTTCGTATTATATGAAGAACAACGTTTATCAATTTACTGTGAACCATTGTGGTTATTTTACAGTGCCTATGTTAGCAATTGCATACATTAAACATTCATGGCGTACTAATTAGGCTTGATCTACCTAAATTCATCATCAATCGTTTATGTACTGCACAGTACCGAACAATAAATTTTATATTTTTCTTAAACAAAGTGCTGCCCGTGACAAATGTAAAACATTACATTTATAACCTGCCTACAGAAGGAGTGTATTTTTAAAATACCTCCGATGGCGGAAGCTTTTGTGCCGGCCAGCAAAAGGCACAAGGGATCGGCTAGAAAACGTTTAAGTTTTACTAGAACGCACCGAGGCATGATACAAAACTCAGATACTTGTCATGACAAACATTATAAAAAACTTACTTCACAGAACGAAGTTCTATATTTTATATAAAGGCAAAAATATTTAGCAATTCTTCCTCATATACTTTATGACGGAAGGCGTATGACGGACAAGTCACTAACTCATAACTAATATTTATGTAATATTTCAAAAAATTCTTCCTCATATACTTTATGACGGAAAGCGTATGGCGGAAAGATTATTTTGTAATCACTCTTCAAAAATACTTCATAATTATTATTCCTCATTAATTTGATGACGAATGCATATAACAAAGTATGAATATCTTACAGCATGATTAAAAACATAATGTTTACAAAGTGAATTTTTTAAGTGTTGCTCATTCAGCTGAACTTAACACTGCAAAACATCCAAAACCGAATTACCTTAAATAATTATCACAGTGCTTCGCTCAGTGTACAATTGTACATAGCAAATTTATTATATGCTTCAGTGCATCACAGATTTATTCTAAGCATGAAACAACAAAATAATTGAAACAAGTATGTAACGAGATAGGCTCATCGAAGGCAATGCATATTTATGGAATTCAAAGTTGTCAATATTTATTACAAACGTCTGCTCATGAAGTGGTTACAAGTTTATGAAAATTGAATATTGAGTGCATCCTGAGCAGATGACTCTTCTCTGTTACATACTTCATCGTAAACATCTATCTTCAGATTAATCAATCTGTCTCTGGCTTCTTCAACCTTCTCCAGGGTTCCAAGAGGCATCAGATTTGTAATAGCAGCAGGGAGAGACATGTTTGGAGCAAGGCGTCTGGTCAGTTTATCTGTTACATCAGCAATAGCATGGGTGCGTATAGCATCAACGTAATCATTGTAGGGATTCCCCACAAGAGTGGATCCAAGCACCTTCGCTATCACACCTGGTATCCCCTTCTTAAGTTCAGCAAAATTACCCTCGCCTTCCTCCGCCCTCCAGAGAAGCTCAGCGGATTTTTCCCTCTCTGCACTCAGCTGCTTCTCCAGCTCTCTTACTTTCACCTGCTCCTCTTCAAGTCTTTTCTTCTCAGCATCCCTTTCCCCTTGCAGAACAACAGCGACATCTTGAGCACCTTTTAGCTCAACTTCTCTAGCCTTTATTATTTTCTGAGAATTACTCAAGGCACGCTCAGCATCAGCAGCTCTCTTACGAGCATTTGCACCTTCAGTTATATCTTTACGGGCTATAGCAAGAATAGACTCCTGATGCTTATGCAGTTGTAGCACAGAGTCCAGATGATTAGTTAGCAGTACATGAGTTGCCATAGTTGATTCCCTGAGTTGATCAGAGCGGAGAGCGGTGAATTGGGGTTTTAGCTCAGGAATAACACAACCCTGTACAAGAAAAAAAAATTATGAGTAATTTCAGGCAACTCACGTCAATAAATTACAAGCATATACATGCAGATGGTCTTATCATTCATACCTGAAGAAGAGTTGCAAATTCTTTATCCTTAGTAGCAGGGTTTGCAATGATGGCCTGCAATGCCCTCACATGAGCAGGAAGAGTTGGCTCTTGAACATTGGAGGATGTGATAGCTGGGTTAGTGATATTAGGAGGAGGAGAATGATAAGCAGAGTTGCCTTCTGGCTTATCTTCATGAAATTCAGATTCCTCGAATGGAGTAAAGTTTGGATCAGGAGTTTTCAGGCCCTTCTCTCCTTCACTTTCAAGATTTTCCTCCGGCACCCGTTCACCGTCCTCAGTAGCCTTCCCTTGGCTATCATCAGATTCTGCTAAAATCACTAACAAAAACAAATTAGCATTATGAATAAATATAACAGTTAAAAAAAATGTGTGCGAGCAGAATGGGCATACTTCTTCTGCGTTTCTGCTTTTTGCCCTCCTCTGTACTCTTTGCCCTTTTAGAGCCTATGCTCTTCTTTCTTGTCTTTTGGGTTGGAGGAGGAGTGGGGTTAGTTTCACCCGTGATGTCAACTGAACCTGATATTTGTTGATCGGCAGTGGTGGTATCATTCGCTGTCCGTTCAGTGTCTGTTTGTTCAGACCCGGACTCACTATCAGAGCAGCTAACAATTACTCCTTCACCCTTTTCAGCAGCAATAGCATCAGCAGCAGCTTTAGCCTCAGCTGCAGCTCTCTCTGCCTCTAGCTCTTCAGCAGTTTTGTCACGAACAGTGACCTCCACGTCATCATCAAGATCAACGAATAAGAGAGCAGAACGAACATGCATCACGGAGTTGGCTGCAAAAACATAAACAGCAATATAAGCAAATGTGACAAACAATAGACATGCATTTATATACAGTAGGATGATCATATCCCATCCTACCCTGATTTTTCTCACGGAGTACTGGCACAGAATTGCTCGGCCATTCTTGACTCACTTTGCACAGCACAAGAATTCCCACATACCTTTCGTATGATCTGGGCGGAAGGGGGAGATCTTTCAAGCTATTTACTATCCGCTGCTCTGCGGGAGAAATCTTAACACCCTTTCCCAAACCAGCATCCATAGCACCCCATTCCTGGACAACGAAGTACTCCTCCGGAATAACAGTCTCATCAACAAAGAAAAATGGACTTTTCCAGTCCTTCAAATTTGAAACTCTATTCGTACCAACAAAATGATTATTTTTCTTACTAACAATAGTAAGCCAGCAGTCACTAATTGTGCGAATTCTAAACAAAGAGATAAAAACTTTAATACGAGGCTTTATATTAATAGCATTACGGTACATTTCAAAAAGGATGATTTTTTGAAGGCCATGGGGATGCATCTGACTAAGACAGGCCTTATAATATCTAAGAAGGCGAAGAATAAAGTTAGTAAGGGGAACACGGAGGTTTCCGTGGGTAATTTGTAAAGCGTATAAAGTAATTTTCCCCTCAGGAGGGTTGTCAGCAGTTTGTCTGTTGGTGGGAAGAACAAGGTTGTATTGATTGAGATGGCGGAAGGCAATCTTAAGCCATCTAAATATTCACTTGTCAATGATGAAGCCATCGTGCTAATTTCTAGAATGTCAGCGGTATTTGACAAAGAAGGCTTTGCATGTTCTTGGCCAGTACTTGGAGTAGAAGCCATGATAATACTGTAAAAGATACCAACAAGAAGAAAATAGCAGTAAGATGGAGTGTACTGACCTTGGAAAACGGTAAACCTTAAAAAGTTGCAGATTGAAGAAGGCGATGAAGATTTGGGGGAGAAATGTGCTTTTTAGATCTTGGCAAAAGTAAAAAAGTTATGGTAAAAGGGTTATGACGGTTTTTATAGGGGTTCATCGGTGCAATTTTTATGGCCATGATTGAGACACGTGTATGGGTGCGTTTAAAGGTAGGGTACGAAATAATACTTTTTACCGCTGGAGGCGAGTGGAGGATCTCAGCCGTAAAAAATTAATCATAACAGCGTCAGTAAAATTCGTCTGCATTTAATGCCTAAAATGTTGTCCCCGATGCAAGTGGGCAATGAACAGGCCGGTTTGGCATGCGTTATTAAAAGTTTAACAACTTAATCATTTTTCAAATGCTTAAGTCATTAAACTGGGGGGACTTAATGGTGTATCCTATCGTATACACGTATAAAAGGCGTAATGGTGGCATAAAAGTAGCATCAGGAAGGCTGGAAACAACAGTTCTGTGGAGTTGTCCGTCCAGCGTTCTCCGCTGTACAGGCTGCTCCATCATGCGTAAGCCCTGAAGGCCGCCTAGCGCGTAAGCCCTGGCCGGAGAACGCCACCTTCAGCGTAAATTTTGGATCACAAGTAACAGAACGTATCATCATCTGACACGTGTCCCCGAGCAATCTGGTGGATCTAACACTATAAATAGACCCCTTGGGTCGTCATTTTACACAGTTCAGATATTCTGACAATTTTTAGAGCTGAGACTTCACTTCTCTTTATCTCTCTACTTTCTCTCACTAGAAGTCATCCGGCTAGCACTTTTACGCTCTACGGACGACAGATTGATTAAGCCACCTCACAAGTTTCTACACTTGTGAACCGGGTCTGCAGGAATTATTTCCCAAGGGTAAAAATCAATCGGCAACACTCCGCCCTCCTAAAGATAGATTACTTCTAGTATCTTGTTGACACACTAAGCCTTACCTCATAAGGAAATAGGTGTTAACAGTATTATACCGTGTAATGGACCTGTTGTTGATGATCCGTACATGATGGTTTTGTACGGGCGTCACATTTGATATCAGAGCCAGGTTGTAGGGAATTAGGTTGCATTAGTGTGTCTTGACCGAGTCGAGTAGGATTCACTAATAGGACTAATCTACAACTTGCTCGTTTACTTGTTTCTGCGGAACTGCTGCATGCTACTGCTTACTTTTACTGCTATATGATCTTGCTGTATGCTATTGCTTATTCTCGCTACTGCATGAGACTATCTGCTTTTGATTGCATGTTACTTCGGTATGATACTGTTATTATTGCCATGCTATGTACTGCTATAGATGATCTTGGCTGCTGTTTCTTGCTACATGTCTGCTATTCGCTGTACCGACTTGGAAAATTTATCTTTACTAGTTCAGATGTTTTTCTGAACCTTTTTCCCACTCGTCTAACCCTAAGAACTAGTAATGTAATCCACCTGTTACTACCGTTCCACTATTCCAGAGATCAAAACATTACTTCACGCAATCTAGGAAGAGTACCCCTCGAATTACACGCCCACTAAAGTTGATCCTCAGAGGAGGAGATATGTGAAGACTTGTCGGAGTAACCGCACCTCGCCCCACCCCCCGAGCTTACCCTAATTAGCCACGTACAATGTATGAACATTAGAAGGTTGTTCAGTCTCCACAAGTTGACCCGTATCCCGTATGCTTTCATGACCGTCACTTATCTCTTTCATTCTTCACCAATAATCGACGATCTAACGACACTTCTGGACTTAGGTCCCTAACACTCTTAGGCATTGGAGAAGTCGGGAAGGCATCTCCTTTAACAAGGTCAGAGTGTCTCCTACTGATGCTCAGCCATACCCAAATACTAGGGAGTCGCCTCAAGACATATCGTATTACTACTTGCTACATGTACAACTCGACATGAGACTCAGATTGAATTTCTAGAAAGGAACCTAACGACATTACCTGAACACGAATATTTTGAAGAAATTTCGGGACATTTAGGCATTGATGCATGACCTACGGAACCTACGCACCCATACCGAGAAGCCGTAAGATTAATTATGTAGATTTTGTTTTGTGATAGTATAGATAAAGCACCGTTGGATGAAATTGAGTGGAACTTAAAGTGACAACGTTACATTGACCATATGGAGTGATATTGGAATGAACGTACGATTTAGTACAATATAATGACACCCGGCCAGCGTGATTATATTGAAGTAAATCATGCAGAAGTTCCAATGTTATTACATAAGGAATATGAAGTGGTTCAAAGAAAATTTTGGTAGGAACCACTTGAGTATACGCATTATGGTCTGTTAGAGGTAGGGAAAGAATAACCACGTAGCCCAGATACTGTACAAGAAGGGCCTTGATTGTAGAATTGATAACCCAAAAATTTGTTATAGATATAGACATCCTGGACACTTAAGGAAAAAGTTCTCAAATAGGAAAAACTTTGGACTTACTTGCGGTAGAGAAATTGTTATCTCAGCTATGGAGACTCGCATGGATCCTGATTTTAGTTAGGGTACGTTTCGTCACAACGTTTTATTGTCTCGAAGTTGTTTAATACTAGAGCGATAGAAACCTTATATCTAAGAAGCTTAGTGTTATGACTAATAAGCCATTAACAACCACGAGAGTTAAGTATTCTATATGACAAGCTAATGGTAAGCTGGCAGAGGTAGAGGAATAATTTAAGGTAGTACCTTAAAATTAACAGGAGGGTCACTTGGAGATGACCTCATGTCAACAAAACTTAGAAGTTTTAAAGTAGTAGTTGGAAAGGATTAGTTACCTACGCACAAGGAGAATATTGATAGAATTTTTTACGGTAGTATAATAAGATTTGGTTGGAATGAACCTTAAGATTAACCTAACACCCATCGATTTGGGAAGCTTGATATAATAATTGGAATGGACTTTACGATAAACCTAATACTCATCAAGTTAGGAATCTTTGATGTAATAGTTGTAATGGACTGGCTTTCAAGGATGAAAGCGAAAGTTATTTATAGTGAGAAGATTATTAGTATACCTCGCGAGAATGGTGATCCATTAATAGTTTACGGAGAGAGAAGTAGCCCGAAGCTGAGCCTTATTAGTTGCATGAAGGCACAAAAGGTCATGAGAAAAGGGCGTTTTGCTATTTTGACACATGTGAAGAAATTGGAGACTGAGGAGAATATTGCTCAAGAACGCTTGAACATTCTCGTCTCTCGATTCGAGGTTAAAGAGACCGAACTTTGATATTTCGCCGGAAGAATTTGGGTACCTAGTTGTGAGGATTTACGAGGCCTTATTCTAGACGAGACCTATAAGTCACGGTATTCGATTCATCCCGGAGCTGGTAAGATGTACCACGATCTCAAGGAACAATATTGGTGGTCGAACCTTAAAAAGGACATTGCTACTTATGTTGGGAAGTGTCTGACTTGTTCCAAGGTCAAAGCCGAACAGCCAAAAGCCATTTGGGTTACTTCTACAACCCGAAATCCGGCAATGGAAATGGAAAGGAATAACAATGGATTTCATCACGAAGCTACCGAAAACGGTAGGCGGTTAAGACACTATCTGGGTTATTGTTGACCGTCTCACCAAAACTGATCACTTTCTAACCTTGAAAGAAATCGATACAATGGACAAACTTGTACAATGATAGATAAAGGAAATTGTATCCCGTCACTTCAGCAATTCAAATTCTATATTAAAGACTAGCCAAGAATCTTATTTGATACTCATTCTTACGCGACTCTAAATCCTAACTTATTCTGAGAGATTCTTATTTGATGATAATCATACCATCATCCTTCTTACTTCGATATTAGTCATACCAGTTCAAATTTTTTCCCAAAATCAATGGGTGGTTAATTCTCATCCTCATACTCTCCCATTCGTATCTCACTTATAAGCAACAGCTTCACACTTAAGCATTTTTGGTCGAAGGACTTATGCCCTACTAATAGTCATCAACCATATTTAAATTCAATAGTTTTCATTACCTCGTGACATTGTTGCTCAAATATTACCCGAAATTTTCAAAAATCTTTTACTCGATCCTCGTCAATCTTTTTCCAACTTGTAACCTCCGAAATATGTAAATTTTGTTTGCCAAAGTTTTACACACACCATTTTACTGTGCGATCCTTTCAAAGTTTTATAAAAATAATAAATTTATTTTATTTCCCATTCGTATAAATTTTAGAAACCGTATATGTTATATACAATAAAGTAAATAATTACTTATTTTTTACTAGTACATATGAAATTTTACTTTCACTTTTACAAATCAATTCTTTTATTCAAAAGATATTTTACTTAGAATAGTACATGTTGTACATAACTCTAGTTTACTAAGAACTTCGTTTCTTTTCTTACATTGTCACCTTAAACGATTTCCATAAAATTTTTGTTGCTTGTTATATATAATTTTTCGTGTTATTCGTATCCTAGTCATCATGAAGACTTTACAACCGTCGCAATCAAGGGATTTATGTGGGTGTGTATGATAAAGGCACTTACTGCCACGTCATGCAAAGTCTTCGGGCATCCACTAACACTTAAACCATTCAAGATTATTGCGTTACCCCAGGGATCTTATTTGCCACACCTGTTAGAACGATGATCTTTCTTACATAACTCTGAGTCCTGACTTATTCCAAGAGATTCTTGTTTAGTAATATTAACACCATCAGTATTCCGACTTTAATATTAGTCATAACCTGTTTGACATTTTGCAAGTCAAGAAGCGATTAACTTCTCATCCTCATGCTCTATCCTTCATACATCACTCTTTAGCAACGGCTTCGCACGTGAACATTTTTTTGGCCCAAAGACTTATGTCCTGATAATTATCAAAACTACATTTAATTCATTAGTTTTCATTACCTAGTGACATGTCACCCGATGATTCAAAGATTTTTTCACCCGATCTTTTTCAACTCGTAACCTCTGAAATACGAAAAACTATGTTTATCAAAAATTTTACACGTTGTTTATTTGTGCGGTCCTCACGAGATTTATGGACAAATGAAAGTAATAAAAAATTTTCTGTCACTTATGCGATTTATAAAATCATATATGTATCTATATAATTAAGTTAATAAAATTACTTTTACTTATTTTGACTAGTACATACTAAGTTATACCTTCAAATTATTTAAAAATCGCTCCTTTATTGAGTTGTTTAACTTAAGTCGAATAGTTTTGTGCAAAATGGTACACGTTTTACATACTTTTAAATTTACTAAGAACTTCATTCCGTTTATGTTGTCACATCAAATGTTTAAAGGTTTTTCAAAACTTCCTTGGTTGATTTTATTAAAGGTTTTCGTATTAGTCTACATCATGTATGGATCACACTTCTTCTCGTCCTTCATTTAGGGATGAAGCTTACCATAAAGATCTTTGTTAAAAAAAACAAACAAAAAAACAAAAACTCTTGAGCCACTTTGGATGGCAGTTTTATAAAATTTGTTAGGAAGACTTTGCACTCATAAAATGTTCCTTTTAAGGTTAGACATGGCAAAAACGCGGACCGATAAATCAGTTTTCTGAGGTACACTCAGTGGTCACCCTATTGTAGGAAAGGCACTAGGTGGGTTTCTACTCTCAATATTTCACGGCTGATTATCAAGTATGATCCAGTATGTTGAGTTACAAGAAATCATTTTTGAGATTCTTTTCACTTGGAGTAAACAATTCTTTATGACCAAGGTATGACAACCCGAAAATTTTCGATTAAATTTAAACTAAACTTCGACTGTTTTCGACGATTCACGAATAACCGGTTATAAAAAGATATGTAAATATATATGTGTGTGTATATACATCATTTACAATCATTATTATTATCAGTATTATAATTATTATTATTAATAATTATCATTATCATTAATATAATTACTAATATATTATTAATATTATTAGTATTAGTATTAATACTTAACATTAAAATAATGAAATATCATTATTATTATTATTATTATTATTATTATTATTATTATTATTATTATTATTATTATTATTATTATTATTACTAGAATTATTAAAAATTCTAGAATTATTGTTATTATCATTATAAAACAACTTAATACTATTTTGATTTATATTATTATTATTATTATTAACATTATTATTAAAAATTATTATTATTGATATCATTTTATTTTGATTATTATTTTTATCAAATAATATTATCAATATTATTATTATGGATATTAATAATATTATTATTAATATTATTATTAATTTTAGTATTATTATTAGTATTTTTATTATATTATATTTATAATACAGATATATATATATAAAAGAAATGGATGAAAACAACAGATACCTAATCTGTTTATTTTTTTTATATAACGTGATCTGCTTTTAATCCATAGTGATCCAGTTATATTTTTTTATCTCCTGAATATATTTTTTTTAATTCTACTGGTTAAGATCTTGTTTCTATCGACCCATTATCATTTAACAATGAAAAATTCTCTACTTTACACGTTAGATTAACAACAACATTACAATTATATAATGGTTGGAGATTTCTGTTAATTGGAAATCAAACAGAAACTTTAAAAAAAAATTAAAAGAGCTCGACATTCTCTGTTATTGTTCCATTTTACAAAATCTTCAAAAACGAATCAAATTTTAAAATCCTTAAGTGCAGTTATGTTATAAATCTCATACTAAAACTATCTGCAAAGTTTCAAACGCCAATTCTTTCTATCGAGTATGAATTTCGAAGTCAAAGTTTATTTTTCAAAAGTCAACCGTCGTGTTCATCGCGAAATTCGAATTCCATTTGATGTTTCAGAATCAATTGAGGATTCATAGAGTTTCTAGGAACAATTTACTACCACTTTTATGTCGATCGAGCTGTGAAGAAGAAGAAGTAGGAAAATCGAAATAATATAAATATAATTAAACTGTAATATAAATTAGAAAAGTAAGCAGCAGCTCAATGGTCTTGGGTGTTTCGGGTTAATGAGAGGTTGCGGGTTCGAGCCCGGTTCGGGGCATTTTTTTTTTTAGGAAAGCTTTTAAGGTAGCACTCTTATTATTATTATTATTATTATTATTATTATTATTATTATTATTATTATTATTATTATTATTATTATTATTATTATTATTAATTATCATTATTAATTATTATTATCATTAACATAATTTATGATATTATCATTATTATTACTAGTATTATCATTTAAAAATTATTAGTATTAGTATCATTTTATAATTAATAATACTTTACTATTATTATCATTTTTAACATAAGTATAATTATTATTATTATTAGTATTGTTATTGTTATTATTAAAATTATTATCGTTATTATCATTTTTACAAAAATTAACATTTTTGTTATCTTCAAAAATATATTATTATTATTATTATTATTATTATTATTATTATTATTATTATTATTATCATTATTATTATTATTATTATTATTATTTTTAAAACCTTATTATGATTATTATCATTTTTACTACTAGTATTATTATTGTTATTATAATACAACTCTTTATTCATTATCATTATTAAAGTCATTTTATCAAACAAATACTTATTCATAGAATATATATAACAAGTGAAATAATATATATAAACTTATTCGATTACAAGTATATGTGTTAATATATATACTTGATATAGGTTCGTGAATCCAAGGTCAACTCTGTACTTGTTCAGTGACATCCTATGCATATTTACTACAAACTATCGTATCGTATCGTGAGTTTTCATAGCTCCCTTTTTATATATATTTTTGGGCTGAGAATACATGCGCAACTTTTATAACTGTTTTACACGTTAGACACAAGTACCAACTATTAAACTGTGTTATATATCGCTATGTCCTGCAAGTCCCCACTGTGATATTTTTAATTGCTTTTACATAACGCATTCTTAATTATTGAGGGTAGGCCTATCGGGAGTAACGTCCCCGATACATTTGACCAAGTCATTGTATTACTTAATAATGATTCAAATCGACAAGGACAGTACTACTTGTCACGGGGCAAACTTCGAAACTGTTTAGTCTAAATATCACAAATTTGGCACTGCTTTTAGATCCCTGCGAGATCTACTTTTTAAAAATCTTGTGGTCTATATCTATTACTGAATTCATTATTTCTGACAAACCTATGAACTCACTCAACCTCGTGTTGACTTTTTAAGCATGTTTATTCTCAGGTACTTAAATATTGCTTCTGCTGTATATCTGCTGCTTCGATGATGATTTCTTGCCATGCTTGGAGTCTTCATGCATTACTTACCAATTCATTTAAAAACATTTAATGCTCTAAATATAATGTAATCTATTTTTCTTCCGCTGCAAAACTCAATAAAACGTCTCATATAGAGTCGTTCTCATTTATACAACTGTGATTTGATATAATTAGTCACAAATACCCCAGGCCCTATTTGGGGGTGTGACAGAAATGGTATCAGAGCAGTTTTGTTGTAGAGAACCAGGATTACATTTTAAGTGTGCGTTATACAATTAGGTACCTTAGCAATGTAGGACTACAACTTTCTTTGACTATAGTGCCTTTAATTGTTGCCTTTAATTGTTAAATGCTACACTATACCTTAGAAACTTTACTTATTAAATTATTTAATCTTTCTTAGAATGCCGAGCCAACCTAAGAACTCTGCTCACTCTCCTAAGTACTATCCAATTCCGCCACCACATTTAACTATGACACCGTTCTCGACATTCCTTTGTCATCTATCATGGTTTTGTGTATTACATATGTATTACATGAAATATTATCTATGATTCTTGAAATATCTACTATTCCTATTCATTACTTTCAAAATCTTTGCTTTCTTGTTATTTTTGATCATTAAATTTTTTTGACGAGTAGCTTCTACGAAACTCTAGAATGGAAGGGTTTGGATTACCGATTTAAAGGATCCTATAGCTCAAGCCCCTAGACCTGAATAGGCCATTACGAATTGAAAGTCTTTAATCGAAAGATTTTCAGATTACATACTTATCATTTTATTATCTTGACACGTCATATCGCCATTATTGCATAAATGAAGTATAGACACATCATATCTTATCATATCTATCCCAATAGACTTTGTCTAACACTTTTCCTAAATTTCCTCCGTAAATTACGGAAATCTTTTTGCTACATATACGTATTCAAAGAGATGAATATATCATTCAATATTTAACACCCACTCGTATCAAAAACCCTAATTCCAATCACATAAGATGGATTTCTCTCTTGATTCCTCGAACTCCTCGAGCTCCAATGGCAGCGTAACCGAAACAAATGAACCAATTAGCCATCATCTATTTTGGATGAATTGGGGATGGGTTCATAGTCTACTTAATCAATGGAGAAGTGAAGAAGGTGATCCTTTTCACCCACCTCATTGCCCTATTGGCGAAGAACCAAAAGCACTTACCGGCGAACCAATCCGGAACACCATTTTCACCCTCATTTCCAGGATATCCCGCCACGAATATATAATATCTAGAATTCTAGATCTTATTCATCCTCTTGTCCGAACCGCCGATCATCTCGGAATAATAGAAGAAGTCAACGAACTTCGCGCTCGAGTAGTGGCTCTAGAGAATATAGTGCAAAATCTAAGAGCATCAGCATCATAACCAGCACCGACAGCACCACCAGTATCAGCAACAGCAACAGCAACATCAGTACCAACAACAACATCCGCATCCCACTCAGTACCTCAAACATCAACATCATATGCCCCATAGATATCAAGGAATATTAGTAATAATGAGTTAAGATGTATTGACTCATTCTTCCTGAAGAATTATATATGTATACTTTATATATATATATATATATATATATGGTTTGAAACAATAATAAATCTTTTCGTACTAAGCTATTACGTGTGAATCTTAACTAGTATGTACTACTTGGTTAATTCATATCACTAATACGCTATGATGTACATCCTTCGTTAATGACTTAACAATCGTTAATCACTGCTTCAGCACAATAAACTCCATTTCTTAATAAACCAAGTGTATTATTTAAATACATGTTTGATTTTACACTTCTATTTTCGATGTACTCGAAACTTTTTAGAAAACATTATTCGTGCCTTGCGAATTTCACAAGAATTCCATGAGCACCAACATCATATATCGAGGTATATCAATAACAATGAACGATGAAGTATTGATTCATAACTTCGTTAGCGAAATATTCCGCGACGATTATGTAATCTCTAAAGTTTTGAAGATTATTTATTCTCTTTTCAACCGTAAATCAAATGAGTTTAATATTATATTAACTCATTAAATCCATAATTACATCTGAAGGAAAATATATGTACATATATTTTCATAAAGATTGTAATTAAATATTCTTTTGTACAAACTGTTAATTGTGAAAATATTCTAACGGGTAGGTAATACCCGAGAAATATTTATATCTCACATTAATACACTGTACATTCTTCAATTTCGATTCATAAATCATTAACTATACTCACTACCTTCACAGAGATACACAATCATTTTCATACAAATTCAATTACATATTCTGATTTTGACATATCAGAATTCAAGTAAAGCTTTAGCAGATGTTATCTTCCTAAAGATCACTACATTCATGAATTATATTCATTCTTATTCTATGATGAATTATCACATCAAACCACCAAAATTATCATTCATTACTTTTGAAATCAACAACACCTATTCGTCAACCATTAGATCCGTTGACGATTACAATCAGCGTTTAATCATCTAAAAATAAAATTTCTTGAAACCATCTCGAATTGATAACCGATGATTCAGATATGAGAATGCTGATGAAGTAGCAAAAGCTGTAGATGATCTGAATGACCAGAAGATTAATAATAAAGAATGGAGTGTTGGAAACGCTCAATGGAAAATTTAGAACTGAAAAACGGATTGAGCAAACCATGAAGGAAGCTGTGGACAAATCACAAGGACTAAACATATACCCAAAGAATCTAGATGATTCAATTTCTGATGGAAATTACAGAAGACATATAATCTCCTTACGCATTCTAAATCCTTACCGAAAATTTTCCTTATTATCCTTCGACTTTAAATATTTTGGAAATTCTAAGATATCATCGTATCTTTCAGTATAAATATCCTAAATTTTTCTGAAGATATTTTCATAACGATTCTTGTCCGCAATTAATTATCTCTTTGCGATATCTTTATTACATCATAAAGAAAACTGTTTAAGTTTCTATATTCTGTAAAGTTTGAGTTTAAATTATGAATGATTTATGGAGAAGTGTTGGGAATTGAAGCATGAGTTAGTATAATATAATGACGTCAGGCCAACGTAATTATATTACAGTAGGTCATGCTAAATTTTTAATGGAATATGATGACTCATAGACCTTACAATCATCATGTGCCATGTTACACGACTCTTACATTCTACTTAATCTCTGAACATATCAAGAACATATATTCTTGATGGTTCTATCCTCGGTAATTCTTGTAATTTAACAAATCAAATCATGATATTACATTCCTTCCTGCTTAGAACATTAGGTTCATTTGAAACTTCATACCTACGAATTCTGGACCATTACTCACTTTACTTAAAGTTGAGAAGAGAAACATGGGACACAAAAATATAAGGGAAAATATAAAGCCCGATAACAACACGGAAATTACAAACCGTGTATATCAATGCATATAGCAATCGAGGCAGATTACCGCATTTAATTAAAGAAAATCCTAATTTCCTTAATTACCGGAGAATCAAATCTTATAAAGATTTCGAAGATTTCTTTAAATTCCTTGAATTCCGGAAATCAACTTTAGCTATGTCAAAAGTTAAGACGAACATTTAATTTCCTCATTTCACTCTTTTGTGATAGCTTCGTTTATACTCTTCCTATAATCGAATCATTTTATCCATATTATTCAAAGGTGATAAAACTCTATTTTTCAACTCATATTCATCATTAAAATATTCTTGTTGTCAATAATGACTAACTCTAACAAATCCCATGACCGTGATTTTCACGAACTCCTCTCTATTTTGTCTGCCCTAATATTGCGGCATAAACGCTCAAGGTTTAAATAAGCTTAATATTATTCATAACACATTTCATGTATCCAATTTACTAAAATACTTGTATAGCGTCATCATCTCTTCTGAGAAAACCTAATAAATGATACTCTTGGTAATCCTTTAGATAACCTCCGCATTAATGATAAAATGCACTTCATAGAAGAACCTGTAGAAATTGTTCGTATGATTTAAACTTTTGAAACAAAACAATATTCTATCTGTTGGAATTCACGCAAGGCCCCGAGCATACCTGGGAACGTGAAGACCAAATAAAATGAAAATATCCTCACCTTTTACAAACAACGCCGACTGATGTCAATAACTAAATTTCGGGACGAAATTTCTTTTAACGGGTAGGTACTATGACAACCCGGAAATTTCCGATTAAATTAAAACTAAACTTCGACTGTTTCCGACGATTCACGAATAACCGGTTATAAAAAGATATGTAAATATATATGTGTGTGTATATACATCATTTACAATCATTATTATTATCAGTATTATTATTATTATTATTATTATTATTATTATTATTATTAATTATCATTATCATTAATATAATTACTAATATATTATTAGTATTATTAGTATTATTAGTATTAGTATTAATACTTAACATTAAAATAATGAAATATCATTATTATTATTATTAACATTATTATTAACATTATTATTACTAGAATTATTAAAAATTCTATAATTATTGTTATTATCATTATAAAACAACTTAATAATATTTTCATTTATATTATTATTATTATTATTATTATTATTATTATTATTATTATTATTATTATTATTATTATTATTATTATTATTATTATTATTATTATTAACATTATTATTAAAAATTATTATTATTGATATCAATTTATTTTGATTATTATTTTTATCAAATAATATTATCAATATTATTATTATGGATATTAATATTATTATTATTAATATTATTATTAATTTTAGTATTATTATTAGTATTATTATTATATTATATTTATAATACAGATATATATATATAAAAGAATTGGATGAAAACAATAGATACCTAATCTGTTTATTTTTTTATATAACGTGATCTGCTTTTAATCCATAGTGATCCAGTTATATTTTTTTATCTCCTGAATATTTTTTTTTTATTCTGCTGGTTAAGATCTTGTTTCTATCGACCCATTATCATTTAACAATGAAAAAAATCTCTGCTTTACACGTTAGATTAACAACAACATTACAATTATATAATGGTTGGAGATTTCTGTTAATTGGAAATCAAACAGAAACTTTAAAAAAATTAAAAGAGCTCGACATCTCTATAATTGTTCCATTTTACAAAATCTTCAAAAATGAATCAAATTTTAAAATCCTTAAGTGCAGTTATGTTATAAATCTTATACTAAAACTATCTGCAAAGTTTTAAACGCCAATTCTTTCTATCGAGTATGAATTTCGAAGTCAAAGTTTATTTTTCAAAAGTTAACCGTCGTGTTCATCGCGAAATTCGAATTCCATTTGATGTTTCAGAATCAATTGAGGTTTCATAGAGTTTCTAGGAACGATTTACTACCACTTTTATGTTGAAATCGAAGTCTAAAACGTCCTAACAATACGAATTTAATTTTGAGTTCTTGAACGTGTTCTTCCTGTCTGCTGCTTCTTTTTTTTTCTGTTCGATTAAAATCAATCCATCGATCATTTGGTAGTTTCTGCTTCGTGTAAAAATTCTAAAATAAATAAAGAACTTGTTGATGGTATGGTTTTGATCTCTGGTCGATCGAGCTGTGAAGAAGAAGAAGTAGGAAAACCGAAATAATATAAATATAATTAAACTGTAATATAAATTAGAAAAGTAAGCAGCAGCTCAATGGTCTTGGGTGTTTCGGGTTAATGAGAGGTTGCGGGTTCGACCCCGGTTCGTGGTATTTTTTTTTATGAAAGCTTTTAAGGTAGCACTCTTATTATTATTATTATTATTATTATTATTATTATTATTATTATTATTATTATTATTATTATTATTATTATTATTATTATTATTATTATTATTATTATATTATTATTATTATTATTATTATTATTAATTATCATTATTAATTATTATTATCATTAACATAATTTATGATATTATCATTATTATTACTAGTATTATCATTTAAAAATTATTAGTATTATCTAATATTATTATTATTAGTAGTAGTATTATTGTATTATTATTAATTTTATCATTTTAAATATTATTATCATTATTAAGATTATGATTATGATTATTATTATTATTATTATTATTATGAAAATAACACAATTTATTAATATTAGTATTAGTATCATTTTATAATTAATAATACTATACTATTATTATCATTTTTAACATAAGTATAGTTATTATTAGTATTGTTATTATTAAAATTATTATCGTTATTATCATTTTTACAAAAATTAACATTTTTGCTATCATCAAAACTACATTATTATTATTATTATTTTTAAAACCTTATTATGATTATTATCATTTTTACTACTAGTATTATTATTGTTATTACAAAATAATACAACTCTTTATTCATTATCATTATTAAAGTCATTTTATCAAACAAATACTTATACATAGAATATATATATATATATATATATATATATATATATATATATATATATATATATATATATATATAACAAGTGAAATAATATATATAAACTTATTAGATTACAAGTATATGTGTTAATATATATACTTGATATAGGTTCGTGAATCCGAGGTCAACTATGTACTTGTTCAGTGCCATCCTATGTATATTTACTACAAACTATCGTATCGTATCGTGAGTTTTCATAGCTCCCTTTTTATATATATTTTTGGGCTGAGAATACATGCGCAACTTTTATAACTGTTTTACACGTTAGACACAAGTACCAACTATTAAACTGTGTTATATCTCGCTATGTCCTGCAAGTCCCACTGTGATATTTTTAATTGCTTTTACATAACGCATTCTTAATTATTGGGGGTAGGCCTATCGCGAGTAACGTCCTCGATACATTTGACCAAGTCATTGTATTACTTAATAATGATTCAAACCGACAAGGACAGTACAACTTGTCTCGGGGCAAACTTTGAAACTGTTTAGTCTAAATATCACAAACTTGGCACTACTTTTAGATCCCTGCGAGATCTACTTTTTAAAAATCTTGTGGTCTATATCTATTACTAAAATCATTATTTATGACAAACCTATGAACTCACTCAACCTCGTGTTGACTTTTTAAGCATGTTTATTCTCAGGTACTTAAATATTGCTTCCGTTGTATATCTGCTGCTTTGATGATGATTTCTTGCCATGCTTGGAGTCTTCATGCATTACTTACCAATTCTTTTAAAAACATTTAATGCTCTAAATACAATGTAATCTATTTATCTTTCGCTGCAAAACTCAATAAAACGTCTCATATAGAGTCGTTCTCGTTTATACAACTGTGATTTGATATAATTAGTCACAAATACCCCAGGCCCTATTTGGGGGTGTGACACAAGGGTTCACGTATTTTCTCATCCGCGCATCCCCTTAAGTATAAGGATAAATTCAGATCATCTCGCTCGTTGTACGAAGAATTCACTCTCGTTCAAAGATCACACCTTTCGTGCGATTTTATTTCGGAAATGTAATGTAAAATACTTTAAAAATCTATGGATCTTGTTATCCTCTTGGAAGGGACTGCTTAAAACATCTATAACAATGATGTGGTTACTCTATATATTTCTTCCTTCGTTGGTTGCAACTATATGTTGTTCTAGTCGATGTTAACCTTAACTTCAGCATGTAAGTGACAGCATATAGTTACATTATGGAACTGTGCTTTCATTCCATTCCAGGATAAGTTCACATGCAGTATGTTAAACTGGGTGATATCTTTCATTGTTCTTTCAGACCGCCCCGAAGACACTATAAATAATTATGGCTTGCATTGCATGTAAGTCTGATTAGTCACTCTCAACTAAAATTTCAATTCTTTTATTCAAATGAAACGTTTCTTAAATATCGGGTTCTTTATGCCTATGGTCCCCTTCCGAAATTAAGGGGTTAGTAAAATCTGTGGCTAACACTATCCAGACATCAAATTGCATGGTTGTGAACACCATGCTTTCCATTCTATCTATCAGCTTTGTATTGCGACATAAGTGCTCAATGTTTTAGATAAGTTGGTAATATTCATGATGCATTTCATGCATCCAGCCTACTGAAGATGCTTTTAAGGCTAAAAACAGCTTCTTTCCTTTTGTGGATGTATATTCAGATGACATACTCATGTTAACAAGAAACGAAATCAATTTGTTGATCTCTAAGGTCAAGAGACTTAATTAATGGCATATATATATTCTTACTTTTATACGCCCAAGTACCTTTCAAGGTAAATAGCTCACTTCTGAGCCCACGAGTCTCTCAGAATTTTGATACGCACCTTCTTCTTCAAATTCGGTACCATTGTTGGTCACTCCTCAAAATTTCGGGACAAAATTTTCTTTAACGAGTGGGTAATGTAACGACCTGACTTTTTCGACTTATATTTTTGTGCTCTATACTTTCATGAATCTGCGTATATGTGCGTACTGAGCTAGTTTATGCTCTGGGATCTTTATTCATGATGAATTACTTTCGTTAATACCTTACAGCGTATTATTAAGTGCTTAGTCACTTAACTTAATCCCCGAATGCTTCTATGACCGTTAGTGTCACATGACGTTTGAAAGGAGCTATGTACTTGGTACACGTTTAACTTTGGTCATAATTAGAATATTATTACTACTTGAAACTAATTGTTATTTTCTAATGACAATTACTTGGCTTATTGGTTGCTTAATTACGCTTAGTAATTTACTAATGCACACTAGTTAGTCTTAATGGACTTTTTACCTTAATGGACTTAGGCCCACCCTACTCTAGTTAATGGACCATTAAATTAGCCCAACTTTAATGGATTTATGATCCATTAAGATGTAGGACAAAACCCATTAAGATGAGCCAACATACTAGCATTTTTGTTAACCATTACTACACATGTTGCATGGGATCCCAACAATAAGCACCACCTTTAGACCACCACCATGCAATAAGCAAAAAGTTTTCCCCTTGTCCCCTCCCCATACCTACAGCCTACATACCCCCACCACCACTATAAATATCAAGCCTCATTCACCCATTTCACACTTAATCTCATTCTCATTTTACACACGCTTGCTCTCTAATTTTCTCTCTAGTCTTTCTCGCACTAAAATTGTAAGTTCTTGAATTTTATTTCCTTTTCTTTTTCTTCTTTAATTTCGACATCATCATCATCATCATCATGAGATCAAGCTTTTTAGCTTTTTGATCTTGTTATATCTTGTAGATTCAAACTTTGATTTGAATCCTTCAAGAACATGAAAGATTCAAGCTTTTTAGCTTTGAATCTTTGATGTGCGTAGAGGTGTATATAAAATAGTATTAATTTTTACAAGGAAATACTATTAAATACGATACAATTTTACACAAGATATTTATTTATTTATAGAATGGATATACCTAAACCTTGCTACAACACTTATAGGCAGTGTACCTAATCGTACAGTAGTGTAGTTTTTAGTAAGTCCGGTTCGTTCCACAGGGAGACTTAGCCAAGTTTAACGCTATATTTTTAACTTATAACTGTAAAAATACAAAAATATATATAACTAGTATTATTATTATAAAAGAGGGTTTTTACCATTTAATGACCGGTTTGTCGATTTTAAAACTTTAGTCGCAGTTAAAACCTAATGTAAAATATTAAAAATAAATATAACTTAAATTAAAGCGTAAATTAAATAACGATAATGAAATTGCGATAAATAAAAGTGCGATAAAATAAAATTGCGATAATTAAAAAGTACAATTAAATAAAATGACAATAAATAAAAGTGCGATAATTAAAAGTGCAATTAAATATGAAATAGAGGAAATTAAATATGAAATAAAGGAATTATGCTTATTTAAACTTCCGTAATCATGATGTTTGACGTGTTGATTTTAGTTTATTCCCATGGGTTAATTGTCCTTTGTCCTGGATTATTTAATATGTCCGTCTGGTTTTTGTCCATAACAGTTCATCAGTTATAAATATAAAGTGCGAGTGTCCTCGTCAAATTATCCTTATATCCGAAGTCAAATATTCCAACTAATTGGGGACTTAAACTGTAACAAGGTCTTAATACTTTGTTTAATAATTACACCAGGATATCGACTACGTGTTACCCAAGGTTTTAATACTTTGTTAACAATTACGCCAAGTGTCGTTGTACATAATTCACCCCTGTTTTAATAAGTCCATAGACTATTAATCCATTCCCGTGTCCGATTAAATGAACGATTATTAGTACATATAAATATCTCGCCCATCGTGTCTGATCGAGTGTATATGGTTATTTATAGGTACGTCCAATTGTAAATCTTTATATTAATTTAACAAACTATCATTTAGTTAAACAAATATAAAGCCCATTAATAGCCCATAGTCTAATTTCCACAAGTGTCGTTCTTTTGTCCAAACCTCAATTATGGTACAAAGCCCAATTACCCAATTTTAATATTTTAGCCCAACATCATGATTACTTCGGCATTAAATAAGCATAATAATAACTTAGCTACGAGACATTAAATTAAAAAGGTTGAACATAACTTACAATGATTAAAAATATCATAGCGTTACACGGACAGAATTTCGACTTACACCCTTACAACATTCGCTAACATACCCTTATTATTAGAATTTAAAATTAAAATTAAAATTATAATATATATATATATATATATATATATATATATATATATATATATATATATATATATATATATATATATATATATATATATTTACGTATGAGTAAGAAGAAGGAAAAAAGATGGATATATTTTGGCCAAAACACGTTGAATTTATAGGACCTGGGCTGGATTTTTCAGCCATGCGATCACATGGAATTAACTCTTCCAGGCCATGCGATTGCATGGCCAGCTGGGGAAGTTCACATGTCTTTTTTTTCTAGTTTACCGACGGTTTAATAAATAAATATAATATATAAATAATTTTAAGAATTATTTAAATATTATATTATATTTATGTGCATAGTTGACTTGTAATTTTTAGTCCGTTGCGTCGAGCGTTGAGAGTTGACTCTGGTCTCGGTTCCGGATTTTCGAACGTCCTTGCGTACAATTTAATATCTTGTATTTTACGTTTTGCGACTTGTACTCTTGTAATTTTGAGACGTTTCTCATCAATAATTTGAACCACTTTGATTGTACTTTATACTTTTGAGCTTTTTGGTCGTTTGCTTCTTCAATTCGTCGAATCTGTCTTTTGTCTTCACCTTTTATTATTTAAACGAATATCACTTATAAATAGAACAATTGCAACTAAAAGCTTGTCTTTCTTGAGGGATAATGCTATGAAATATATGTTCGTTTTTAGCATTATCAAATATTCCCACACTTGAGCGTTACTTGTCCTTAAGCAATATAGTCTTGAAATAAAAAAAAACTAGAATCACTTCTTTATTCTTCACACTTTGTACATCAGTGATTTCTATACGACGGTATGAACAATGGTAGTAACGATGTGGTTTACAGTCCCACATGACTATAAAAATTTAGTTCCTTTAAGGAAATTGGATCTTTATGAAAACATTTGATCTTTTGAAAATATGATCTAGCTTTTACCCTAGATAAGTTTTCCGGAATAACCCTTCACTGGTGTTTGCAAATTGTTCTTGTGGGTTTGGCTGGTTTTAGATTTTAAAATTTTAGCTCAAAACTTGCGGTTTTGTGTCACCCACTTGCTAACCTTGTATTAGGAAAGCAACACGTCCAGTATACTTGCTCTGTGTATTACCTTTCGGTAAACTACCGTCCGGTTGTAAAGGAAAGCATTGAACAAGCAACTGTTGAAGCAATGTCCCCTGACATGCTTTTAATTATGGTCTATAACGTGTCGGATGCAATTACTATCCTTGGTAGGAGCAATAGTAAAGCTCACCCTTATAATTTTTCGATCTGGCACAAGGTCCTGTCTTTGACCATGCTATGCAACCACCGTTCTTACGGTTAACACCCGATTTGGTTCAGGTGACCTAATGAATTCCAGGTGAATTCCTAGGATTTTACGTTCAATGGTAATGAACGCATTAAAAATGGGTTTTCAGAAAACAAATCGGTTTGTAATTTGATCAAAATATTTTCTCGTTCAAGCTCGAGTTTAGATATCATTGAATTCTATGAGTTTGTAATTCTCAATCTTTAAGGTCAATCTCTAGGATTGAGTAATATCAGGCTTAAAAGCTGATTTTTAATCTTTAAGGAGATTATCCTTTTCTGGGGGTCTGATTCATTAGTATTATCAAGCTAATTTTCACGGCGTCCTCCCCATTTTACGAGACAGATCCTCTCATGGTTAGGATAAGTCTGACCGCTTGGCGACCCTGTTTGATGCTGAGGTCCGTGGATTTTCTGCTGATTTTAGAGATGACTTTTCTAGATTTTTCGTCAACCTACAGCTGGTCTGGACGACAACTTCATGACCTAAATCAAGAAGCGCGTTTCTTTTTCGGAAGACTTTACTTCCTTTAAGGATGGAGTTAAGCCATCCTGAAGATCCATCTTTTCTTTCAAATATATTACAATTTACTGGGTAAAACTGATTAATATTGTCCAAAACAAAAGTATCTTCAATTATTTGTACAAAAATATGTGATATATGTTTTAAATAACTTGGTGAATTTTTCCCACACTTGGCTTTTATTTTCTTTGCCTTTTTATTGTCCTCTATTCCATTTTAAATGAATTCTAACATTTTAGATTGTTTCTCAATTTATGTCCTTTCCGAGGTAACAATAATTTCGGTGTTAACACCTAGTTTATCGTTCATAAATATGTATAAACATGATTTTGAGTTCATTTAATTTGAAAATTTTAAAAAATTTTACTAGAATTGGTAGTCAGTATATAAGACTAGGACTGTTCTTTATTATCAGAGAGCACTAGATTCTAATACAACTACTGCATTACTATTATTTTTAATGGTAACCAAGTGTTTAAGATAATAATTTTTTTTAAAAATCCGAAAGAATTTAACCCCTTCCCACACTTAAGATCTTGCAATGCCCTCATTTGCAAGAAATCAGTAACAATTTAAATTATTGAGGGTGATTAGCGCAGAAAAATGATTAAATTATATCAAAGTTTCCAAACATATTGGCGTTTGTTTGCTGAATGATAAATGGTGCACATCATTTGTTCATTCCGTCTTGTTGTTACATCACATTTGTTTTTCATTTTGTGGTCAAAATTAGTATCTTTTGCTGAACTTAATGCCAGTCTTTGAAAATGCGTTGTTTTACCCTTTAAATCAGATGCTCCCTAACTGAGTTAGTTAGTTGGACCCTTTTCAAAGGATCCCAATCGATTACCCTTGGCACTTCTACATTTTTCGGTAGCAGTTTGAATTTGTTACTTTGATATGATGGGTAATCTCTCCAGCTTCTATCGAATCTCAGATTAGGATGTAACGTGTGTTCAGGAATCGTTGGGTATTCTACTAGTGGATGCATCAGAAATACTATGAAGGCATCAACAAATTGTAGCAGATCATAATAAGGTACGTGTTGATCAGGATGTTGTTATGGTTCCTGTTGTTGTTCCGGTTCAGGCTTGTAATGCATTTCTGGTTCAGGTTCTGGTTGTGGTTGTCTAGATGATGATGATGAACCTCCAGTTTCAGTATTAGTAAATCTCTGCAAAACACATTAAACACAAAATTTATGCATCCAAATATGCATTAGTGTTAGCAAAATAACAAATTAACACAATTACAATAACATGTTAAATCAAAATTAAACTTATACACATTTTCATAATTTTAACAATTCTACACTTTTTTAAATAAGCATATATGAAAATGTATACAAAGTTCATAAGCATTTAACTCAAATAACATGTTAAAACATCCATTACTAACAATTAAACAAGTCTCGAATGGCAATTATATCAAATTAATCAAGTTCATGAATTTTATACCTAAAAAGTCCACTTTAATCTTCAAAAATCATGTTTAGGATCAAAGTTTGGATCATTTAGCTACCTAAACATGTTACACTACTTAATTTAGCAATAATTCATGACAAAAATCGGCCATAACCTGTTTATATCAAAAAGCCCCAAATTGCTCAAGAACACAAACCCTAGATTTCTAAAAATTTTGAAGTTTTTGGCTTCAAATCATGTTAAATAGCATCAATCTAGGTTATACATGCATAAAATACTAACAATTTAACTCTAATTATACTAGAAATTAACAAAATCAAATTATGTAAAATATAGCTCAAGAACACTAAAAATCAAATTTAAAGAGGTTAAGGAGTGAAATTGTTACCCTTCATGATAAACTTCTTATCAAATTCATGTTTAGAGCGGATTATAGCGAGAAATTTGGTTGAATTTGGTGAAAATTTGATGAAAATTAGAGGTGATATGGGAGTGTATTCGTGTATGTGTGTGTTGGAGTGGAGAGAGCAGAACTCGTCTGTCTTTTGTTTCTGGCCAAATATTCAGCACCCTGCGATCGCATGGTCCTGAAGGCCAAATCTCATGCGATCGCATGGGGTCCGGGTACAATGATTTTTGCCTTTTTTTTTTTTTTTATAAAAACCTTATACTAATAAAACATATAATAAATAAATAAAAATAATAAAATTTTGTTTATTTTTAGGAGGAGGGCGTTTCGGATTGTTCTCCTAGTCCGTCCCTCAACAAAATTTTAAAATTTTGTCATTTTTAAACGCGGTTGTTTTAAAAGCAAAGATTTTTGGGTTTTTTAATGTTTTTGGCTTACTTTAATTTAATAAGATTAAAAATAATGATAATAAAAGTTCTCGTCGCTCCCTTGGGTAGAGCAATTTCGGTTCAACGACCTAGTTTTCAACTCACGACGAATTTTAAAAATCAATTTTTAACTTAACGAAATAAAGTAAATTTTTCTTTTTAAATTCACACCAAACTTAAATTTAAAATGCATAAAATTAAAAATTCTTATTATTAAAATTTTAAAAATTCACATCAAACTTATATTAAAATTTTGTTTTTATACATACAAACTTATATTAAAAACATAAAATTTTCAAATATTTACAAACTAAAATATATATTGATTTTAAAAAGTTTACAATAATAATTTAATATTAATTTTAAAAACAAAGTAAAAATAAAATTAAAAATCTTTTTGGTCTTTTATCCCACTTTAATCAATCAAATATTATCAAAAATATACGCCCCTCTTTTCGGTAAAGTAATTTCGGCTATATTACCTAGTTTTACTCCTGACGAATTTCTGAAATATTTTGGGTTGATTGATTAAAGATATTTATACCTTAAGAATAAATGGTAAATTTCGCAGTGATGTAATAAATTTTTGTATGATATCAATAATTTCGGTCGCAAAACCTAATTTTATTGAATACCAATTTAATACTTTATAGAGAACAATTTAGCGTTTAATATCAAAAGGTTAAAAGCAATAAAAAAAACTGTACATACTTACCTGTGAGATAGAATTCTTAGTGACCTGTTTTAGCCCACTCATAAGATAGTCGGACTAATTGGTTTTCCATAGCTACATAGGCATAACCTCGAGCATTCAACGATTTTTCTTCGAAACATATGAACGGTCCTTCTCTGCATAAAGTAACGAACTCGGTATTGGAATATGTCTGATTTGTCGAGCATTTTCCTTCGTGTGACCATTTTCCGCATTTGTGACATCTTTCAAGGTGTCGTGCTCTTCTTTTCACTGCGGATTTTGATTTTTCTTTACCAAAATGTAACTTATTATGTTCGTTCCTGAGTTCTTTTCTTACTCCGTCCAATTTGGCTCTTATTACTGATACCAGGTCACTCGGGAGTGTGTCATTATTACGTTTAGTGATCAAAGCGTGTAGCATTAGACCATGGTTTAGATCAAAGGAATTCTTTATCTCGTAAAACCTAAAAAAAATAAAAATTCAGAATGGGGGGAGAAGACTAGTTCTTTAGGGTCTGCTAGGGAAAGACCATTCGGATTCCATTCTCGAGAACTACACGACAACAGAATATCTAACTCTAACAGAAATACATATTACCCTTTTAAAGACTTGAATTTTCCCACACTTAGTTAGCTGTGGTATCGAAATTGTGATTAACTTCATCTTCAACTTCCATTGGATTATCTATGTATTGTTTAACTCTGTGACCATTAACTTTAAATTCAATCATATTTGAATTTATTAATTCTACTATTTCGTACGGGAAAACTCTTTTGACTATGAATGGTCCAGACCATCTTGATTTCAATTTTCCAGGAAATAGCTTGAATCGTGAATTGAAAAGAAGAACTCTGTCTCCTTCTTTAAATTCTTTTGAACTTCTGATTCTTTTATCATGCCATTTCTTCGTTCTTTCCTTATAGATTAACAAATTTTTGTATGCTTCATGTCTCAATTCTTCTAATTCGTTTAGATGACTTAATCGTAGACGTCCAGCTTCATGTAAATCAAGATTACATGTCTTCAAAGCCCAAAATGCTTTGTGTTCAATTTCTACTGGAAGATGACATGCTTTTTCGTAAACGAGTTTAAAAGGTGTGGTTCCAATTGGAGTTTTGTAGGCTGTTCTAAAAGCCCAGAGTGCATCCTCCAATTTCATGGACCATTCCTTCGGATTTGATCATACGGTTTTCTCTAGAATACGTTTTAATGCTCGGTTGGTATTTTCAACTTGTCAACTTGTTTGTGGATGATAAGCGGTTGATATTTTATGAGTTACTCCATATCTTTTGAGAACTTTCTCAAGTTGATTGTTACAAAAATGAGTACCCCGATCACTTATTAAAGCTTTCGGTGTTCCAAACCTAGCAAAAAGACGTTTTAAAAAGTTGACTACAACTCGTGCATCGTTAGTCGGGAGAGCTTGTGCTTCCGCCCATTTAGATACATAATCAATGGCAACGAGAATGTAGAGGTTATTATGAGATTTTGGAAATGGACCCATAAAGTCAATACCCCAAATGTCAAATACTTCACATACTTGAATGACATTTTGTGGCATTTCATCACGTTGACTTATTTTTCCGGCCCTTTGACAAGCATCACAGAATTTGCAAAGAAGGTGTGCGTCTTTGAAAATTGTAGGCCAATAGAATCCAGCATCGTAAACTTTTCTTGCTGTGAGTTGAGGCCCATAATGCCCTCATGTTGGTCATGTGTGACAATGGTTTAAGATTTGACTAGCTTCATCTCCGAATACACATCGGCGTATTATTTCATCGGGACAACTTTTAAACAAATGTGGATCTTCCCAAAAATAGTGTTTTATATCACTAAAGAATTTCTTTCGTTTTTGGTACGACAATCCTTTTTCAAGGAATCCATATACTAAGTAGTTTGCATAGTCTACAAACCATGGAATTTCATTATAATCTATCTTCAATAGATATTCATCGGGAAAGTTGTCTTGTATGGCCGATTCATTTAGAACTTCTAATTCGGGATTTTCAAGACGAGAAAGATGATCAGCTGCGAGATTTTCTGCTCCCTTTTTATCTCGAATTTCAATATCAAACTCTTGTAAGAGTAAGATCCAACGGATTTATCTTGGTTTAGCATTTTGTTTCAAAAATAAGTATCTAAGAGCATAATGGTCAGTATAGACCACCGTTTTTGCTAGAACGAGATATGAACGAAATTTGTCAAAAGCAAAGACAATAGCAAGGAGTTCTTTTTCAGTAGTTGTGTAATTCGTTTGTGCTCCTTGTAACGTCTTACTAGCATAATATATAGGTTAAAATCATTTTTCAATCCTTTGTCCTAAAACGGCTCCCATTGCAAAATCACTTGCATCGCACATTAGTTCAAACGGTAGATTCCAATTTGGAGTTATCATGATCGGCGCATTAGTAAGTTTTTCTTTAAGAATATTAAAAGATTTGATGCATTCATCCGAAAAGATGAATGGGGCATCCTTTTCTAGGAGTTTGTTCATAGGAGTGGCAATTTTAGAAAAATCTTTTATGAAACGTCGGTAAAAACCGGCATGCCCTAGAAAACTCCTAACTCCTCTAACATTGGTGGGATGTGGAAGTTTAGCAATTACATCTACTTTAGCTCTATCCACTTCAATTCCTTCCTTTGAAATTTTATGTCCAAGAACGATGCTTTCTTTAACCATGAAATGGCATTTCTCCCAATTAAGTACTAGATTTGATTGTTCGCATCTAATAAGCATTCGTTCAAGATTGACTATACATGATTCAAATGTATCACCGAAGACTGAAAAGTCATCCATGAAAACTTCCATGCATTCTTCTATCATGTCATGAAAAATTGCCATCATGCACCTTTGAAAGGTTGTAGAGGCGTTGCAAAGTCCAAATGGCATGCTTTTGTAAGCAAAAGTACCATAAGGGCACGTGAATGTGGTTTTCTCTTGATCCTCGGGTGCTATTGGAATTTGAAAATATCCGGAAAAACCATCAAGAAAACAATAGTAACTATTTCCTGCTAATCTTTCCAACATTTGATCAATGAAAGGTAAGGGAAAGTGATCTTTTCTGGTGGCGTCATTTAATTTTCTATAATCAATACAAACACGCCATCCTGTTACAGTCCTAGTAGGAATAAGCTCATTTTTTTCATTTGTGATGACAGTCATGCCACCCTTCTTCGGTACGCATTGAACTGGGCTTACCCATGGACTATCAGAGATTGGATAAATTAAACCTGCATCTAGCAGTTTAATAATTTCTTTCTTAACAACATCTTGCATATTAGGATTTAGTCTTTGTTGGCGTTGCACATACGTTTTATGACCTTCTTCTATAAGGATTTTATGTGTGAAATACGAAGGACTTATGCCTTTTATATCATGAATCTTCTATGCAATAGCTGGTTTATGAGCTTTTAGCACAGAAATAAGTTGAGATTTTTCATTTTCAGTAAGAGAAGACGATAATATTACAGGTAATTCAGATTCACCATGTAAATAAGCGTATTTCAAATGGTTTAGAAGTGGCTTTAACTCTAATGTCGGTGGTTCTTCTATCGATGATTTATATCGATATCTGTCTTCTTCTTTTAGCATTTGAATTTCTTCTGTTGTTGGTTCATATCCATTAGCCATAAGTGTAGCTAACATTTCAGTTTCATAAATTGGTTCAATTCCTTCTCCTAAAGAACATTCTCCTGTTCCTTGTAATTCTGGAAATTCTTCTAACAATTCTGCATGTGATTCTATAGTTTGAATATAATAACATGTATCATCTGTAGATTGCGGTTGTTGCATTGCTCTATCAATAGAAAAGGTAACACTCTCGTCCTCTATACTTAAGGTCAGTTTCTTACCGAACACGTCTATTATTGCTTTGGCCGTGTTAAAAAATGGTCTTCCTAATATGAGAGGAACTCGAGAATCTTCTTCCATGTCCGGAATAACAAAATCTACTGGAAATACTAAAGTACCAACTTTAACTAGCATGTTCTCCATTATCCCTATAGGATATTTTACTGATCGATCGGCTAGTTATATACTTATTCGTGTTGGTTTCAATTCTCCAAGGTCTAGTTTAGCGTATAGTGAATACGGCATTAGATTTATACTAGCACCTAAATCTGCCAATGCTTCTATTGAACTAAGACTACCCAGAAAACATGGAATTGTGAAACTTTCTGGATCTGAAAGTTTTTCTGGTATCTTATTCAACAGTACTGCAGAACAATTAGCATTCATAGTAACAGCCGAGAGTTCTTCCATTTTCTTTCTATTTGTGATTAGATCTTTCAAAAATTTAGCATATCTAGGCATCCCTGAAATTACATCAATGAAAGGAAGATTTACATTTATCTGTTTAAACATATTCAAAAATTTAGATTGCTCGGCTTCAAGTCTCTCTTTTCTCATTTTACTAGGGTAAGGAAGTGGTGGTTGGTATGGTTTAACATAAGGTTTTGCCTTAATTGTGTTATCTTCATTAACCTTTTCAACTACCAGTTCTTTTTTCTTATCTTGTTCAGATTGTGGTTCTTGTGGAGTAGGAATAGCTTCATCAAAAATTACAGGCATTTCAGGTGGTTTAAGTGTAATACCACTTCTTGTGGTAATGGCTTTAGCTGTTTCATTTCGGGGGTTAGCATTTGTATCACTAGGTAGACTTTCCGGTTTTCTTTCACCTATCAACCTTGCTAGGTTGGTTACTTCTTGTTCCAAATTTTGAATAGAAGCTTGTTGATTTCTAAATGCTTGAGCATTTTGTTCATTCGTTTGTTTCTGAGATGTGAAAAATTGAGTTTGAGATTCAACTAGCTTCGACATCATATCTTCTAAATTTGGCTTTTTATCATCGGTTTGTGGTGGTTTGTTTTGAAAAATAGGTCTTTGCTAATTGTAAGTATTATTAGATACTTGTTGATTACTAGGTCCTTGTTGGTTGTTGTATGGAACATTTCGGTTATAATTCTGGTTTTGATTGTAGATTGGTCTTGGCTGTTGATAATTATTCTGATAATTATTTCCAGGCCTTTGGTTTATGTATGAAACATTCTCTCTTTGTTCCATTGTTAGTTCAATACTGAGACAATCTTTTGTCAAATGTGGTCCTCCACACTGCTCACAACTAATTCTTATTGAGTGAATATCCTTAGTCATCTTTTCCATTCATCTCTCGACATCATCTATCTTTGCAGAAATGGAATCAAAGTCATGGCTAGAATCGGTTCTAGCTGCTTTAGATGATCTAACGATATCTTTTTCTTGATACCACTCATGTGAGTGGGAAGCAGTGTTATCAATAATTTTGTAAGCGTCAGTTGTGGTTTTCTTCATAATGGAACCACCAGCTGCTATATCAATGTCTTTCCTTGTAGTGATGTCGCATCCTTGGTAGAATATTTGTACTATTTGACAAGTGTCTAAACCATGTTGCGGACATCCTCTTAATAACTTTCCAAATCTTGTCCACGCCTCATATAGAGTTTCATTTGGCTTTTGCGTGAACGTAACAATTTCTCCTTGAAGTCTCACGGCTTTAGATGCCGGAAAGAATTGTTTAAGAAATTTTTCAACTAAAATGTCCCATGTATCAATCGCCCCTTCAGGTAACGATTCTAACCAATCTTTGACTTCTCCCTTTAAAGTCCAGGGAAATAACATGAGATATATCTGTTCATCCTCCACTTCTCTTATTTTAAATAGTGTACAGATCCTATTAAAGGTACGAAGATGTTCATTTGGATCTTCCTTCGGCGCACCACTAAATTGGCATTGATTAGTTACCATGTGTAGAATTTGTCCTTTGATTTCATAATCTGGCGCATTAATGTCTGGTTGAGTAATTGCGTGACCTTGGCCAGTGCGTTTAGCTCGCATTCGGTCTTCCATACTTAAAGGTTCCAGATTCTCCATAATTGAATTTGTTGAATCTGAATCACTAGAGTATTTTGATTTAATGGTTGGTTCCTCTACAATCTCTGTTTGAATGATTGGTGGTTCCGGAGGAAAGATTAATGGTTCAGGATCTCTTAATTGTACCTGAATATCCTCCGGATTCTTAATTGTGAGGTCGGGTTCAAAAAATGAATTATCGGAAATTTGAATTGGAGTACTTGGTCAACTGGATGACGATTCTAAAGAAAAATCATTTGCGACAATATTGGCTACATGTCTTGATCGAGTTACAGGTGGTGAACGTACGAAAGGTGGTGAACGTTTTGCTCGGTGCATTTACTGAATATCCTATAGTTATAAAAGATAAAAAATTATTTAAGTTATCAAAATAATAGACTTTTCTGCTTTTGCCCACGTTTCGAATAGCCAATAGATGCAGCAGGGAGCCAGAACCCTTTAAATCGGAAGCTCACAACTCAGCCACTAACAAATCCAACTATTACTACGAAGCAGAAAATTTAGGATGTCTATCAATTTAACCGCTTAAAATAATTTTTCGTTGAAATTTAAAGAAATTTTAGAGAAGAAATAGAAAATTCTATGTCCTAAAAATCTAGAGCGGCGAAAAATAAGAAAGAAAAAGAGCGCGTCGAAAAATAATAGGCGTCGAAAAATAATAAAAATAACGTAGCGCATCGAAACTTAAAAAGGAACTAAAAACTAAGAATTAAAAGTTGCGTCTAAAAATATTAAAGCTTTGAGAAATACTTTATCCCAAAACGGCAATAACTTAAAAATTGTACTAAAAACTTAAAACGGCGTCGCAAAATTCTAAAGCACTTAAATCTTAGTCTAAAGAAGAAGCACTTAAGGGATTTTACGGCAAAGCCTAAAACTCTAGAAATAAAAATAACTATGGCAAAAACTATGTCTTAAAACTAATTACGAGTGAAAAATACAAATATTACGTTTAAAACGAATAAAAAGATACAAAATATAAAAATAAACTTTAAGTTGTAAAAAATACAATTTTTATAAAAATATTATTTTTATATTATTTATTTTATAAAACTATTAATTTTATAATTTATTAAAACTAATTAAACTTAATAATACAAATAATAAATAAACTAAACTAAATAATATAAAAAATATAACCCTGATTAGGGTTTATAGTAATAATAAAAAATAATACTCCGTAATTAATGCAGATTTAGGTTAAATGTGGCGTGTCAGACAAGGCCATGCAATCGCATGGATATCCCGTTATAATTCCATGCGGTCGCATGGAGTAGGGTTTCGGGCCAGGAATTGGGCTTCAACAGTACTCGGCCCGAGTACTTTTTTCTGTTTTAATTTTCTGTTTTAATGTTTATAAAAAGTATTTATATAAATTAAATAAAACTTATATTTTTACAAACTAAAAATAGAAATAGAAATATTTTATAATTTTATATATTTTTGAACAACTCTTAAATATAAATATATAGATATTTTTTTCTTTTTATATTTTTGAATTTTTAATATTTAAAATGTATATTTTTTTTTATACAAAGAACTAAATAAAAATTCTTTTTTTTATATAGCATTTTGCTTCCGGCGTTTTAGTATTCCCTGGCAGCGGCGCCAAAAATACTTAATGTGCATAGAGGTGTATATAAAATAGTATTAATTTTTACAAGGAAATACTATTAAATACGATACAATTTTACACAAGATATTTATTTATTTATAGAATGGATATACCTAAACCTTGCTACAACACTTATAGGCAGTGTACCTAATCGTACAGTAGTGTAGTTTTTAGTAAGTCCGGTTCGTTCCACAGGGAGACTTAGCCAAGTTTAACGTTATATTTTTAACTTATAATTGTAAAAATACAAAAATATATATAAGTAGTATTATTATTATAAAAGGGGGTTTTTACCATTTAATGACCGGTTTGTCGATTTTAAAAGTTTAGTCGCAGTTAAAACCTAATGTAAAATATTAAAAATAAATATAACTTAAATTAAAGCGTAAATTAAATAACGATAATGAAATTGCGATAAATAAAAGTGCGATAAAATAAAATTGCGATAATTAAAAAGTGCAATTAAATAAAATGACAATAAATAAAAGTGCGATAATTAAAAGTGCAATTAAATATGAAATAGAGGAAATTAAATATGAAATAAAGGAATTATGCTTATTTAAACTTCCATAATCATGATGTTTGACGTGTTGATTTTAGTTTATTCCCATTGGTTAATTTTCCTTTGTCCTGGATTATTTAATATGTCCGTCTGGTTTTTGTCCATAACAGTTCATCAGTCATAAATATAAAGTGCGAGTGTCCTCGTCAAATTATCCTTATATCCGAAGTCAAATATTCCAACTAATTGGGGACTTAAACTGTAACAAGGTCTTAATACTTTGTTTAATAATTACACCAGGAGATCGACTGCGTGTAACCCAAGGTTTTAATACTTTGTTAACAATTACGCCAAGTGTCCTTGTACATAATTCACCCTTGTTTTAATAAGTCCATAGATTATTAATCCATTCCCGTGTCCGGTTAAATGAACGATTATTAGTACATATAAATATCCCACCCATCGTGTCCGATCGAGTGTATATGGTTATTTATAGGTACGTCCAATTGTAAATCTTTATATTAAATTAACAAACTATCATTTAGTTAAACAAATATAAAGCCCATTAATAGCTCATAGTCTAATTTCCATAAGTGTCGTTCTTTTGTCCAAACCCCAATTATGGTACAAAGCCCAATTACCCAATTTTAATATTTTAGCCCAATATCATGATTACTTCGGCATTAAATAAGCATAATAATAACTTAGCTACGAGACATTAAATTAAAAAGGTTGAACATAACTTACAATGATTAAAAATAGCGTAGCGTTACATGGACAGAAGTTCAACTTACACCCTTACAACATTCGCTAACATACCCTTATTATTAGAATTTAAAATTAAAATTAAAATTATAATATATATATATATATATATATATATATATATATATATATATATATATATATATATATATATATATTTACGTATGAGTAAGAAGAAGGAAAAAAGATGGATATATTTTGGCCAAAACACGTTGAATTTATAGGACCTGGGTTGGATTTTTCAGCCATGCGATCGCATGGAATTAACTCTTCCAGGCCATGTGATCGCATGGCCAGCTGGGGAAGTTCACATGTCTTTGTTTTCTAGTTTGCCGACGGTTTAATAAATAAATATAATATATAAATAATTTTAAGAATTATTTAAATATTATAATATATTTATGTGCATAGTTGACTTGTAATTTTTAGTCCGTTACGTCGAGCGTTGAGAGTTGACTCTGGTCCCGGTTCCGGATTTTCGAACGTCATTGCGTACAATTTAATATCTTGTATTTTGCGTTTTGCGACTTGTACTCTTGTAATTTTGAGACGTTTCTCATCAATAATTTGAACCACTTTGATTGTACTTTGTACTTTTGAGCTTTTTGGTCGTTTGCGTCTTCAATTCGTCGAATCTGTCTTTTGTCTTCACCTTTTATTATTTAAACGAATATCACTTGTAAATAGAACAATTGCAACTAAAAGCTTGTCTTTCTTGAGGGATAATGCTATGAAATATATGTTCGTTTTTAGCATTATCAATCTTCATTACTTTGTTGGATCTAAGTTTTAAGGCTTAAGATCACTTTATTTTGTTAAAAGATCAAAACTTGTGTTTATGATCTTCATGTAACTTGTAGATCTAGCTTTTTGCTTTAAGGATCTTCAAGAATATTAAAGATCCAAGATTTCTAGCTTAGGGTTTCATTATTTTGTTAAAGATCTAAGCTTTTTAGTTTATGATCTCATTACTTTTACTAAATCTTAGCTTTATAGCTTATGGTCTCATTAATCTTGTAAAGGTCCAAGCTTTCTAGCTTAGGGTTTCTTAACACTTGAGATCTAAGTTATTATTGTAGATCTCACTTACTTAGAACCTTTTTATGATTTTTATGGTGATAAAAATCAAGTCTTCATCATCTCATATGAAGAAGATGCATAAACTTGTATCAAAAGGACAAAGGTTGAAGCTTTATTGTGTTTATACAATAAAGAGACAACCTTGATGTTCAAAAATTGTAGAAAGTTAGCTTTTACTTTTAGTTGTGTCTTGATGGTTAAAAATTGGTCATAAAAATGCTAAAACATCAAAGAGTTGTACACTTGAGGCCTATACGCATCAAGGATGAGAACCATGATAAGCATCAAGCACCAAGAAACCCACCGGAGCACTTGTTTATGTTTTTCGGGGTCTGATCAGACTCCTGGGACTTCTAGAAAGTTGATTTTCAGATATTTTGGTTTGAGTAGATGACTTTTCGTTCAAGACTCGCCTAAATCTGATATACGGTTTGGGATTTATAGCCTTCCAAAAATCACTACGCCTTCGTAACGACGTGCTGAAATTTCTGACCTAGTCGCGCTTGAACCGTCACGGTCAAACGACATCGAGTTAGGATCTGAAAATTAGATAGCGTTAAGATGACTCACAAACGGAGCCTTGGCCACTGGACGCGCGTCATTTCAGTTTGTATAGAGGTTGTAGCAGCTGTCCGAAGTCAGCCCTTTATTTCGATCTCTATTCTTGTTGAAAACCTTATTTTATCTTTTACGTATGATGATAACGATGATGATGATGATGATGATGATGATGATGATGATACTTAAGACTTAACTTATTTAGTTTTAAACTTTTGGGGACGATTTACTGACTTCGTAACCATTGACTTAGGTTGAGGACCTTTTGGATCGACCAACTTACTTGTTTGGACCGACTTACTACTTGCTTACATTTTCGTATCGATTTTACCGCACATTCAATGTGAGTTATAGCTCCCTTTTTACTTTAACTATTTTTGGGACTAAGAATACATGCGCTTTTTTTATTTTTACATACTAGACACGAGTACTTAAACTTTATATATGTGTAGGTGATATAACAGCACAAAGATTCCCCTTAGCACGGTAACGTTTAATCATTGGTTTTTGAATCGGTGAACGCAAATATTAGATATGGATCCATAGGGTTTGACATCCCCACTCGGGCTAGTCGCGCTAACATTTAACGGGTGTTTAATACTTCGAGAACATACGCACTCGCCAAGTGTACATTTAGGGGTGATATTTATTTTACGTTAAGTTAGTTACCGGGTGCCCATGGATAAGCATATACTTTTTATACTGTTTTGAATACGAAATCTCGTGGTCTACATTACATTGCTGATTACAAACAAACTATAGCTCACCAACATTCGTGTTGACATTTTAAAGCATGTATTTCTCAGGTGCTTAGACGTTGTTGCTTCTGGTGTTAGACTTGCTGTTATAGTCTTGGTGTTATAGACTTGATGTTACAGACTCGCTGTGTTAGACTTCCGCTGCATTGTTTAGAGATGTCTCAAGCATGGAACTTTTCTTTTGCATTCACAACTTATGTTATTTTTGAATAATGGCGTTGTAATGACCTTTGTGTCACGTACTTATGTTAATGATTTCTATTCGTAGAAGCACGTTATCTTTTGTAAAATATTTGACGTTGGTAAAAACGTTACCTTTTCATGAATGCAAAACTTATTTTAAAACAGCATATAGTATTATACCGTGTAATGGACCTGTTGTTGATGATCCGTACATGATGGTTTTGTACGGGGCGTCACAATTGAAATCTCCAAAGATGACCCAAATTGCATTCCCATACTTTAACATATCATTTATATCCGTCCACATTTTCCTTAAGTGACGCCCGTACACGTTGACAAAGATTAATTATTCATTTATACCTTTCCAGGTGCCTTTTATAGCAATGAAAGAATCTCGTTCTATAGCTTGATTTATATCAAAAAAAATTTAGTGTCCCAAACCAAAAGAATCCCGCCCAAATGTCCGTTTGATTTCTTCTGAACATATCCAAAATTTGTGTTTACCCACAGGAATTCTACCAGATTATCTTTAATATTCGTTTTTCTAGTTTGTTGAGTTCCAATTAAATTTGGTTTTTCTCTAATACAAACTTTTTTAAGCCAATTCTATTTGTCTATATCTTTTGAACCCATCCCACGAATATTTTGCACCTAGTTCGGTATAATTTATTGAAGCTTCTGAGCTTGTATGTCTCTCATCCAGAAGTTCTTGTAATGATTTAGATCTTGATTTGGAACTCTATGAATTAGGTTTAGCAAGGTTTGCACATTTCACCTTGTTTCTATCCATGGTCTTGACGTGTGGGAATTTGGAAGAACATTCCATTTTCGAATATTGGACCAGGAAGTTGATTTCGATTGATTGTCAGCTTGAATTGTGCTCCTAGAAGATGCATGCGTCAATGATCTTTTACTTTTCTTGGTAGGTGGTTCGATGGGTTCCATTATCTCTTCAGTGTTTTTTATATTAGCGGTTACAGATACCTTTTGTGTCTTTTTCTTTTTTGTTTGGGTTTTAAAAACAAAATCGGTATTGGATCCATTCGACTTTGTTATTGGGCTGGCGGAGGGTCATTAAAGCAAGGGTTTGCAAGGCTCAAAAAGTTCTTGGTGATGACTCGTTTATTTGTCCATGGTCTCCTAAATCAAAATTTGGGCTTTTCATTTGTGAATCAGACCCATTGGGCTTTGCGTTTGTTTTTAAAAAAGGTTAGGTCTTACTTGGGCTTGGAATGGGCATGAGTGTTGTCACGTATTTATAATTTAAACCTAAATTACAGGGTATCTCCCCATCTTCTAGGTCTTCTGTATTCGATGAAATTGAATCGGCTTCGTTCACATTTGAATTTAATTTAGAGGTGTTAAATTGCATGTATTTCGAGTTCCCAGGAAAAGAATCAGGAATTTCATTAATTGAATTGGTATTGTTAGTATTGAGATCACGAAGCAAATCTTCCTTATTTATTGCACTGTCATTAATGCTACCAAAATTATTGGACACTGTAAAACATCTCGACTCTTCATCTTCTTTATTCTGATTATATTTTCCAGTCATCGGTGAGGTTTTTTTATCGTTTTCTTCAATTTCTTTATCTGAGAGTTCTGCATCAGAGGGTTGATCGAAATTGATATCTGTTTCGGAATCTGAGTTCCAGAGTCTTGTATCTTTTTCCATATCCACTTCAACAATTCCATTTACATCTTCTTTGACCATCACATAAAATGAATTTTTACCTACGTTGATCCTGATCGTTTTGTGGTTCAATTCATAGCCATGAAGTTTATCATTACTTTACCAAAGACAAGATTTTTATTGCCCTCTAATTCACAGTTGTAGTAATCATATATTGGACCATACCATCCAGTAATTTTTTTAAATGTATCGACCGACCAATATGAAATCGGAACACATGTGATAGTAAGCCAAGTTAACCTACCCATCTTTTGGTTTGATCCTTTCCATTTCTGAAGATTTTTTATCCATTTCTTGACAATATGGTTTTCATATTTAAAATATTATATGCTGTTTCATTGTCATTGAAGATTAAACATAGTTTAAAACCGCCCAAATATTTAATATTAAAATCTGTCATACCTTTAGCGGAAAATAGGGTTAGAATTTGTTCGATCATATCTATACTGATGATTTCACTGATGAGAGCATTTTGTAACAAATCATTGATCTTTGGATTTTCTTCAATGGTTATCGATCGAACAATATCTTGTACTTGTCTCGGAGCATTTTTGAAACTGCTATTAGAGCCTTTAGAACCTTCTACCTTTGTGTCAGTGATAGTTTCAGGCTTGTCCTTTTCAGTTGACTGTTTGTTTTCCTCCATATCAAGATTAATCACTCTATATTGGTATTTTGGAGCCCTAGCTTCAATTTGCTTTTCACAGTTATTGATATTATCATTATATTGGAATTTCTTAGCCCTATCTTTAGCTTGCTTTTTTACTTTTATTGAATCTATCATTCGTTGTACCATTCTTTCCATGTGCCTTGAAAGCTCGCAGCCGTCATCCATCGTTGACTATCTTATTTAGTTTTGACAAAAGCACTTCAAGATTTTCAATATTTTCAAATCTAATGAAACCAAATCGATGTCCATTTTTCAGGCGTTTGAGTAGAATGTAAACATCCTTCACAGTTCCAAAGTTTTAGAAAATCGACCAGAGTTCTATTCTTCCCAATCTGTCTGGATAATTATAGAACATGATGGATTGTATTCGTTTTTAAATAGGAGTTTTTCTTTCCTTTCCTATTACGTAAGTCCGTCCATCATTTAGATCGTTTTGAATCTTCATTTTTCGATGAAGGTCCATTTACATAAGTTCTCGTTATTTTTGCCAAAAAAAGAATGACACCCTTCTTTATGATTTACGGATGCAAGGAAGAAAAACAAATAAGGTGGGTTTGTTCTTTTATTTTGAGCATTAGGTGGTCAAAATAGTTTTGGTTCCATTCTTTTATTAAGTAATATATGTGATCAATTATAGAGATATTCATACTTTTGAATATGTGTTTCAACCTACACCGACCTTACACCATCGACCGACAGTGTATTCAGTCAGTCGACTGTCTCTTACAGCCGATCGACTGTCTGATCAGTTTAACTATTGATTAATACGTTCACGCACGATATCAAACATTCAATAGTCACCATAATACAACGTTCAATATCACATGACTAAAATACATGATAACCTACATAGAACTAGGGATTACAAATATGCACTAAAAAATACTTAACCATTCAGCATTTTATTTTATTTAGAGGTCAGAAATAAACTCGTTGAATGCTGAATGATTCAGCACTTAGCGCCGAACCATTCAGTTAAAAGATTAACAAATACACCCTTAGTCTATACTAATAAAAATAACATAAATCATCCTTTAATAACGTATCTTACATATTTTAAGGTAATATATATAGTTTTAAGGGAAATAACATAAATCATCCTTTGGTTATATAAATAAAATATAAGTTTTTTAAACAATTTTATGTTCATTCTTACTCTTCATCAACATTTATGGGTAATTCAATCTGAATGATTAGCAAGTCTAGCCCTTTTTGTGGTTTTCGTTTGAACTTTTGACTATATATATATATATATATATATATATATATATATATATATATATATATATATATATATATATATATATATATATATATATATATATATATATATATGTATATATATATATGTATATATATATATATATATATATATATATGTATATATATATATGTATATATATATATGTATATATATATATATATGTATATATATATATATATATATATATATATATATATATATATATATAAGAAACATAAATTAAAAAATATCATAATTTTTGCGAAGTAGTTATCGATCATTAGTTAAAGGACCATTAGAGTAACATGTTTATAAATTTTGTAACTTAAATTTCTCCTGTTGTAATATCGTTAGTTTATAGTTACCTATAGTGGCCTAATCTATTATATAAATTATAATATTATGCTAAGTATAATAGAGAGAAAGTATAGAAGAAGCAAGAATGCTATTTTATGAAAATTGGTACACAATAGACTTACATTTGCATCATATTTATAGTACTAATGTTACTATACAAAAGCCTCAAAATTCAACATGAAAATAGTGAATGGATTTGGTGAAATAAGTTGGTCATCCACTTGCTTGACTTTTTGAGATTTATAACACTCCCCCTTGGATGACAATTTTATTTCATTAGAGATCAACTAGTACTGCCTCGTTAAAAACCTTGCTAAAGAAAAACCCAGTGGGAAAAAACTTTAGCTAAGAAAAAAAGAGTGCAGCATAGAGTTGACTCCCCCTCAAGTAGATATTGCTGAACTGTTACGTCTTTTGAACATGCCTCATGCCAATATTGTGAGTATGCATTCCTTCTTTCATCTGTGCTATGCAAACTGCATTATCTTCATAGATAGTTGTTGAACTTTTATCACGTTCTAGTCCACAAGAATCAGTAATGAGTTGTGTCATTGATCTCAACCAAAAACATTCCTTAGTAGCTTCATGTAATGCAATCACTTCGGCATGATTTGATAATGTTGCAACAAGTGTTTGTTTTTTAGAACGCCATGATATTGCGGTACCTCCATTTAGGTATACATATCCAGTTTGAGATTTAGCTTTATGTGGATCAGTTAAATAACCTGCATCTGCATCTATAGTTTCTATTAAAATGCTAAAATGATGATGTAATAAATAGACAATTTTCAAGCATAAAAATAATTCTTTAATAAAAATAAAATTTTTGAGCTACTCTTGCCGATGTCATAAAAAATTTACTTTTTAAAAAAAATACATTAATCAATTAATCATTAATTAATATCAATAAGATAAGTAAAAAAAAATTCCTTCTTATCGCATACGCTTATTTTTCTCCACATCAAAATAAACCCTAGAACACATATACGCATTCAGCTGCATTCAAAGATTTTCAATTCTGCCAATTCTAAGAATATTAAATTGATCCAAGTGTTTTGAATTCGAAATCTAAATACCGATCTATATTTACTTCATGTTCATCTTTCTCTATCTCCACAGTTTTAAACAATCTTCTTATTCAGTTTTAGGTTTTTTACATCCCATCATTCTGTGAGTTTCTGTGGTTGGTAACTCAAATGTGAATTTAAATATTCCTAAGTGGCTACTGGTGGTAAAGCTCTTGAGTGTGGAGCACATATTCATCCTCCATCATAGAGTATTTTTAAATAATCTTTATTTAATATCATGTATCATCAATATGTACTTAATGTGCTTGAAAAAACTTTAGTTCAACGGGTTGAGTCTTTGGAAGAGTGGAGTTAAATTTCGAAAGTGAAAAAGGGTAATATTTTGAAATTAAAATCTCAATTTGGAAACAATAGATTAGTCATTGAATTTTCGTTTCAAGTTTGTGTTTGTTTATTCTTTGGCTTTTACATTAATAGTATATATCGAGGAACCTGTTAAATTATTTTGTTTCTCTTGAATAACACATATGTTGCTTTTGAAATGGGTTCTTATGTAGTTGTGCAGTTTTTTGAAATGCTTATTTGTTGAATGATATTCATTTGAAGCTATTGACAAAGACACAACCAATAAGATGTGGTAGAAGTTATCAATTAAGCTTAACAAATAGTCGTCTAGCCATAATTTAGTTAAGTTGGTAATGTTAGTGTGTTTTGTTCATCCATGTTTCTGAACTACTTTTGTTCAATCATGGTCCGATTAATTAAAAAAAACGTCATGGTCTCTACAACATTCTCAACATTATATCTAATGATTCTGGAGGAGAATCATTGTGCACCGTGCAGTTTGAAGAGGTAACACTCGAACTTCTTACCTTGATTCATAGTTTCAATGTTTTTACTTCCTATAATTATCTATATTTGTGAATTTGCAAATCAAGGCAACAGTGTATGTTTTGAGAGAAAAAATTATCTTAGTTGAACAAAGGTTACTAAAGTACTCTTTTTATGCGAATGTCTGTGATACATCTTATCAGAAATGTAAGTATTTTCGTTTATGCTTTTAAACTTTAACCTAATACTCAACATTGTTTTTGTTTGATGTTCGTCGACTTTTTAAGGTCAAATACGACATTGGGCTTAATAATCAGTAATCAATAATATTATAATTTGAGCACCATTTTAGGTAAGTATGAGAGGTAACATATTGGTAATATTTAATAATGAATTTGTATGTATTCAAGATATAAAGCATATCAATTTACTGATTTGAAGAGTTGTTTTAGACGTGGTATGTAAAAAAGGAGTTTTGACTTTGTGAATGTGTTAACTATTTACTTTCATAAAATTGAGAAAATTTAAGGCACAAATGGTGGAGATTTGATCTTTTTCATGGGTCAATAAACTATGGACCTGATAACAATAGGGTTGAATGTGTTTGTTACTGGTAGATAAATCTAAGGTTTAAATGAGGTAACATGGGGCTACATGGGTGTCAATATGGGTCTTGATAACAAAAACAGTAGTATGAGAAGCAGATAAAATGGCTATTGAGGGCTGGTGTTGATTTGGGATATTTTACGTGATTTGTAAATAAGTAACGATAGCAAATATGGTGTGTCTACTAATGTAACTCATGGTTTTGTAATCTTGGAATTGTTGATTGTTAAAGAATCAAATTCCCCCATCCTATGTGAAAAGATATAGCATGCCATGAATAACATATTTATGATTTGAATTATAAAAAATATAATCATGTGATTCTGTTGTAGAAAGTAATAGTACATAGTATGTTTTGTAATTTAACTTTTTTAATTTGTGATAGCATCAAGATGGACTATATATACTTATAGACATATTACAAGTACATAATACTTAAAAGTAATAATGGGAAAGCTATTTCCAGTATCGATGTGTTTTGAAATGACGATTCACAAAAGTCAATGTTAGTCACTATCTTATGTCCCTTTTTTTACCACGAGCGGTTTTCACTTATGATCAGTTATACGTTTCTATTTCGAGAATAAGGAGCAATAATGGATTAAAGGTACTTATCTATGATAACAATATGAATGTTGGCAGCACTACAATGAATGTACTTTACAAAGAAGTGCTACAAAAGTTATGAGAATTCATGCTTTTCACCAGGTATGTTAATTATCACCTTTATTCTTAACACCCCTTTTGTAGCACTTGAATTAATATTAATAAATGTACACCCAAAATGCATCACACTCATATGTCATTGACTTTGAATAATATTAGCTGCTATGGTTATGGAACTCTTCTAAAACTTATTAAACTAAAATTAGAAGCTTTATTGTAACAGTGCCCTTTAAATGTGGTTGTATTAAGTATGACATGATATATATTGAAACTAAAGGGTGTTGTAGGTGTTATAAGAAACAGAATGACAAACAAATTAGCTCAACATGTTAAGTGTGGTTATGGGCTAAATTATAGTCTCATTTGCTACCACAAAAAACCCGTTTTTTCTTTTCTTTTTATGAGATTGATCTATGATTATGAGATGGATCTATCAAAAAGGGATTTACAGAAATTTTCTGCAATAATTGATGATGAACATGATAGCATATTAGTGTGCTCACTAAAATAAATATTGAAAAAATCCGATCTGGTATTTGCCAAGGCTTCCTCATGTTCATACAAAAATTGTCTACAATAATTGATGATGAACATGATAGCATATTAATCATCTACTTGCTACATTTTTATATAGTATTTGATTTTTATTTTGTCGTTACTTTTAACTGTGCCATCATTGTTACAAAAATCTTATCTTTTTCTTTTATTTTGGCGCCATATCTGCAACTATGATTGTAATCCAATAGAATTCATTGCTATAATTTATTGGTATATAATTGGTTGTTTAAAGGATTCTTATGTTTAATGCGTACATGTGTTTGCTAAAAGTCGAAGTTATATTTTGTGGATATTTCAAGCTGTTCTTTTTTATATATTAGGTTGATAGGTTGATGGAATGGATTTGAGGAAGGTAACTGTTACTGAAAATTGTTGCTGCCCAAGTTTTCGAGCAACTTTTCTTAAGGATTGAAGTTTTAAGTTTGTGAAGTTGTCATGCAACAAATACACTACAATCGATAAGCCAAAGGTGCTTATCCTTGCGTACGTTGTGCATAATTTTATTCTGTTTTTAATTGTTATCTTCTACAGTTGTATAGGATTGTTTAGTGCTTTGGATACTGCTGAAAATAATACAGGAAGTGGTAGGAATAAGAAAGGGAATGCACAACTGTTACAGAAATCGTTGCTGCTCAAGTGTTCGAGCAATTTTCTTAAGGATTGAAGTTCTAAGTTTGTGAAGAATTGATCAAACAAATGTGAGTTCCCAATACTTACAGCCATCGCCATTCCAAACAATTACTTCACTCATGGTAATGAGGTGTGTAATGACGATAAAGTTTAAAACTTGAGAAATTTATTAGTTCTACTTTGTTTTTTTAAAGTCAAACTCATAGATTTATCTTTTTTGAAAGGCAATTTCATAGATTTATTACATGATTATATCATTTGTATATACATATGATATATGATTCTCTTGAAGTCTTGAACAAACCCGTGATTTCACGGGTCATTTAACTAGTAACCAACTAAATCTTGTTTTGAATTGTTAGAATAAAATAATCCTAAATCAGTAGTTCCTCGAAGGTATTGAAATATGTGTTTGATCCCATTCCAGTGTCTTTTGGTAGGAGCTGAGTTGAACCTTGCCCACAAATTAACTGCAAAAGAAATGTCAGGTCTCGTACAATTTGTAAGGTACATAAGAGCTCCAATTGCACTAAGATATGGAACTTCTGAACCAAGAACATCTTCATGTTCTTCTCGGGGACGAAATAGATCAGTGTCAACATTGAGTGATCTAACCACCATAGGAGTACTTAATGGTTTTGACTTGTCCATATTGAAGCGTTTTAAAACCTTTTTGGTATAATTTGTTTGATGTACAAGTAAACCATTAGGCATATGTTCAATCTGTAAACCAAAGCAATACTTAGTTTTTTCGAGATCTTTTGTTTCAAATTCTTTCTTTAGAAGTTGAATGACTTCATGAATCTCCTTATTTGTACCTATGATATTAAGATCATCGACATAAACAGCTATAATCACATATTCGGATGTTGTTTTCTTAATGAAAACACATGGGCAAATAATATTATTTGTATACCCTTAGCTTATCAAGTAATCACTTAATCGGGTATACCACATGCGACCCGATTGTTTCAACCCATATAAAAACCTTTATGATTTAATGGAATACATTTTCTTGGTTCATTAAATGCTTTTGATACCTTAAACCCTTTAGGTATATTCATATATATATCACTATTAAGTGATCCATATATATATAAGTAGTAACAACATCCATGAGATGCATTTTTAAGAAACTGCCATGTTGATTAAGTATCTAAAAGTAATTGCATCTATTACAGGAGGATAAGTTTTCCTCATAATCCATTCCTGGTCTTTGAGAGAAATCTTGAGTTACAAGTCTGGCTTAACCTTGTAAGTTCATTTTTCTTATTTCTTTTTTTTTTTTTTGAATTAAAATTCATTTGTATCTCATACGTTTCACATCTTTAAAAGTGATAACTATTGATCCAAAAACTTTTCTTTTTATTGAGCGATTCAAATTTAGCTCGTATTGCTCCTTTCCAATGATCCCAATCATGTCTATTTTGACATTCCATGACAGATTTTGATTCTGGATCATCATCATCATTCATGATGTCATATGCAACATTATATGAAAATATCTCATCAAGATTTTTCATTTCATTTCGGTTCCATAATATTTTTGAATGTACATAATTGATTGAAAATTTTGTATTGATATCATCAATCTCCTCTGCAGGAGGAGTATTGATTTGTGGTTCTTCTTGAACATTTTCTTTTACCTCATTATCAGCTGATTTTATTTTTCAAAGATTTTTATCATTTGAACCAATTGGTCTCCCACGTTTCTGGCGTTGCGAAGACTCATAAGTGACATTATTGTCAGCTTTTGGAATTTCAATTCTAGCTTAAGCATTTACTGCTGATATATATGATTTAGTCTCTCCTTTTTGTATCTGTAAATGCATCGGGTAATTTATTTGCAAGTTATTGCATATGCATTATTTTTGAACTTTTATCTCGCATTCTTTTGTGCGATGATCAAGATACATTAATTTATGTTCACACCATGAAACATCTTCTTCTTTATTTTTCATTTCTTCCCCCTAATATAGGGAGCAATTTTTGATTATAAGGACAATCAGCAAAATGTGCTGTAAAAACATCACCCATCAAGGATTCAATATATCTTATGATTGAAGATGTTTCATATCCAACATATATTTCCATCCTTCTTTGAGGAACCATTTGTTGTGGTGGTGCAATTAAAAATACACTGCACAACCAAATGTTCTAAGATAGAAAATATTTGGCTCTCGACCAAAATTAAGTTGGTAATGGAGAATATTTATGACTTGCACTTGTTTTAATGCGAATTAATATCGCATCATGTAAATTTACATGTCCCCATTAAATATTGAGAGTTTTGTACTCATTTCCAATTGTCTAGTTATTAGCTGCAAGCGTTTATCTATTGATTCAGCTAAACCAATTTTGTGTATGCATATGAGCAACTCAATGTTCAACAACAATCCCTGTAGACATATAATAATCATTAAATGCTTGAGATGTTAACTCACCAGCATTATCAAGTCTCATCCTTTTAATGGTGTAATTAGAATAATGTGTTCTCAATTTAATAATTTGTGGAAGAAATTTTGCAAATACCATATTACGGCTTAATAACACACAAACATGAGACCGAAAGCTAGATGCATCTATTGGAACCATGAAATATCAAAATGGTCCACATGATGGATGAATTGGTCCATACATATAACCTTTAATTCTTTCAAGAAACATTGGTGATTCTTTCTCAATATTCTTTTCATTAATCACCATATATGCTTTTCATTAATCACCATATGTGCTTTTTCATTGATCACCATATGCGCTTTTTATCATATGCGCTTTTAATCATATGCGCTGCGCTTTTCATCATATGCATTTTTCATCATATGCGCTTTTCATCATATGCGCTTTTAATCATATGCGCTGCGCTTTTCATCATATGCGCTTTTTATCATATGCGCTTTTCATCATATGCGCTTTTTATCATATGCACTTTTAATTATATGCGCTGCGCTTTTCATCATAGGCGCTTTTCATCATACGCGCTTTTTATCATACGCTCTTTTAATCATATGCCCTGCGCTTTTCATCATATGCACTTTTTATCATATGCGCTTTTTATCATATGCGTTATGGTCTAAAACCATTTATTATATGAGTGATACATAACAAGCTAGGCATCTAATATGTTAATTATATTTTACGATATAAATAGAACTATGATGAAAATTGATAAACTTATCAAAATTTAAAGTAACAAGATAAATTTTGTTGGGATGTAAATTAAATCAAACAAGTTGGAAATCAAGTGATCATTATCACCTAACATGTCGGCATTCCATTCATATCCTAATTCCTATCCCACGATTAATATTATATCAGCCAAATTAGTTAAACCATATACACACAACAACTCCATAAGCTTTATCATTTACTCTCAAATAAGTTACACAACTTAACAAAATAGTAAATAAAATAGTTAATCATATTTAACTTATTATATTAGTTATATTAACTCTTTTTTTTTAATTTTTACGATCTAATCATCACTTTCTTTTTGACTTATTGTATTTGTCTTCTTATTAACTTGACTTACCATTTCATCGATATGTTTTGAGATTGATTTAGTTGCTTTGTTTATTGTAATAATAATTGTAGTTTATTTATAAATAAAAGCATAGTTCCGGGCAAGGTAAGTCTAAGCCAAATGAGTGACTTTTTTATATATATTTATTAAATGTAAGTTGATATACAAGTTACAATAGTTAGTGCTATTCTAATGGATCCATTGAAAATTGGATATATATACTCGGTATACATTATATATTCTGTAAAGAAATATTCATTATTTTGGTCCTCCCAGTCACAAACTTTAAGTTCCGCCACTGCCTGCCACCTCAATAATTTATGAAATTAGAGGTAGTAGCTGTGACAACCCAAAAATTTCCAACCAAATTTAAACTTTATCTTTATATTATTCCGACACGATAAGCAAAGTTTGTTAAGTTAAATCTCAAGAATTTTAAATTGTGTTCATACATCCATTATAACCTCGACCAAATTCTGACGATTCACGAACCGTTATATATAAATAAATATGTATATATAGGTATATATATTATAACTTGAGAATATTAATAAAGTATTAAACGTATAATACTTTACATGAACATATTTGTTTCAATATGTTTATCGATGGAATTAGAAGATAATATCAAATGATTGATTTATCAGATACATTGTGATATAATTACGGGTCTATGTTATGAGGTCCACTATGATTTAAGAAATCTATTCTTTTTGACAACATTCGGAAAATGGTAAAGTGATTTATAAGTAAGAACGTGAAGTGTAACTAACTTAGATGTTGGATATCGACAAGTTAAGTAACTCGACATTTTTCATTAAGATGATTTCATACATTTATTTAACCTTTGAACTTTATTCCATGCTTCACCAACAGACTGTAATTTAAAAACTTGAAACCTATTATGAATATATATGATACTACTTTTCTAAAACGTTTTATGATATAACAATTTCCATTATTTTAACCTTTAAACAAAATGATTCTTAAAAATATATTTGGTTTTGGAAAACAAAATTATTATATTTATTTGATTTAGTTTCAAACGTACAAAAACGTTTTCAGTTTAAAAAGAACTTTATTATTAAAACGTATATAACTTTTATAAATATCTAGAACCACTTTTGACAACTCATTACTTAACCAGTATGATAAAGATAATGATATTTATATTTTATTTTATTAAATATATATAACGATTTAAATTAATATTATATATATTTATACGCGTATTATACGTACATAGTTTTATACTTTTACTATACTTAAACTTTACCTTTACTTTATTTTTACTTTACTTTAACTTTAATAATTCACTTTAATAATTCATACTTTAATAATTCACTTTAATAATTCATACTTTAATAATTCACTTTAATAATTCATACTTTAATAATTCACTTTAATAATTCAAAAATCTATTATAAATAGAATTCAATAGGTTTCATTATTTCATAGAAACTTGAAAATATTTTTCTCTAAACTCTCTCAATCGATTTACATATATATATTTACTCCGTATTATTTCAAGATATTATTAGTATACATAAAATATTACGTCGGAGTGCTGTCCGAGTGATTTCAAAATTGTTTTTCGAGTGGGACTGGATTAAGGAAATTATGGGTTATAGCTATGGAGGTGATTGGGTATGGTTCATGGGTATGCTCGTGAGGTCAATATAGTGTTTATCATCTCCGTTGCGTCTACGTACCTTTCCTGCAATATTAAATCTCAATATTGATACGTGAGTACTCATAATTTAACTTTTACATACTAATAGTGTATCCCTGACTAGTGCTCGAGTATATAGGATTATGCATGTTTGTACTTTTGATATTGCCTTTAGTTAGGTTATGTTGAATCCTGAATTAGTTATATATGCGACTGAGATAAGGTATAAGATATGCATGTCGTTGGAAAGCTAGCGAAAAATTAAGAACTTTTCATTTAGATATCGAATGATTTCGATGAACGGATTTGAAGTTATAGTCCATCGAATTTTTGTATTATTATTAAAAATGATTATTATTATCGTCGTTATTATCGTCATTCTAGTTTTATCTTATTATTATTATTATTATTATTATTATTATTATTATTATTATTATTATTATTATTATTATTATTATTATTATCTTTATCAATAAAAGGATTTATCATTAAAAATTGTTATTTTTATTATTATTACTATCGTTATTATCATTAAAGTTATAATTAGTATTATTATTATTATTATTATTATCATTATTATTATTATCATTATTAATATATATATCATTATTTAAAAATGGTTATTGTTATTATTATTATTATATTATCATTATCGTTAATAATGTCATAGTAATTATCATTATTAGTATTATTGTAATTAAAACTAATATTAGTAACACCTAATTATTTTGATTACTATTATTATCATTATTATGAACACGATATAAAAGACGATTAAAAGCTATTAAACGAAACGATTAGGAAATAATGAGTAAGAGTATCATGATGAAATTAAAATATTATAAGATATTGATTTATATAAAATTGTCGTTCTTATTATTTTTATCATTACTATTATTATTAAAAGTATCGTTAGTATCAAAACTATCATTTTAACAAAAATTATCATTTTAACAAAAATTATCATTTTAATAGAAATGTCATTGTTACTATAAAATATCATTTTTATTATCATTTTAAATAGAATTATTATTTTAAAGATAATATTAAAAATTATCGTAAATATTAAAGTTATCATAATTAGAATTATCGTTTTATCATAATATCATCTTAGTAATTATAAATATTGATATTTTTATAATAATAATTATTATTACAAAATAATACAACTTTTACTTACTAACATTATAGATATTATTTTATCAAATAAATATGTAATACAAACATATTTTACTACGTGTAATAAATTACTTTAATAATACCTATCATATTATCTTTATAATATTAAATGAACCCTATAAATTTTATTACTTAATATATATAAAAGTATATTTTATTATATAAATTTTAATATAAAATTTTATTTATTAATAAATTAATTATATTATTTACTCTAATAAATCTTTTAAAAATATAAAACGACGATATTTAAAATATATTATAATCATGTATAAATTTTGGAAATCATTTTGAGTCAAATTGACTTTTGTTGACTTTTGCATATTAGTCTCGAGCATTAGGATTGTGGTACACTATGACCTGACCTAATTGTTAGACAAATATTGACCAACATATAATTATATATAATTAATTTAAGTTCGTGAATCCGAGGCCAACCTTGCACTAGTTCAATGACGTTATATATATTTTCACTACGAAATACAGTATGGTGAGTTTCATTTGCCTTTTTTACCCTTTATATTTTTTGGGCTGAGAATACATGCGCAATTTTTATAAATGTTTTACGAAATAGACACAAGTAATCGAAACTACATTATATGGTTGAATTATCGAAATCGAATATGCCCCTTTTTATTAAGTCTGGTAATCTAAGAATTAGGAAACATACACCCTAATTGACGCGAATCCTAAAGATAGATCTATTGGGCCCAACAAGCCCCATCTAAAGTACCGGATGCTTTAGTACTTCGAAATTTATATCATGTTTGAAGGAGGATCCCGGAATGATGGGGATATTCTTATATGCATATTGTGAATGTCGGTTACCAGGTGTTCAATCCATATGAATGATTTTTGTCTCTATGCATGGGACGTATATTTATGAGAACTGGAAATGAAATTCTTGTGGTCTATTAAAATGATGAAAATGAATGATTATGATAAACTAATGAACTCACCAACCTTTTGGTTGACACTTTAAAGCATGTTTATTCTCAGGTATTAAAGAAATCTTCCGCTGTGCATTTGCTCATTTTAAAGATATTAATTGAAATCTTTCATGGCATATTTCAAAGAACGTTGCATTCAAGTCATTGAGTTCATTAAAAATTATTATTATTAAGTCAATTTATAGTTGGATAGTAGATATTATGAAATGGTATGCATGCCTGTCAATTTTCGATGTAAAGAAAGTTTGTCTTTTAAAAACAAATGCAATGTTTGTAAAATGTATCATATAGAGGTCAAATACCTCGCGATGTAATCAACTATTGTGAATCGTTTATAATGTATATGAACGGGTCCTTTCAGTTGGTATCAGAGCGGTGGTCTTAGCGAACCAGGTCTGCATTAGTGTGTCTAACTGATAAGTCGTTAGGATGCATTAGTGAGTCTGGACTTCGACCGTGTCTGCATGTCAAAAGTTTTGCTTATCATTTCTAGTCGGAAATCATCTGCTTATCATCCATAGGAAATTACCTGCTTATCATTATTAGTCTAGACACGTCTTGCTATATTAATTGCATGAGTAGTGTATAGACAAAATTCATATCTTAGTGTATCTGCTAAATCATATCTTATCGTATCTGTTACTTTAAACTTTGCCTGACATATCCCGCAAATTCCTCCATAATCTATGAAATCTTTTGATCTCTATATATAGATATCCTATGTAAATAGAATACCACCCGATAGCCGAAAAATCATTTTATATCGAAAAATCCTTTATCCAATCGTACAAAATGGAATTTGTCATCAGTTCAAGTCACTCGGATTCCGAAATGGAATCTCACTCAAGCTCCGAAAGCAGTGTGACCGGAATGGATCAACTAATCAGTCATCACCTATTCTGAATGAATTGGGGATGGGTTCGTAGCCTCCTCAATCATTGGAAACAAGAAGAAGGCGATCCTTTCCATCCACTACATTGCCCTCTTGGCGAAGAACCTGAAGCACTTACCGGTGAACCTGTTCGAGACACCATTTTCTCTCTCATTTCCAGGGTATCTCATCACGATTATATACTACATCAAATTCTAGATTTTATTTATCCGCTCGTTCCGACCGACAATCATTCTGGAATAATAGAAGAAGTCAACGAACTTCACGCTCGGGTAGTGACTTTGGAGAATATGGTGCAGAGATTACAAACACCAGCAGCAGCACCAGCAGCATAACCAGTACCACCATCATCAACGCCAACAGTACCATTACCACCTCCAACCACAACCGCATTGTAAACCTCAACTTCAGAATCTATCCTACGAGCATCAACGTCATACGCACCATAGATACCAAGGAGTACCAACAACAATAACTGACGAAGTATTAATTCATAACTTCATTGGAGAAACATTCCGCGGCGATTATATAATCTCTAAAGTCTTAGAGATTATCTAATCTAGCCCTAACCATAAATCAGTTAAGCGAACCAAAATGATAGAAGGAAGAATAGAAACCCTGACAAAAATGGTGTGTGATTAACAAGTTAAACTTGTTTTACCAACAGCATCAACAGTACCGTCAACGTCACCAGCATCGTCAGTACAGTCAACATCAGAATCAACAACACCTATAACATCACAAACTCCGTCAGTTCAAGAATCACTGTGGACATCATTACGAATCAATAACGTGTATATTGTATCAACAAGTTATGAAGAATTAACTCATTCCCTCTGAAGAAATTATATATATATTATATATATATATATATATATATATATATATATATATATATATATATATATATATATATATATATATATATATATATATATATATATATATATATATATATATTTTGAAATAAAAAATAAATCTTTCTGTGCTAAGCTATTGTGTGTGAATCTTAACTACTCGGTTAATTCATATTACAAATATGTAATAATGTACGTCCCTCGCCCGCGACTTAACCATCGTTAACTACAATCTCTGTCTCAATTCAACAAATTCCAATTCCTAATAAATCAAATATATATTTGATTTTACACTTCATCATTGATGTAACCGAAACTTTTCAGATAACATCATTTGTACTTTGCGAAGTTCACAAAATTTAACAAAAACCAACATCACATCTCAACAAATAACGAAGTATTGATTCATAATTTCAATATTATTGAAGAAATACTTATGTAACCTCTAAAGCCTTCAAGGAATTATTCAATTCTAGTTCCAACCGTAAATCGAATGAGTTTAATTTAGTATTAACTCATTAAAATCTATGTTACATCTGAGGAGATATATACATATATATTTTCATAAAGACTGTAATAAAATTCTTATGTACAAAATATTAATTGTGAAATTTTTTTAACGGATAGGTAATACCCGAGAGATATATATAAATTCACAATTAATATGTTACAATCTTCGAATCAGATTAAGCAAATTATCAATTATACTTCCTACTTTCACAATAATATACATTCTTTCATAGAAATCAAAACAACCATACTTATTCAAACCCAATTACATATTCTGATTTTAAAATCTCAGAATTCAATTTGAGATATAACCAGTACCATCACTTTTAGATTCCTACATCTTTCAAAGCTATACTTTGACTTTAAAAGTGTGTTAGAACATCAAATGTATACAAACGATTACAATCTGTGTTCAAACCCTTCGAAAATCTCTGAAGACACTTCAAATAATGAGCAATCGAGATGATGATCCAACCACATATTACCCATAGTTATGTACTTAAAAAGCTCTCGAAACCAAAGTCATAATTCAACACATATCTGTGTCAGATCTTTTGGCATTTATTAGCAAAAATAACCTTGCAATTCCTTTGCAAAGTAGCAAATTATATCACAGCTCCAGCAAGACAACTTCGATTTTTTCATTCGGAGTAGCCTTATCATAATTTTGATATATGTGATTACCCTTTTGTTACTGGAGAACCTTTCATATTCCACCACATTAGCAATAAACTTACCAACAACTTCACTAATCTTGGGCATTCCAAAGAATCATTATATTTATCGAAACCTCATCATTTACTCATCTGCCTCTTGTAACGAGAATTGCCATATGAATCATTGGGAATTAGCAATCAGTATTTTAAAATCTCACAGCATGTTGACGCCAACAGTTATACATAACGTCTATTTCCAAGGCTTACATACTTCGAATGTGAAGTTTCTGAAAAACACTCTGAACCGCGAACTAGTTCTCGAAATGCTGATGAAGCAACAAAAACTGTAAACGACCTTAGCAGTAAAAAGTTTGATGATAAAGATTAGTGTATTAGCAAAGCTCAGAAATAGAGAAGTTTTGGAACTGGAAAATGGATTAAGCAAAGTATGAAGGAGGCTGTGGACAAATCACAAAGACTGAACCTGCCTTTAAAGAATCCAAATGATTCAGTGTCTTCTGAAGTCATTAACGAATACCTTGCTCCTGACACTAAACCCTTACAGACAATATACTTCATCATCCTCTGATATTAGAAATTCTAAGATATCATCGTATCTTTCATTATAAATATCCTCCATATTTCTGAAGATATTTCCATAACTATTCTTATCTGGAATCATTTATCTCTTTGCGCTATCTGTATTACATCAAAAAGGAAACTGTTTAGTTCCTATACTATGTAAACCTTTGAGTTTAAAATATGAATGTTTTTGAAGTAGTGTTGGAAACTGAAGCATGAGTTAGTATAATATAATGACACTTGATCAACGTGATTATATTACAGTAATTCATGCTGAGTTTCTAAATGGAACGTGATGATTCACATATCATAACATCATCATGTGCCATGTTATACGACTCTTGTATTCTATTTAACCTCTAAAATATCAAGAAAATATTTCTTGATGATTCGGCTTTTTTTGAGGTATTCTGGTAATTTGACAAGTCAAGATCGTGCCATTACAATTTTCTTCCTAGAACATTAACAATGTTCATTCCAAAATTCATATCTGCAAATTCTGGACCATTACAAGCGGTGCTTAATCGCAAGAAGAAGAAACGAAAGGACAAAACTCCGAAATAGAAATTGGGGTATAAATTGCAGCAAATAAAAGAGAGCATTAACTGTGGATGACAATGATTATAGAAGATAGAAACAAAGATTTTGAAATATAAGGGAAGATATAAAGTCCAACGACAAACCAAAAGTTATAAACCATATATATCGATGCATATAGCAATATAAAGACACGGGAGAACTAGAAACACTATAAACCCAAGAGTATAGTAGAAGTAAATAGATTCTTTCGGCGGTAGATGAAAAAGAAGAATGACCGATATGAAAGTTAGAAGTATATTGAGAATCAGAACTGGATGGAGCATATTGATGAATACTTTAAAATATGAGTTGAGGGGGAAAGAATAGAAGGTGATGAAACATGACTAGGAACTTAGAAATCAACAGATTTAACTCACACAATAACGGAATAAGTGAATCAAACCCTCTAGTAAATAGGTTAAGCTTTTTGGGATTAATTTAGTCATACCACAACTAAATAAAGTGTGATTAGATCAACACCTAGAGCTATTATTCACCACCTGGGTAATTTGGGTTGAGAGAGAATCGGAGGAGCTCACCAAATCTGAGTATGTGTAACAAATGAGAGGCTTAACCTAAAATGAAGAACATAAGACTTTATATACCCCTGCTGTTGACTCACCCGTACGATTCATCCATCACACATACGAGTTGACTTCATCAACCGTACGGGTGATCACTCACTCGTGTATTCTCATTTAGGTTGTAATTGTGACTTAGCTCAGCATAAACCGTGTGTATGAGCCTGTCAGCCGTATGAGTGAGGCTTTACTCGGACGTCTGACTAAGTCTAACATAGTCAAACATCCAAATCTCATTCCTGCAGTTCCTGTAACCACATACTAACACGGATAGGATAATAACGAACGATCATGGTGGCCTTTAAACTGTTGTACCTGCAATGGACGTGGGTAGATGTCTAGGGACTTGCATAAAATGCATCAACAGAAGGTGTGAGTTGTAAGAAAACGAAGGAGGTGAATTTATAAGAAAATCTCCGACAGAACAATTAAAATGGACGATCGCATTTAAAGCGGATCCTAATTCCCTTTGTTACCGGAGAATCAAATCTTATTACAAAGATTTTCTTCAAATCCCTTGAAATCTGGAAATCAATCATATCTACGTCAAATGATAAGATGAATCTACACTTACTTATTTCACTCTTCTATGTTAGCTTCATTCGTACTCTTCATATAAATGGATTGTTTATCCAAATTATTCGCTAATGATAAAACTCTAATTTTCAGCCTGTATGCATCATGAAAACATACTTATTATCATTCACGACCTTTCCACTCAAATTTCGGGACTAAATTTCTTTAACGGGTAGGTACTGTGACAACCCGAAAATTTCCAACCAAATTTAAACTTTATCTTTATATTATTCCGACACGATAAGCAAAGTTTGTTAAGTTAAATCTCAAGAATTTTAAATTGTGTTCATACATTCATTATAACCTCGACCAAATTCTGACGATTCACGAACCGTTATATATAAATAAATATGTATATATAGGTATATATATTATAACTTGAGAATATTAATAAAGTATTAAACGTATAATACTTTACATGAACGTATTTGTTTCAATATGTTTATCGATGGAATTAGAAGATAATATCAAATGATTAATTTATCAGATACATTGTGATATAATTACGGGTCTATGTTATGAGGTCCACTATGATTTAAGAAATCTATTCTTTTTGACAACATTCGGAAAATGGTAAAGTGATTTATAAGTAAGAACGTGAAGTGTAACTAACTTAGATGTTGGATATCGACAAGTTAAGTAACTCGACATTTTTCATTAAGATGATTTCATACGTTTATTTAACCTTTGAACTTTATTCCATGCTTCACCAACAGACTGTAATTTAAAAACTTGAAACCTATTATGAATATATATGATACTACTTTTCTAAAATGTTTTATGATATAACGATTTCCATTATTTTAACCTTTAAACAAAATGATTCTTAAAAATATATTTGGTTTTGGAAAACAAAATTATTATATTTATTTTATTTAGTTTCAAACGTACAAAAACGTTTTCAGTTTAAAAAGAACTTTATTATTAAAACGTATATAACTTTTATAAATATCTAGAACCACTTTTGACAACTCATTACTTAACCAGTATGATAAAGATAATGATATTTATATTTTATTTTATTAAATATATATAACGATTTAAATTAATATTATATATATTTATACGCGTATTATACGTACATAGTTTTATACTTTTACTATACTTAAACTTTACCTTTACTTTATTTTTACTTTACTTTAACTTTAATAATTCACTTTAATAATTCATACTTTAATAATTCACTTTAATAATTCATACTTTAATAATTTACTTTAATAATTCATACTTTAATAATTCACATTAATAATTCATACTTTAATAATTCACTTTAATAATTCAAAAATCTATTATAAATAGAATTCAATAGGTTTCATTATTTTATAGAAACTTGAAAATATTTTTCTCTAAACTCTCTCAATCGATTTACATATATATATTTACTCCGTATTATTTCAAGATATTATTAGTATACATAAAATATTACGTCGGAGTGCTGTCCGAGTGATTTCGAAATTGTTTTTTGAGTGGGATTGGATTAAGGAAATTATGGGTTATAGCTATGGAGGTGATTGGGTATGGTTCATGGGTATGCTCGTGAGGTCAATATAGTGTTTATCATCTCTGTTGCATCTACGTACCTTTCCTGCAATATTGAATCTCAATATTGATACGTGAGTACTCATAATTTAACTTTTACATACTAATAGTGTATCCCTGACTAGTGCTCGAGTATATAGGATTATGCATGTTTGTACTTTTGATATTGCCTTTAGTTAGGTTATGTTGAATCCTGAATTAGTTATATATGTGACTGAGATAAGGTATAAGATATGCATGTCATTGGAAAGCTAGCGAAAAATTAAGAACTTTTCATTTAGATATCGAATGATTTCGATGAACGGATTTGAAGTTATAGTCCATCGAATTTTTATATTATTATTAAAAATGATTATTATTATCGTCGTTATTATCGTCATTCTAGTTTTATCTTATTATTATTATTATTATTATTATTATTATTATTATTATTATTATTATTATTATTATTATTATTATTATTATTATTATTATCTTTATCTTTATCAATAAAAGGATTTATCATTAAAAATTGTTATTTTTTTTATTATTACTATCGTTATTATCATTAAAGTTATAATTAGTATTATTATTATTATTATTATCATTATTAATATATATATCATTATTTAAAAATGGTTATTGTTATTATTATTATTATATTATCATTATCGTTAATAATGTCATAGTAATTATCATTATTAGTATTATTGTAATTAAAACTAATATTAGTAACACCTAATTATTTTGATTACTATTATTATCATTATTATGAACACGATATAAAAGACGATTAAAAGCTATTAAACGAAACGATTAGAAATAATGAGTAAGAGTATCATGATGAAATTAAAATATTATAAGATATTGATTTATATAAAATTATCGTTCTTATTATTTTTATCATTACTATTATTATTAAAAGTATCGTTAGTATCAAAACTATCATTTTAACAAAAATTATCATTTTAACAAAAATTATCATTTTAATAGAAATGTCATTGTTGAAATGTCCCGTTCTTATTGATTAAAAACGTTCCATATTAATTGATTTCGTTGCGAGGTTTTGACCTCTATATGAGACGTTTTTCAAAGACTGCATTCATTTTTAAAACAAACCATAACCTTTATTTCATAAATAAAGGTTTAAAAAGCTTTACATAGATTATCAAATAATGATAATCTAAAATATCCTGTTTACACACGAGCATTACATAATGGTTTACAATACAAATATATTACATCGAAATCAGTTTCTTGAATGCAGTTTTTACACAATATCATACAAACATGGACTCCAAATCTTGTCCTTATTTTAGTATGCAACAGCGGAAGCTCTTAATATTCACCTGAGAATAAACATGCTTTAAACATCAACAAAAATGTTGGTGAGTTATAGGTTTAACCTATATATATCAAATCGTAACAATAGACCACAAGATTTCATATTTCAATACACATCCCATACATAGAGATAAAAAATCATTCATATGGTGAACACCTGGTAACCGACATTAACAAGTTGCATATATAAGAATATCCCCATCATTCCGGGACACCCTTCGGATATGATATAAATTTCGAAGTACTAAAGCATTCGGTACTTTGGATGGGGTTTGTTAGGCCCAATAGATCTATCTTTAGGATTTGCGTCAATTAGGGTGTATGTTCCCTAATTCTTAGATTACCAGACTTAATAAAAAGGGGCATATTCGATTTCGATAATTCAACCATAGAATGTAGTTTCACGTACTTGTGCCTATTTTTAAATCATTTATAAAATCTGCATGTATTCTCATCCCAAAATATTAGATTTTAAAAGTGGGACTATAACTCACTTTCACAGATTTTTACTTCGTCGAGAAGTAAGACTTGGCCACTGTTGATTCACGAACCTATAACAATATATACATATATATTAAAGTATGTTCAAAATTTATTTACAACACTTTTAATATATTTTGATGTTTTAAGTTTATTAAGTCAGCTGTCCTCGTTAGTAACCTACAACTAGTTGTCCACAGTTAGATGTACAGAAATAAATCGATAAATATTATCTTGAATCAATCCACGACCCAGTGTATACGTATCTCAGTATTGATCACAACTCAAACTATATATATTTTGGAATCAACCTCAACCATGTATAGCTAACTCCAACATTCACATATAGAGTGTCTATGGTTGTTCCGAAATATATATAGATGTGTCGACATGATAGGTCGAAATATTGTATACGTGTCTATGGTATCTCAAGATTACATAATATACAATACAAGTTGATTAAGTTATGGTTGGAATAGATTTGTTACCAATTTTCACGTAGCTAAAATGAGAAAAATTATCCAATCTTGTTTTACCCATAACTTCTTCATTTTAAATCCGTTTTGAGTGAATCAAATTGCTTTGGTTTCATATTGAACTCTATTTTATGAATATAAATAGAAAAAGTATAGGTTTATAGTCGGAAAAATAAGTTACAAGTCATTTTTGTAAAAGTAGTCATTTCAGTCGAAAGAACGACGTCTAGATGACCATTTTAGAAAACATACTTCCACTTTGAGTTTAACCATAATTTTTTGGATATAGTTTCATGTTCATAATAAAAATCATTTTCTCAGAATAACAACTTTTAAATCAAAGTTTATCATAGTTTTTAATTAACTAACCCAAAACAGCCCGCGGTGTTACTACGACGGCGTAAATCCGGTTTTACGGTGTTTTTCGTGTTTCCAGGTTTTAAATCATTAAGTTAGCATATCATATAGATATAGAACATGTGTTTAGTTAATTTTAAAAGTCAAGTTAGAAGGATTAACTTTTGTTTGCGAACAAGTTTAGAATTAACTAAACTATGTTTTCTAGTGATTACGAGTTTAAACCTTCGAATAAGATAGTTTTATATATATGAATCGAATGATGTTATGAACATCATTACTACCTCAAGTTTAGTAGGTAAACCTACTGGAAGTAACAAGAAATGATCTAGCTTCAAAGGATCTTGGATGGCTTGAAAGTTCTTGAAGTAGGATCATGACACAAAAACAAGTTCAAGTAAGATTTTTACTCGAATTAAGATAGTTTATAGTTATAGAAATTGAATTAAAGTTTGAATATGAATATTACCTTGAATAAGAAAGATAACCTACTGTATATAACAAAGGTTTCTTGATCTTAGATGATTACTTATAATGGATTAGAAAGCTTGGAAGTAAATTAGTAAACTTGAAGGGATTTTTGAAGTGTTCTTGAAGTGTTCTTCCTATGATGATTATAGCTTGATTCTTGAAGTGATTTTTGATGAAGATGATGATTAACTACTGGAAAAATACGTTCATAATAGTGTGGGTGTGTTGAGAGAGAATTAGAAAGAGAATTGGAAGTGAAATGGAGTGAATGATGGGTGGTAATTGGTGAGTGGTGAGTGGGGTTAAAAGGAGTTCTAGTTAGTTAACTAGCTCATGGTAGAAGTTAAAATTGATTAGTCATACATGACATAATCAAGAGTGGAATCCCATGCTAGTTCCTATTGGTATATACCCATAGTAAGTACGTTTTGAAGCTGTGTATAATACGGGTAAGAATACGACTAGAATTCTTGATGAAAGAAAAGAATGGGAAAGTAACTGTAACCATTTTCGTTAAGTATGAGTGTTTTGATATATGTCTTGAAGTCTTCCAAAAGTATTTTAATACATCTAAATACACTACATGTATATACATTTTAACTGAGTCGTTAAGTCATCGTTAGTCGTTACATGTAAGTGTTGTTTTGAAACCTTTAAGTTAACGATCTCAATTAATGTTGTTAACCCATTGTTTATTATATCTAATGAGATGTTAAATTATTATATTATCATGATATTATGATATATTAATATATCTTAATATGATATATATACATTTAAATGTCGTTACAACGATAATCGTTACATATATGTCTCGTTTCGAAATCCTTAAGTTAGTAGTCTTGTTTATATGTATATAACTCATTGTTAATATACTTATGGAGATACTTACTTATCATAATCTCATGTTAACCATATTTATATCCATATATATATCGTCATGTCGCTTTTACAAGTTTTAACGTTCGTGAATCGCCGGTCAACTTGGGTGGTCAATTGTCTATATGAAACATATTTCAATTAATCAAGTCTTAACAAGTTTGATTGCTTAACATGTTGGAAACATTTAATCATGTAAATATCAATCTAAATTAATATATATAAACATGGAAAAGTTCGGGTCACTACAGTACCTACCCGTTAAATAAATTTCGTCCCGAAATTTTAAGCTGTTGAAGGTGTTGACGAATCTTCTGGAAATAGATGCGGGTATTTCTTCTTTATCTGATCTTCATGCTCCCAGGTGAACTCGGGTCCTCTACGAGCATTCCATCGAACCTTAACAATTGGTATCTTGTTTTGCTTAAGTCTTTTAACCTCACGATCCATTATTTCGACGGGTTCTTCGATGAATTGGAGTTTTTCGTTGATTTGGATTTCATCTAACGGAATAGTGAGATCTTCTTTAGCAAAACATTTCTTCAAATTCGAGACTTGGAAAGTGTTATGTACAGCTGCGAGTTGTTGAGGTAACTCAAGTCGGTAAGCTACTGGTCCGACACGATCAATAATCTTGAATGGTCCAATATACCTTGGATTTAATTTCCCTCGTTTACCAAATCGAACAACGCCTTTCCAAGGTGCAACTTTATGCATGACCATCTCTCCAATTTCAAATTCTATATCTTTTCTTTTAATGTCAGCGTAGCTCTTTTGTCGACTTTGGGCGGTTTTCAACCGTTGTTGAATTTGGATGATCTTCTCGGTAGTTTCTTGTATAATCTCCGGACCCGTAATCTGTCTATCCCCCACTTCACTCCAACAAATCGGAGACCTGCACTTTCTACCATAAAGTGCTTCAAACGGCGCCATCTCAATGCTTGAATGGTAGCTGTTGTTGTAGGAAAATTCTGCTAACGGTAGATGTCGATCCCAACTGTTTCTGAAATCAATAACACATGCTCGTAGCATGTCTTCAAGCGTTTGTATCGTCCTTTTGCTCTGCCCATCAGTTTGTGGATGATAGGCAGTACTCATGTCTAGACGAGTTCCTAATGCTTGCTGTAATGTCTGCCAGAATCTTGAAATAAATCTGCCATCCCTATCAGAGATAATAGAGATTGGTATTCCATGTCTGGAGACGACTTCCTTCAAATACAGTTGTGCTAACTTCTCCATCTTGTCATCTTCTCTTATTGGCAGGAAGTGTGCTGATTTGGTGAGACGATCAACTATTACCCAAATAGTATCAAAACCACTTGCAGTCCTTGGCAATTTAGTGATGAAATCCATGGTAATGTTTTCCCATTTCCATTCTGGAATTTCGGGTTGTTGAAGTAGACCTGATGGTTTCTGATGCTCAGCTTTGACCTTAGAACACGTCAAACATTCTCCTACATATTTAGCAATATCGGCTTTCATACCCGGCCACCAAAAATGTTTCTTGAGATCCTTATACATCTTCCCCGTTCCAGGATGTATTGAGTATCTGGTTTTATGAGCTTCTCTAAGTACCATTTCTCTCATATCTCCAAATTTTGGTACCCAAATCCTTTCAGCCCTATACCGGGTTCCGTCTTCCCGAATATTAAGATGCTGCTCCGATCCTTTGGGTATTTCATCCTTTAAATTTCCTTCTTTTAAAACTCCTTGTTGTGCCTCCTTTATTTGAGTAGTAAGGTTATTATGAATCATTATATTCATAGATTTTACTCGAATGGGTTCTCTGTCCTTCCTGCTCAAGGCATTGGCTACCACATTTGCCTTCCCCGGGTGGTAACGAATCTCAAAGTCGTAATCATTCAATAATTCAATCCACCTACGCTGCCTCATATTTAGTTGTTTCTGATTAAATATGTGTTGAAGACTTTTGTGGTCGGTATATATAATACTTTTGACCCCATATAAGTAGTGCCTCCAAGTCTTTAATGCAAAAACAACCGCGCCTAATTCCAAATCATGCGTCGTATAATTTTGTTCGTGAATCTTCAATTGTCTAGACGCATAAGCAATCACCTTCGTTCGTTGCATTAATACACAACCGAGACCTTGCTTTGATGCGTCACAATAAATCACAAAATCATCATTCCCTTCAGGCAATGACAATATAGGTGCCGTAGTTAGCTTTTTCTTCAATAACTGAAACGCTTTCTGTTGTTCATCATTCCATTCAAATTTCTTCCCTTTATGCGTTAATGCAGTCAAGGGTTTTGCTATTCTGGAAAAGTCTTGGATGAACCTTCTGTAGTAACCAGCTAGTCCTAAAAACTAGCGTATGTGTTTCGGAGTTTTCGGGGTTTCCCACTTTTCAACAGTTTCTATCTTTACCGGATCCACCTTAATACCTTCTGTGTTCACTATGTGACCGAGGAATTGAACTTCTTCCAACCAAAATGCACACTTTGAAAACTTAGCGTACAATTCTTCCTTCCTCAATACTTCTAACACCTTTCTCAAATGTTCACCGTGTTCTTGGTCATTCTTTGAGTAAATAAGTATGTCATCAATGAAAACAATGACAAACTTGTCAAGGTATGGTCCACACACTCGGTTCATAAGGTCCATGAACACAGCTGGTGCATTAGTTAAACCAAATGGCATGACCATAAACTCGTAATGACTGTAACGTGTTCTGAAAGCAGTCTTTGGAATATCATCTTCTTTCACCCGCATTTGATGATACCCGGAACGTAAGTCAATCTTTGAATAAACAGACGAGCCTTGTAATTGATCAAATAAGTCGTCGATTCTCGGTAGTGGGTAGCGGTTCTTGATGGTAAGTTTGTTCAACTCTCGGTAGTCGATACACAACCTAAATGTACCATCTTTCTTCTTGACGAACAAAACAGGAGCTCCCCACGGTGATGTGCTTGGTCGAATGAAACCATGCTCTAAAAGTTCTTGTAATTGGCTTTGCAGTTCTTTCATCTCGCTGGGTGCGAGTCTGTAAGGAGAACGAGCTATTGGTGCAGCTCCTGGTATAAGATCTATTTGAAATTCAACGGATCGATGTGGGGGTAATCCCGGTAATTCTTTCGGAAATACATCAGGAAATTCTTTTGCGACGGGAACATCATTGATGCTCTTTTCTTCAGTTTGTACTTTCTCGACGTGTGCTAGAACAGCATAGCAACCTTTTCTTATTAGTTTTTGTGCCTTCAAATTACTAATAAGATGTAGCTTCGTGTTGCCCTTTTCTCCGTACACCATTAAGGGTTTTCCTTTTTCTCTTATAATGCCAATTGCATTTTTGTAACAAACGATCTCTGCTTTCACTTCTTTCAACCAGTCCATACCGATTATCACATCAAAACTCCCTAACTCTACTGGTATCAAGTCAATCTTAAATGTTTCGCTAACCAGTTTAATTTCTCGATTCCGACATATATTATCTGCTGAAATTAATTTACCATTTGCTAATTCGAGTAAAAATTTACTATCCAAAGGCGTCAATGGACAACTTAATTTAGCACAAAAATCTCTACTCATATAGCTTCTATCCGCACCCGAATCAAATAAAACGTAAGCAGATTTATTGTCAATAAGAAACGTACCCGTAATAAGCTCCGGGTCTTCCTGTGCCTCTGCCGCATTAATATTGAAAACTCTTCCGCGGCCTTGTCCATTCGTGTTCTCCTGGTTCGGGCAATTTCTAATAATGTGGCCCGGTTTTCCACATTTATAACAAACTACATTGGCATAACTTGCTCCGACACTACTTGCTCCGCCATTACTCGTTCCGACACCATTTATTCCTTTCGTTCTATTAACCCCTGGTCCGTAGACCTCACACTTCGCCGCACTATGACCATTTCTTTTATACTTGTTGCAAAATTTGGTGCAGAACCCCGAGTGATACTTTTCACACCTTTGGCATAGCTGCTTCTGATTGTTGTTGTTATTGCGGTTATTATTGTTGTTGAGATGATTGTTGTAGTTGCTGTTGTTGTTGTTGTTGTTGGGCCATTTGTTGTAGTTGTGATTGATGTTGCGATTGTTGGGATAATTGTTGCGATTATTGTTGTAATTGCTGTTGTTGTTGTATTGGTGATTCTTATCACCGTTTTCCTCCCACTTTCTTTTGACTTGCTTCACATTGGCCTCTTCAGCAGTCTGTTCTTTAATTCTTTCTTCAATCTGGTTCACTAGTTTGTGAGCCATTCTACATGCCTGTTGTATGGAGGCAGGCTCGTGTGAACTTATATCTTCTTGGATTCTTTCCGGTAATCCTTTCACAAACGCATCGATCTTCTCTTCCTCATCTTCGAATGCTCCCGGACACAATAGGCACAATTCTGTGAATTTTCTTTCGTACGTTGTAATATCAAATCCTTGGGTTCGTAACCCTCTAAGTTCTGTCTTGAGCTTATTGACCTCGGTTCTGGGACGGTACTTCTCGTTCATCAAGTGCTTGAATGCTGACCACGGTAGTGCGTACGCATCGTCTTGTCCCACTTGCTCTAGATAGGTATTCCACCATGTTAATGCAGAACCTGTGAAGGTATGCGTAGCGTACTTTACTTTGTCCTCTTCAGTACACTTACTTATGGCAAACACAGATTCGACCTTCTCGGTCCACCGTTTCAATCCGATCGGTCCTTCGGTTCCATCAAATTCCAAAGGTTTCCAGGCAGTGAATTCTTTGTAGGTGCATCCTACAGGATTTCCTGTACTGCTAGATCCAAGGTTATTGTTGGTATGTAACGCAGCCTGTACTGCGGCTATGTTTGAAGCTAGAAAAGTACGGAATTCCTCTTCATTCATATTCACGGTGTGTCGAGTAGTCGGTGCCATTTCCTTCAAAATAGTCAAATGGAACAAGTTAATCATACAGAATATTAAGAGTAGTTAATAGTATTTCGTAGCATAATATGAACTCGTTTATAAAAGCTTTTTCTTCATATTAGCGTTTTATAAGTTTAAATTCGGGTAGTACCTACACGTTAAGTTCATACTTAGTAGCTAATATACAATTCAACTACTACAATTCTATATGAAAAACTGATTATAATAATATTTCGCGTTCAAACTTTTATACAATATTTTACAAACTTACAATACTGCTTATTTTACATAAAGCATGAAATATAGCACACAATAACTTTGATACAAGATAGTTGTGAAGATAATTCTAGCTAGTACACAAGTAGTTCAGCAAAGGCAATAAAGACACGTAATTCATACGTCCAGAAACAAGTCATGCATTCTGGTTTTACTAGGACTACTTCCCATCCTTGGTCTTGTGGAACATAACCGTTATGGCCGTTGATAAGACAGCGTGTTGTAACGTCGTCAAAGGGACGAGGGTTACGTAATGTCCAACAGTAACGTAACAATCTAAAAACCTCATTTCTTACCCCAATTACCGACTCCGTCACTTGTGGGAACGTTTTGTTTAATAGTTGTAGGCCGATGTTCTTGTTCTCACTTTGGTGAGAAGCGAACATTACTAATCCGTAAGTATAACATGCTTCTTTATGTTGCATGTTAGCCGCTTTTTCTAAATCACGAAGTCCAATATTCGGATATATTGAGTCAAAATAATTTCTTAACCCATTGCGTAAAATAGCATTTGGGTTCCCCGCAATATATGCGTCAAAGTAAACACATCGTAACTTATGGATTTCCCAATGTGATATCCCCCATCTTTCGAACGAAAGCCTTTTATAAACCAAGGCATTCTTGGAACGTTCTTCGGATGTCTTACAAACTGATCTCGCCTTAAATAGTTGTGCCGAAGAATTCTGACCGACTCTAGACAAGATTTCATCAATCATGTCTCCGGGTAGGTCTCTTAAAATATTGGGTTGTCTATCCATTTTGTGTTTTTATACTGTAAAATAGACAAGAGTTAGATTCATAAAAAAATACTTATTAATACAAGCAATTTTTACATATATCATAAAGCATAAGCACACTATATTACATATATTACACCACACGAATACAACTATCTTATTCCGACTCGCTTGTTTCTTCTTCTTCGGTTTTGGTTCATTTTGCCAAGTTTCTAGGGGTATATGATGTTCCCCTAATACGAGCCGTCATTTTCCACATTGGTTTAGAAAAACCTGGTGGTTTAGAGGTTCCCGGGTCATTGTTACAACTTAAGGACTTCGGGGGTTGACGATACATATAAAGTTCATCGGGGTTGGAATTAGATTTCTCTATTTTTATGCCCTTTCCCTTATTATTTTCTTTTGCCTTTTTAAATTCAGTTGGGGTAATTTCTATAACATCATCGGAATTCTCGTCAGAATCCGATTCATCGGAGAATTGGTAATCCTCCCAATATTTTGCTTCCTTAGCGGAAACACCATTGACCATAATTAACCTTGGTCTGTTGGTTGAGGATTTTCTTTTACTTAACCGTTTTATTATTTCCCCCACCGGTTCTATTTCTTCATCCGGTTCCGATTCTTCTTCCGGTTCCGATTCTTCTTCTGGTTCCGACTCTTCTTCCGGTTCCTCTTCGGGAACTTGTGAATCAGTCCACGAATCATTCCAATTTACATTTGACTCTTCATTATTATTAGGTGAGTCAATGGGACTTGTTCTAGAGGTAGACATCTATCACATAATATCAAACGCGTTAAGAGATTAATATGTCACATAATATTCACATGTTAAAAATATATAGTTTCCAACAAAATTTGTTAAGCAATCATTTTTCAAGTAAACACGGTCGAAGTCCAGACTCACTAATGCATCCTAACAAACTCGATAAGACACACTAATGCAAAATTCTGGTTCTCTAAGACCAACGCTCGGATACCAACTGAAATGTCCCGTTCTTATTGATTAAAAACGTTCCATATTAATTGATTTCGTTGCGAGGTTTTGACCTCTATATGAGACGTTTTTCAAAGACTGCATTCATTTTTAAAACAAACCATAACCTTTATTTCATAAATAAAGGTTTAAAAAGCTTTACATAGATTATCAAATAATGATAATCTAAAATATCCTGTTTACACACGACCATTAAATAATGGTTTACAATACAAATATGTTACATCGAAATCAGTTTCTTGAATGCAGTTTTTACACAATATCATACAAACATGGACTCCAATTCTTGTCCTTATTTTAGTATGCAACAGCGGAAGCTCTTAATATTCACCTGAGAATAAACATGCTTTAAACGTCAACAAAAATGTTGGTGAGTTATAGGTTTAACCTATATATATCAAATCGTAACAATAGACCACAAGATTTCATATTTCAATACACATCCCATACATAGAGATAAAAATCATTCATATGGTGAACACCTGGTAACCGACATTAACAAGTTGCATATATAAGAGTATCCCCATCATTCCGGGACACCCTTCGGATATGATATAAATTTTGAAGTACTAAAGCATCCGGTACTTTGGATGGGGTTTGTTAGGCCCAATAGATCTATCTTTAGGATTCGCGTCAATTAGAGTGTCTGTTCCCTAATTCTTAGATTACCAGACTTAATAAAAAGGGGCATATTCGATTTCGATAATTCAACCATAGAATGTAGTTTCACGTACTTGTGTCTATTTTGTAAATCATTTATAAAACCTGCATGTATTCTCATCCCAAAATATTAGATTTTAAAAGTGGGACTATAACTCACTTTCACAGATTTTTACTTCGTCGAGAAGTAAGACTTGGCCACTGTTGATTCACGAACCTATAACAATATATACATATATACATATATATTAAAGTATGTTCAAAATATATTTACAACACTTTTAATATATTTTGATGTTTTAAGTTTATTAAGTCAGCTGTCCTCGTTAGTAACCTACAACTAGTTGTCCAAAGTTAGATGTACAGAAATAAATCGATAAATATTATCTTGAATCAATCCACGACCTAGTGTATACGTATCTCAGTATTGATCACAACTCAAACTATATATATTTTGGAATCAACCTCAACCCTGTATAGCTAACTCCAACATTCACATATAGAGTGTCTATGGTTGTTCCGAAATATATATAGATGTGTCGACATGATAGGTCGAAACATTGTATACGTGTCTATGGTATCTCAAGATTACATAATATACAATACAAGTTGATTAAGTTATGGTTGGAATAGATTTGTTATCAATTTTCACGTAGCTAAAATGAGAAAAATTATCCAATCTTGTTTTACCCATAACTTCTTCATTTTAAATCCGTTTTGAGTGAATCAAATTGCTATGGTTTCATATTGAACTCTATTTTATGAATCTAAACAGAAAAAGTATAGTTTTATAGTCGGAAAAATAAGTTACAAGTCGTTTTTGTAAAGGTAGTCATTTCAGTCGAAAGAACGACGTCTAGATGACCATTTTAGAAAACATACTTCCACTTTGAGTTTAACCATAATTTTTTGGATATAGTTTCATGTTCATAATAAAAATCATTTTCTCAGAATAACAACTTTTAAATCAAAGTTTATCATAGTTTTTAATTAACTAACCCAAAACAGCCCGCGGTGTTACTACGACGGCGTAAATCCGGTTTTACGGTGTTTTTCGTGTTTTCAGGTTTTAAATCATTAAGTTAGCATATCATATAGATATAGAACATGTGTTTAGTTAATTTGAAAAGTCAAGTTAGAAGGATTAACTTTTGTTTGCGAACAAGTTTAGAATTAACTAAACTATGTTCTAGTGATTACGAGTTTAAACCTTCGAATAAGATAGTTTTATATATATGAATCGAATGATGTTATGAACATCATTACTACCTAAAGTTTAGTAGGTAAACCTACTGGAAGTGTCAAGAAATGATCTAGCTTCAAAGGATCTTGGATGGCTTGAAAGTTCTTGAAGTAGGATCATGACACAAAAACAAGTTCAAGTAAGATTTTTACTCGAATTAAGATAGTTTATAGTTATAGAAATTGAATCAAAGTTTGAATATGAATATTACCTTGAATAAGAAAGATAACCTACTGTATATAACAAAGGTTTCTTGATCTTAGATGATTACTTGGAATGGATTAGAAAGCTTGGAAGTAAATTAGTAAACTTGAAGGGATTTTTGAAGTGTTCTTGAAGTGTTCTTCCTACGATGATTATAGCTTGATTCTTGAAGTGATTTTTGATGAAGATGATGATTAACTACTGGAAAAATACGTTCATAATAGTGTGGGTGTGTTGAGAGAGAATTAGAAAGAGAATTGGAAGTGAAATAGAGTGAATGATGGGTGGTAATTGGTGAGTGGTGAGTGGGGTTAAAAGGAGTTCTAGTTAGTTGACTAGCTCATGGTAGAAGTTAAAATTGATTAGTCATACATGAAATAATCAAGAGTGGAATCCCATGCTAGTTCCTATTGGTATATACCCATAGTAAGTACGTTTTGAAGCTGTGTATAATACGGGTAAGAATACGACTAGAATTCTTGATGAAAGAAAAGAATGGGAAAGTAACTGTAACCATTTTCGTTAAGTATGAGTGTTTTGATATATGTCTTGAAGTCTTCCAAAAGTATTTTAATACATCTAAATACACTACATGTATATACATTTTAACTGAGTCGTTAAGTCATCGTTAGTCGTTACATGTAAGTGTTGTTTTGAAACCTTTAAGTTAACGATCTCAATTAATGTTGTTAACCCATTGTTTATTATATCTAATGAGATGTTAAATTATTATATTATCATGATATTATGATATATTAATATATCTTAATATGATATATATACATTTAAATGTCGTTACAACGATAATCGTTACATATATGTCTCGTTTCGAAATCCTTAAGTTAGTAGTCTTGTTTATATGTATATAACTCATTGTTAATATACTTATGGAGATACTTACTTATCATAATCTCATGTTAACCATATTTATATCCATATATATATCGTCATATCGTTTTTACAAGTTTTAACGTTCGTGAATCGCCGGTCAACTTGGGTGGTCAATTGTCTATATGAAACATATTTCAATTAATCAATTCTTAACAAGTTTGATTGCTTAACATGTTGGAAACATTTAATCATGTAAATATCAATCTAAATTAATATATATAAACATGGAAAAGTTCGGGTCACTACAATTGTTACTATAAAATATCATTTTTATTATCATTTTAAATAGAATTATTATTTTAAAGATAATATTAAAAAATATCGTAAATATTAAAGTTATCATAATTAGAATTATCGTTTTATCATAATATCATCTTAGTAATTATAAATATTGATATTTTTATAATAATAATTATTATTACAAAATAATACAACTTTTACTTATTAACATTATAGATATTATTTTATCAAATAAATATGTAATACAAACATATTTTACTACGTGTAATAAATTACTTTAATAATACCTATCATATTATCTTTATGATATTAAATGAACCCTATAAATTTTATTACTTAATATATATAAAAGTATATTTTATTATATAAATTTTAATACAAAATTTTATTTATTAATAAATGAATTATATTATTTACTCTAATAAATCTTTTAAAAATATAAAACGACGATATTTAAAATATATTATAATCATGTATAAATTTTGGAAATCATTTTGAGTCAAATTGACTTTTGTTGACTTTTGCATATTAGTCTCGAGCATTAGGATTGTGGTACACTATGACCTGACCTAATTGTTAGACAAATATTGACCAACATATAATTATATATAATTAATTTAGGTTCGTGAATCCGAGGCCAACCTTGCACTAGTTCAATGACGTTATATGTATTTTCACTACGAAATACAGTATGGTGAGTTTCATTTGCCTTTTTTACCCTTTATATTTTTTGGGCTGAGAATACATGCGCAATTTTTATAAATGTTTTACGAAATAGACACAAGTAATCGAAACTACATTATATGGTTGAATTATCGAAATCGAATATGCCCCTTTTTATTAAGTCTGGTAATCTAAGAATTAGGGAACAGACACCCTAATTGACGCGAATCCTAAAGATAGATCTATTGGGCCCAACAAGCCCCATCCAAAGTACCGGATGCTTTAGTACTTCGAAATTTATATCATGTCCGAAGGAGGATCCCGGAATGATGGGGATATTCTTATATGCATATTGTGAATGTCGGTTACCAGGTGTTCAATCCATATGAATGATTTTTGTCTCTATGCATGGGGCGTATATTTATGAGAACTGGAAATGAAATTCTTGTGGTCTATTAAAATGATGAAAATGAATGATTATGATAAACTAATGAACTCACCAACCTTTTGGTTGACACTTTAAAGCATGTTTATTCTCAGGTATTAAAGAAATCTTCCGCTGTGCATTTGCTCATTTTAAAGATATTAATTGGAGTCTTTCATGGAATATTTCGAAGAACGTTGCATTCAAGTCATTGAGTTCATTAAAAATTATTATTATTAAGTCAATTTATAGTTGGATAGTGGATATTATGAAATGGTATGCATGCCTGTCAATTTTCGTTGTAAAGAAAGTTTGTCTTTTAAAAACAAATGCAATGTTTGTAAAATGTATCATATAGAGGTCAAATACCTCGCGATGTAATCAACTATTTTGAATCGTTTATAATGTATATGAACGGGTCCTTTCAGTAGCTGCCATGTTACACGACTCTTACATTCTACCTAATCTCCAAACATGTTAAGAACATATCTTCTTGATAATTCTATTTTTTCGGATATTCTGGTAATTTGACAAAATCAAGATCGTGCCATTACAATTTCCTTCTTAGAACATTAACAATGTTCATTTTGAAATCCATACCCACGAATTCTGGACAATTACTTACTGTACTTAAGGTCGAGAAGAGAAGACAAAAACATGAAGCTTCGAAGTATAAAGAGGAGTATAAATCACAGCAAATTGGAGAGAGTATTAACTGTGGATGTCAATGATTATAGAAAGACAGAAGTAGAGACATCGAAATATAAGGGAAGATATAAAACTCAACAACAATTCAGAAATTACAAACCCTATATATCGATGCATATAGTAATATAAAGACACGGGAGGACTAAAAACACTACAAAACCAAGAGTATAGTAGAAGTAAATAGATTCTTCTGGCGGCAGATGAAAAAGAAGAATAACAGATATGAAAGTTAGGAGTATATCAAGAATCAGAACTGGATGGAGCATATTGACGAATGCTTTAAAGTATGAGTTGAGGGAAAAAGAATAGAAGGGTGGGTTGTGGAAATAAAGAAACGAAGGGAAGGGATTTATAGTGAAATATCCGACAGAGCAATCGAAACAGATTATTGCATTTAACCAAAGAAGATCCTAATTTCCTTAATTATCGAAAAAAACCAAATCTTATTACGAAGATTTTCTCTAAATCCCTTGAACTCTGGAAATCAACCCTATCTACGTCAAAAGATATGACGAAACTTTATTTTTCTCATTTCACTCTTTTGCGATAGCTTCGCTCGTACTCTTTACATAATCGAGTTGTTTTATTCATATTACTCAATGATGATAAAACTCTAATTTCCAACTCATATGAGTCATGAAAATATACTTATTGTCAGCCATGACCATCCCAATCAAATTTCAGGATAAAATTTCTTTAACGGGTAGGTACTGTGACGACCCGGAAATTTTCGACCAAATTTAAACTTTATCATTAAATGATTTAATGTTTCCGACACGATAAGCAAAGTCTGTAATGCGGAAATCTCAAAAACTTTGTACTGTGTTCATATAATCAATTACCCTTTTATTCCTACGATTCACGAACGTCATAAATTGTATTAATTATATATATGTGTATACATATATTTAACTTTAAAATATGATAATTAAATATCTCATTAAGTATATTAACAAGGTATTATATATACATTTTCATACTACTAATTTAGAGAGTTTTCGAACAATATATATGTTACTATTTAAACGACGTAATTAACTTATGTTAAAATTTATTTACATACAATGTATTATGAGTATAAATACAACCTTAAAAGTATTAAATACACTTAATAATATACAAAAACATATAAAGGATAGCTATACTCGTATTTCCGTTCATTTTTCTCAAGAATCCTACTCATATTCATACAGTATATATATACACGTATTATACGAAGCTTCTAGAAGTATTTACTATTGATATATACTAATAAAAATCCGTATTAGTGTAGTATTATTTCATGCATGACATCATCAATCTTATTATGTCATGCGTGACATCATCAATTTAACTTATACTAGATATTAGTCAAAAAAAGATAACATAAAGTATTTACTATTCGTATATACCAATAGTAACTTGCATGATTGATGTATTATGTCATGCATAACATCATCAATCTTATTATGTCATGCATGACCTCATGGTATTTAACTTATCCTAGATATTTGTCATAAAACAACAAAATACAACTAGTATATAAAGACCTTACATGGTATTTTTTTTTACACACATTTACATCCATTCTACTTTCAATTCTCTTCCAAGTATTCTCTTATTCTTTCTCTCTAAAAACCCTCTCTAATATCCTCTCTTCAAGTTCTAATAAGCCTTCATTATCTACAACAAAAACTAGTTACAAAAACAATCCATAAACACCATACAAGTAGTAATCAAGAACACCTCCTTTGATTTAAGTTTTTCTTCCAAGTTTGGTTATCTTTAAGCACCCTTTCAAGGAGTCTTTCAAGCTTTAGAAATCCTCTTCATATTCAGATACTTCCCTTTCTTAAATCAAGGTATTAGCCTTACCAAAACTCTTGTTCAATTCATATGATTATAGCTATCTATATAAAAGATCATAGTTAATAACAACTAGAACATAGTTTGGATGATTCTGAATTTGTTTGAAAGCTAATCTAATCTAACTATAACAACACTTATTTATACATATTATGATTTTATATTAAACTATTATAAGAACTTATAACTTGTACATATGAAGAACACCTTAAAAACTTAACATACATCAACTAGTCTCCATTCGGTAAAAGCGGACTGTTTTGGGTTGGGAATTAAAAACCTATCTTAGACTTTGAGTTCGAAGCTAAGATTTTGGAAATATGTTAATATATGTAAATAAGACTTTCAGTAAATTTTTCATGATTTTAGACAAAGTGGAAGTATTTTATCAAAAATCATATATTGGGTGGATGCCGGGATTCATCCAAATCTGTCTACCGGTATAAAAAGAGGGTAAAACTATAAAAATTAATATATGGGATGAACTTTTCGAATTGTTTTTGAAAAATTAACTTCTTAAGAAATCCATAGCAATTTTATTCACTTTAAACGGAGTTGTAATGAATTTTTGGCGAGCAAAACAAAATCTGCTAAAATTAACGTTGTATGGACGAAATTTATCTTATAAAAACTATATTAACCATATCCTTGCTAAATTTTCCTATATCCTATATATACTTGGATATGTTATCATTAGTATAACAAAATATTATAATCTTGGTTAATTCTGAGATTGTATATATATGATAATCTTGGTACGTTCCATGACAATACGTGCGCAATACGTTTTGATAAATCCTAAGTCAACACGTCTCTGGATTGATACAAGACAATACGTATACAATACGTCGTGGGGTAATTCTAAGATTATATATATATACCGATTATTGGACTGTTGGACTTTTCGAACTATTTTGGACTACTAACAATGGACTACTAACATAAAATGTTAGAAATTATTATATAAGTATTATATGAACTTGCTATATTAATTTTGTTCATATGTATTATTATCTGAATCGTTATTATTATTATAGGTTTGTGAATCTAAGGATGTCGGCTATATTTTAATAAGTTGAAAACTTGTTAAAACTATACTTTTACGACAGTGAGTATATAGTCCCATTTTTAAACTCTACAAATATTTTGGAATGAGAATACATGCATCTTTTGTTTTTCAAAATAGACACAAGTACTTAAAAATATATTCTATGTTGAGTTGTACCTTTGTATATATCCCTAATAGTCTGGTAACTATTTGTTACATGTGGTTAACATGTAAGCGCAAATCCTATTGATAGATCTATTGGGTTTGACAACCCCACTCGGGATAGTTAGCACTAGTTCATAACGGGTGTTTAGTACTTCGTTTCACTACACTTGGTACGGTGTAGAGATAACTTTGAAAAGGGAATATTTTTTAAGTATAGTTATTGGGCGCTCAACAACATATAGAATATCTTTGCTGAAACGTTTATAACATGAAATCTTGTGGCCTATTATTATATCTTATGTTGGCTTTAAAACCTGTATCTCACCAACCTTTGTGTTGACTGTTTAAGCATGTTTATTCTCAGGTCCTTAAGAAAGTCTTCCGCTGTTGCATTATCTGAGCAAGCTGTGCATGGAGTCTCATGCTTTTGTTTAAATGAAGTGTTGCATTCAATAAAACCTTTGTCATGTATTATATTCAACTGTTATGTCACGTGTGTAGTATTTGGAAACTAATGTAATATGGAGATTATTCCTTAAATAATCGCCCATTTGTTTAAAACATGCATTATGTATAATAAAGGTGTGCTTTTTATGAAACGAATGCAATATTTTCTAAAACGTATCATATAGAGGTCAAATACCTCTCTATGGGACCAATGAATAACGTACCTCGTTTATAGTATTATGGACGGGTCGTTTCAGTTGGTATAAATAAAAGCATAGTTCCGGGAAAGGTAAGTCTAAGCCAAATGAGTGACTTTTTTATATATATTTCTTAAATGTAAGTTAATATACAAGTTACAATAGTTATTGCTATTCTAGTGGATCCATTGAAAAATGGATATATATACTCGGTATACATTATATATTCTGTAAATAAATATTCATTATTTTGGCCCCCCCAGTCACAAACTTTAAGTTCCGCCACTGCCTGCCACCTCAATAATTTATGAAATTAGAGGTAGTAGCTGGCTTGGTCAAATACGTGATTCGGTGTCCTGCTTTAATAGTAATTTTTGGGTAAACATGGACTGAAAGGAATCTAATTATTCACCAAAAACTCATTCATATATATTCATTTACCATTATTATATATTCACCAAAACTTTTTGTTCACCTAAACTAAATCATAAAGTTAACGAAATAAAATATTTAAAATATCTTGATCAATAATTGATAGTCTAATCCAGAATAATAACCGGTCAAATTTATCAACCTTACAAACCGAGATTTTTGGTACATATCCTAAAAGCTTTGTATATTTCCACCCACATATCAATTCGTGATCTTTCAATTTATCAGTAAATCTATACGTATGTACTACTAATTTACCTCAAAGAAAACATCAAAAAAATACACTCACGACGACAACGATTAAACTTCCTCTTATGTTCCATAAAGGTAAACACAAGTCTAGAGACGAATATATGGAATCGGGCACGAGAAGTTTAACGTATTTATGGTACTAATTCGGTTTTGTTTCAAAGGTATTTTTTTATCCTAACTTGAAAATTAATATGTTATTAAGTTTTACAATAATCTAGTGTTCACATATTTAATCGAAAGTAACCAAAACCAACCGTTAAACTCATCATTTTGATGATGAAATAGGAAAGTTTTGAGACTTGAAATAGTAATCGTCTATCATCGAATCGAAGTAAGAAGATTATTATTTATATTAGTAGTCCATAAAATGTTAGTATTCTTACGTTTAATCAGTTAGAAACAAATATCGAAACAAAAGTAATGTAGTTATAATATGATATACAAAAGTTAAATGAAATATATATTCATACTCTGTTTGCCTTGCCAATTCATAAAGATGGAGATGATATTAGTTTATATTTGAAAAATATAGTCGTTGTAACGTCGTCAGTTGACGTTAACGACTGTTATGTACTCGTTGTATTAATAATAATTTTAGTAAAAGATTTTTATTAGTATAAATACGATTACTATAAATACATTTAGTATAAATACGTTTAGTATAAATACGAAGATTAAGAGAATAAACATATTATGCATAAATAATAAATTTAAGAATAAACATTAGTATGCATGAAATAAATAATGATTAATTGCATAAGTAATCATAAATGTTAGATAACATAAATATAAGAGTTAGATTACAGAAATATAATTCAGGCGGTATAACCGACCATATATAACTTAAATAACATAAATATAAATGTTAGTGAAGTTAATAAAAGTTAGATTACAGAAATATAGTTCAGACGGTATAACCGACCATATATAACTTAAATAACATAAATATAAATGTTAGTGAAGTTAATAAAAGTTAGATTACAGAAATATAGTTCAGGCGGTATAACCGACCATATATAACTTAAATAACATAAATATAAATGTTAGTGAAGTTAATAAAAGTTAGATTACTGAAATATAATTTTACTTATGATGATAATAATATTTACCTTACTAATAAATAATAGAATATATCGTTAAAGAATTTCTTACATTGATTAGTGACTTGTGCTTGCTTAGATAACCTTGATTATACGGAGCACTTCATGCTGATAACGTGTTGTAATATCGTTAGTTTATAGTTACCTATAGTGGCCTAATCTATTATCTATTATATAAATTATAACAGTATGCTAAGTATAATAGAGAGAAAGTATAGAAGAAGCAAGAATAATATTTTATGAAAATTGGTACACAATAGACTTACATTTGCATCATATTTATAGTACTAATGTTACTATACAAAAGCCTCAAAATTCAACATGAAAATAGTGAATGGATTTGGTGAAATAAGTTGGTCATCCACTTGCTTGACTTTTGAGATTTATAACATCTCCAATATTTTTGTAATTTTGAAAAATTACTCTCAAAGAAGATTTATTTTAGCAAACTTAAAGGGTGATTTGTATAAATTTCTCAAATATCTAAATTTCGTCTTTATATATACTCATCCCGTCTCAAAATAACTGATGAATATTATACCCATCAAAACATCTTTTAAATCCAATTTATTCAAATAATTTCAGTAAATATTATATTTTACAAAAAGTATTAAAATTCAAAGTTGGGACAGAATGGAAATAAAGTGAAACCCGTGAGAAACAAAGACTTTAATAAGTTAAAATAACACAGTTAATTTTGAGACGAAGAGAATATGTTTTCGTAAAATAATCTATACTTCAAATAAAATTTAGTGATCAATCTTTTTTTTTTTTAAAAGCAAAAATATTATCATTAATAACTTAAAAGAGCATGTACAGATACACTTATGCGATACATATTCAGACAGAAGAGATACACACGAACCTAGTAGAGATTGCCATTTTACATTTCTACAACTAAGGAATCGAAATACATTTTCCAAGCGTAGATAAGAGGATGAAAATGGAGGGAAAAGACGCCTGTTGATTCATCCATTACTGTTGATTCATCAATTATCATCGAACGAGTTGGGGTTTAGAAGCCACCGGTGCCAATCGATGTTAAGCTTTTTCGACCGATTTTTTATCCATTCGAACGATCTTATTTGTATCTCGTTGAGAGCCACCGGGACACTTTCTTTTCTCTTTTGGAAAACTACATGGTTTCTGTTTTGCCAAATCACGTACTCGCAAATCCATTCAATTGCTTTTCATATTTTCGAGAAGCCATTCGGTGTTGTAGTAGGCTTAAGACCTTTGAAACGTTGATCCAAGCCTACATGGTTCACGGGTCCCTAATGCCACCATCGAAAAACTCTATCCCACAGTTCCTTTCCAACGAACATTTGAGAAGGATATGTTCAACCGTTCGATCTCCTCGTCACACGCAGGACATCTTAATGAGTCTAAGTCTACACCACGCTTATACAATTTTGTGCGTACAGGGATACGGCTTCGAGTTGCACGCCAGATAAATAAGCCTATCTTTTGAGGGAGTAGATTGTTGCGCATGGTACCATTATTTAGCGCAGCAGGAGGCAGTAATTTCTCGTCGATTAGATGGGTGAGTTTGGAGGTGGAGAATAGCCCATTTGGTTGCAAAGAGCATGTCCAAAATTCCCTTTCTTTGGCATCAAACTTGAAATTATTTAGTAGTATTTGTAGTTCAACCAATTCACTATGAGTTCTCCCATTTGGCATTCTTGTTTAGTCCCAAGTTTTCGTCCAAACAATGTCACTCATTGAAATTCGGTCCATTACAAATGCATCTTCATTACGCTCGAGTCGGTAAAGCCTTCCAAACTTTTCTTCAAGTGTAAAATCACCTAGCAATTTCTCTTTCCAAAATAAAGTGGAGTCACATTTGTTAACAACTTTCACAAAAGAGTTAGTGAACGAGGATCCAATAGTATTTAAATGATTCCCAATAAGACGGATATTATTCCAAGTCAATTATTTGTTCATGTTTTGGTTTAGACAACTCAAACCCCCGTCCCTTCCACAGATGCTTCGAATCAATCTTGAACACGATTTATAATTATAATTATCTTATGAACACTTAAAACCAGCTATGTCAAATAATCCATTTAAACACATACGAGTTCATAAAAATATAAAAGTAATAAATGGAGATAAAAGAGGGTAAGTTTTAACAGTGATAGATCAATAAGGACCACTAGTGATAAATTACTCTACTTGAAGGGTGTTTTCCGTCATTCTAGATTTTATATTAATATACTGTAATTACTTTCTCCTCACCTAAAACTATAGAAGCCAAATAACTATCTCGTCATTAACTTGTATAATGTTAATTAAAACTTGTACATTCACTGCCATTCTCTTTTTAAGTTCTGATTTAGCACAGTTTGTCCATAAAGTGAACTTTTTGGTTTTCAAAATTTGAATGCATTTCTTTCATACATTTTCTTCACTCCATTGTCACCCAGTTCAAGCTTCATCTTCATGCCTGGTATATTTCCAAATTTTATTATTTAAACCTGATTTTAGCTTCTATCATTTTCAAATTTCTTGCTGATTTGGTAATTATTAATAATGCTCTTGATTGTTATGTCTCCTGTCCAGCATTTCATAGATAAAGTTTCTATCTTTAGGATTAAATATATGTTTTTCTCTTCTAAAATTAATCCGAGATTTATTAATTATTATGTAAATCGGCGCTTGTAGGATGAAATCTATGATGTGTTATTGTCAAATCTGTAAAAATTTATAAATGTTACAGATTTGGTGGCATTACATTATTGATATCAGAATTCATTGAGATTTAGCATCACTTGATTCTTAAATTTGGGGGAAATATGAACTTCAAGATATAATCTACAATGATGATTTATCAAATCTGAGAGTTATTATAGTTTGTCTTTAAAATAGCAATCTTTAGTAGGGTTTAAAGGTGAAATTTTCTTAGCAATTGATTGTGTAAATCTTTGCTAATGGGTTGTAATAACTTATTAAATAGGGTTTATAAAGTTCAAATCTTTAGAAGTTTAATCCTCAAATCCTATATGAAATCTGCCCTTTTGACTTGTTGTTGTAGCTTATAAGGTAGTAAAACAGTGTTAATACAAAGCTTAATATATATGTGTTCTTGTTAAAAAGCCACAAATCAATAACTTTTCAGATACTGATACATTAATCAGTTCATCATGCATTAGAATTTGAACATTGTTTTGCATTTTTCGATGCACGCATAATTTGTGTAACCTTAATCTTTGATGCCAAGATTATGTTTTAATTCAGAAAGTTATGTTTTCTTCGTAAAGTTCGAATCTTGAAGAAGAATTCCTTTTATAGAAAGCTACTATTTATGTTATTTGCTAGTAATTACTCCTGCTGTATAAACTTTTTCGAACAATCTTCATATAATTTTTTTATATAAAGCTTTGTGTTGGTTCAATAATAATTCTCAGGCACAATGGACTCGATACCTGAAGCCGTTGTCCAGTACATTTTATCGAACTTGAGTAATGCAAAGGACGTGGCCTCTTGTAATTGCGTCTCTACGAAATGGAAAGACTCAATGCCTTACATTAAGAAACTTTACTTCCCTCGTAGCATCTTTGACCATCTTTCAAAGGGTCAAACTTCCGACTTCGTTATAATGAAGATCGTCTCATCAATTTCTCACCTTGAAGATCTCGTCGTTTACTGCCCGTTTACAAGCACAGGGCTCGCTTCATGGCTTTTGCACACGGGATCCTCCCTAAAACAACTCGAGCTTCGAATGGATAATCTTGTCGACGAAAATTCATATAACGACAGCCTTTCAAAACTTGAATGTATTCAAGCTGCAAGAAACTTGGAGTCGTTAAAACTTTGGGGCGTGTTAATGGTGTGTACGCCCAAATGGAATGTGTTTGATAAGCTAAAGAATCTTGAAATTGTTGGAGCCAAATTGGAAGATTCGGTGTTGACTGAAGCTCTTAAGTCAACTCCGAACCTTACCCATCTTGTTCTTCTTGGTTGTGAGGGTTTGAAGAATGTTTGGATCGAGCTTCTCGCTCTCGAGCATTGCAAGCTTGATTTTTACGGGTCGGGTAATTGTTCGCTTACGCTTAAGGCTCCAAAGATCGAGTATCTTGAGGTTCAAGGGTGCAGTTGGATTCTAGTTCGCGAGACTAATTGCTTAAAGCATCTTTCTATTGCTAACAATTCAGGTAACTTCAAGATTTATCATATATATGTATCCAAAATCCGAATTAACGCATAGTTTTATTATTCATATTATGATGGTATATAGAGATATGATTGTGGATTCTGTTTGGTTGCAGGGAGGATATACATGGTGGATTTTGGTAAGCTTATGGCACTTGAAGCGTTATCGATTAGAGGCGTTCAATGGTGTTGGGATGCAATAAGCAAAATGCTTCAACTTGCAAGTGAAGTGAAACATCTTTATATGAAAATCGAATTCACTGGAGATTTTGAAGCTCTTCTCCCTTTTCCGGAAATTGACTTTGTTGACTTTTTCAATAGTCATCCCAAGCTCAAATCTTTCGATGTCCATGGAGCAATGTTTGCAGCCCTAAGCCAGCAAAACAGTCTAAAGAACGTATGTTCTAAAACCACCTTGTTTGGTTACAAATAATTATCTGGTATTTAGTTTGTGATGATCATTTTGTTGGGTTATATTCAGGTGGATTCTAGTTTTGTGATTTCTTCGCTTGAAGAGGTTGTGATTACTGTGAGATCACCATTGAATGCTGAACAGAAAATGAGCACGCTTGAATCGATGGTGAAGTTTGGGAAGAAGTTGAAGAAGATGAAGATAAGGATACTTCAGATGAAAAGTAACCATAGCAGTGCTGATGACTTTTTTGAAGATATTTGCAGGTTTAAATCCATGAATCAAAAGTTAGTTTCAATAGAATAAGATTTAAAAAAACAAAAAAAAATTGTATTTTTTGTGTCATTGAATTCATTTCATTGCATAATTGGATCTTTATTATAATTCTTGTTTTACATTATAATAACTTTGATTTTTTATAACATTGATGATTTTGACATTTATTCATGGTCAACTTTCTATTATCTTTCTCTGTATGTTGTTTCTGCATGATGGCTGAATATGGTTCATCATTCATTAAGGGTTCATATGAGATCAATATACTATACTGATATTTGGCGAAGGCGAACTGTAAATGCGTTAAATGTGCTCTAAATGTGTATCAAAATGAAAGTCGCAAGCCATTACAGGCGACGAATAATCACAATTGAATAATGACTGAAAGAGGCATATTTTACTCTAAGTTCTCAACTAATAATGAGAGATTTTGACTTCCAAAAGTTATGTATGATTGGATGAACATTGTATACACAGGATGAAGTGTTAGAACAGAAAGTTGTTACATAACTTTATAGTCCAACAGAACATGTTTTGGCTACTTGTGTTTTGTAATAAAAGTAACCTACACTTTAGTCCCACCCACTCTATTCCATGTCTCCATCCCATACCATCCCATCCAATGTTTTTATTTTATATCTTTATCTTTATTTATGTAAAGGACTGGGCGATTCAGTATATGTTTATATATAACTTGGGTGATGGTAGTTCATTATAATCAGGGCCGGTCCTGAAGTTATTGATGCCCTGTATGAAATAAAAAAAATATGCCCCGTAATTTCTTGAAGAAGCCAGCCAATTATTTTGTATGAGTCTTACATCTATTTAAGCTACATTTATGTCCATCTTATAGTACTTATTATTATACAAATCAAGTATTAATAAGAACAATAACAACATAAGGTCACTCCCTATCGTGACTAACACTATTCATCCTCTTAACTGTTACATCAGCGTCACATCAACACTTATATCCTATAACTAACCCATAAAATCCTATAACTAAACACTCCCTATAATAATTACCAATAACTAACAATGTACAAAAAATATAGCACAAAGTATAAACAATTTAAAGCATTGAGGGTCCCACGTGCATATAACACTCTCGCCAAATCCATAGTGAATGCGGGTAACTAACGCGGATAACTAAACGGTGCCTATGGTTAGTTACGGGTAATGACGGGTAACTAACGGGTAACTAGCGGATAACTAACTATAGGAAGTGGTCTAAGAGGATAATAAACTTTAAATTAGAAATCTGAAATAAAAAATAGATATCAAGTTACATTACAAATTTACTACACTGATCTTTAATCATAATATGTGTACTGTTACTACTGTATGTGTGTGTTTGTGTCTGATATATTAAAACAGTTAAAGCAATATCAAATAATCACAAACACTCACAAATTTGACATATACAAAAATCAAAGGATATGTGATTGGATGATCTTTGTGTGTCATGTACGTGTGTGTGATATATGTAATGCAATGCAACAATAAGAATAATAAATTAGTAATATGCAATAATTAAAATTAATTAAACACAGATTTGAATCAAGTACTACACTACTACCATACTAATTCAATGTACATGTGTTAACTGTACGTGTATATAAAACATATTTGAACCACGTACTACCATACTAGGTAATTCAGTAATTTGTTCAATGTACTTGTGTTAGTTGTACGGGATTTTGGGCTTTATATATACGAGTAGGTTGGATTATTGATCAATATTTAGTCCAATTGTTTAGTACTACTCTTTCAATGCAACAGTATGTAATGGTTTTTGGTGTATATGCACTTGTGTTAGCTTGGTGCATATCATGTACTTGTGCATATGTAATGTTTTTTGCTGTATATGTACGTGTGAACATCACCTAAGTACTACCACACTAATTCAATGTATTCGATAAAATTCGACCAATCACATGAGACCCTATTCAGTATTCAATAAAAGTATACATGAAGCCGTGAGTAATAGTTTACATGTTAGTTAAAGTGGTTGTCGAATCCGACTTCACGCCTTATGTGATGGTAGTTTTGTCTACGTATCAAATGCTATCTCATCATCTGTTCTCTGGGGTGTACTCTGTAGGATTAATGTGCAAGGTACAACATATAACTATATGGCCAACTTCATTTGAGCCTTCAGGGTCACACACATATACACCGAGACGTCAAATAAAATATATATGATGTATATATATTACTCAAGTAACAAAATAGTAAATCAAAATTAATTCATTTACTATTCATATAAATAGTAAATGAAACAAAATTAATTAATTTACTATTCATATGAAAGCGACATGATAGAGTGGATTTTCACTTTACTTATAATATACTCCGTATCTTGTTTTGAACAAAAAGAAAATCTCATTTGATTGTTACGTTTAACTAATATGGAAATTTGATTTCAAAAGATATGATTTAAATAATCTTGGTGGCCAACAAAAATAAATAGTTGGTGGATGATGAATCATGTATTTGTTTAAATAATCGAATAAATGTGACTCATGAGGTGGTTTGGTTTTTCCTCCCTATTATATATATAGATGTTCTTTTAAGGCTTGAAAGAAAGTAAGTAAAAAAGATAAAGAGAACAAGTCCCAAAAACCTTTGTGATATTTTTGTAAGAAGACAATCATCATTAGTCTTCTTTTACTCTTTTAAAAAGCATCATTTATACCGAGTATTATTAATCTTATTAATATAACTTGATTATATTGATAAGTTACTTGGGTTTGGACTAGCATCCATTGACGTTGTTTGAAGTGTAGTGTGGACTATCCTAAGAGACGGTCATACTTTTGATCGTATGTTTCTCTCCTTCAATTAGTTTTTTCAAGAAAGGTATATCGTTTACTCACTTTGTAAATTACATATTTTGACAATTATTAGTGGTGTAACTGGATCTTTGGGATCGTTAATCATGTGCATGTTTTATTAAATTTAAATATATTAATATTTAATTTTGTAAATGGTTTATAAAATAATAATTGATTATTATTTTAATTATCCGCTGCGTTAATCTGATTTAAAAGTACACACGATTTTCCAACAGTGGTATCATAGCAGCTTTTACACCATCTTAATTGTCACGTGATTTTCTTTAGATTTAGCTTTGTGGTAAATTGGTAAGAGTCAAAACCTTTATGGTTTTGAAAGTCAACTTTGTTGATTACCTCATAACGCACGAAAAAAATCTGAAAAAATCACTGTTATAAATTTTGAATTTATTTTTTATGGCTTGAATAATTGTTGTTTATTTCATTCCATGGTTGTACACATGCATTGTAACCATGGACAAGCCATATGTAGGTTTTAATAATGTAGTTATTAAAATTGTGATTGCACACATAGCCCATAATGCCCCGACCTATGTATGATTGTTGTGATTGTTGATTACCGCGATGTTAAGTCATATTGATTATTTATTTTTATTAGAAAGGCCATTTTGAAGCCAAAGTTGTATTATATTTATTTTTTATTTTCATAGTATTTTATTTAAGTTTATTCTAAATTGTAAAAGTATTAGATTAGTTGTATTTTTCAATTTTAAATAAATGTAATAAGATGAACACTAAAGATAAAGATACAACGTGGAGTTTGACTTAGAAGATGGCGAACATGTCAATTTGACAACGATGATGTTTGTCAAGTTTTCACTTGATTCTTGAATTAAGTGGGAGCTACGATATTACCCTTAGTTTGACCTCTTGATTCCATGTCGGCTCATGGGATCAAGCATAGGATTTTTGGGGTAGGCTATGTGTGTGTGATGCATGATATGGTTGTGTTTTATTTTACGCATTTATATTTAATTATTGATTATAATATATGATAAATATTTTTGATGAAAACATCAAATAAAACCGGTAACGAGTTTCAAATATTAAAATTGATGATTTTAAAAAGTTAAACTCTAACGAGTTTAAAGTTAAATAATTTTGAGACTTAAATTACATATGTTTTTTTTTTATGGAAACATTAAATAAAACTCTAAACGAGTTTCAAAGATTAAAATTGATGATTTTAAAATAAGTTAAACTCTAACGAGTTTAATGTTAAATGATTTTGAAAGTCAAATAATATATATGGACGACATCTTTTAAAACTGTTTTAAAACGATACACGTTTGTGTATTTGTTATTTTTATATCCTATAAATTAAATAACAAATTAGATCACAAACATAATCGACATATACAATTGGTTAAAATGTTTTTTAACTAATAGTGTAGCGAATCTTGTGTGCATGCATTATTCGTTGACACAAACTTTTTCCAAAATACCCGTCAAATTTAAGTCATCCCATCCAATGAGCTTGCAAACACTCCTCGTTATTTTTATGATCTAGTGAGACTAGGCTGAATTATAGCCACGAGGTGGATTTTTCGATCTAGTGAGACTAGCGTGAATTTCCACTGTTTTCAAATTGAACGACTTAATCGTATTCACGGTGAGACCTGAATTCGTGGCAAGGATGGGACAAACATGTCAAAAGATAATAGTGGTTTGTTGGACTATATATATCTCTAGGTCCCATAAAGATCTAAGAGTTGTACTTGTAATGCAATTGGTACCCGCTACCTACCAATAGACTCCATAACTGCTAGCTGATCAACAGATGTGGCTATAGAACCTCTATGTGGATCTTAGCCTTTTGTAAATTAATTGTTTTTTTAATATTATAAAAACTTGGATAGTTAATTTATTAAAGCTAAATATCGAAAATACTAAATTGAATCTTATATCTGTTGTAGATGTTAAATAATCAAAATGTAAACCAAAACACACTTCTTTCTTTGTTGGAGAAGGATAAACTCAATGTTCAAATTTTCTAGACTGACACTGCAACCTGAGAATTGTTCTCAAGCATAATTGGAAGTTGAATAAAGTTTAGAACCCATATCCTTTCTTCCTGTTGTAGCAGTTGCTACTGCTTAGCAAAATAATTATCGAATGTTGTTCGATGATCAAGAAGAAATAGGATTGAAGGGTGAAAAAGAATAAGCTGAATACTTTGTGGAAGGAAAATGACAAATCATTTGCTAGGAAAAATATTTCACCTTCCAAGAAGGAAAGCCCAACAAAAGACGCCGAATGTTTCCATTGTGGAAAGGTTGGCAATTGGAGAAGGAAGTTGTCATATCTTCCAATCTGAGCTGAGAAAAGGCAACCTGGTGAGACTAGCAAATCAGGTATATTCCATATATAGTTATATACTTCTTCTAGTGATTCCTAGATCTTTGTTAACTGGTTGTGGCATTCACACCTGTAACAATATGAAGGAAATGAGAAGAAGTAATAGACTGAAGAAAGACACACTGAATTTGAAAGTAGGCAAGGGGGATCAAGCTTTTGTTAAAGCTATTGGTACCTCTGAACTTACTTCTCTAAGTGGTCTTATTGTTTTGTTGGAACAATAACATTTTGCTCTCAATATTGCGAGCGACATAGTTTGAAAGATGTTAGTATTGAACTTGCATTTACACACTTAGGTATTTCAGTTTCTAAGGATAATATATTTATCTTAATACCTATCCACGTGATGGTATTTTTGAAATTGATATGCATAGTGTAATTTCAAATGAGAATTCTGTGTATACCTACATCGCCAAAGTCTTCAAGCAAGACTTGAATAAGACCTATCTATGACATTGTCATATTGGTCATATAAACAAACAATGCATTTCAAAACTCCAATCTAATGGACTTTTGGAATCAATTGACTCTGAGTCATTTGATGTATGTGTTTCATGTTTATCTGCATAGATGACAAATGCTTCTTTCTCCGATTTAGGTAAAAGAGTTAAAGATCTTCTAGGGCTAATACATACTATTGTATGTAGCCCTTTAAGAACAATATATAGATTTAGTTAATTTTACTTCATTACATTTACTGATGAGTACAGTAGCTATGATTATGTTCACTTGCTGAAACATAAATGTAAAGCTATTTTAACATTCAAAAGTATTCCAAAATGAAGTAGATAATCAGCTTGGAAAGACCATTAAAGTACTTCGCTCCGATGGAGTAAGTGAGTTTATGAGTCAAGAGTTTTTGGACCACCTAAAGAATTGTAGGATTGTCTCATAGTTCACTCTACCTTACACACCACAACACGATGGTGTGTCTAAGTAAGAGGAATCGAACTTTATTTGATATAGTTTGATTTATGATAAGTCTGATTTCTCTACTACCGTCTTTTAGGGATATGCATGAGAGTCTGCTGCAGGCATACTCAATGTGATTCCAACTATGAAGGTAGAAAAGACACCATATGAGTTATGGCATAGGAAGAATCTCAAGTTGTCTTATCTGAAAGTTTGAGGTTGTAAAGCGTACGTGAAGCATGACACTTCAAACAAATTAGAACCCAGAACTAACTAATGTTACTTTGTACGATACATAAAGGAAACAATGGGTTACTACTTTTACTATCAAGCTGAAGACAACGTGTTTTCTGCTCGGCCTGCTGAATTTCTGGAAAGAGATCTTCTCTTACAAGAAGTCAGTGGGAGTAAAGTAGATCTTGAAGAAATTCAATTACTTTAAAGTAACATACCCTTAGTAAGCACTAGCAATCCACACGTTGAAACTGAGCGCACTGTTGGTGAGCCAGAATGTGTTACACCTGCACTTTATAGATCTATCGACTTATGAGGTTTAATTATCTGATTAATTCAGATAAACCTCAACTAAGGATTATGATGAACCATCTAGCTGTGTGAGGCCATATCAGATCCTGAATCTGAAAATGACTAGATTCTATGAATACAGATATGCAGTCCATGAAGGATAATCAAGTATGAGACTTGATTGATCTTCTACCCAATTGTAACACAATGAGGTAAAAATTGTAGTGACCCGAACTTTTCCATGTTTATATATATTAAATGAGATTGATATTTACATGATTAAATGTTTTCAACATGATAAGCAATCAAACTTGTTAAGACTTGATTATTTGAAATGAGTTTCATATAGACAATTGACCACCCAAGTTGACTGGCGATTCACGAACGTTAAAAACTTGTAAAAACTGCATGGTGTTATATAAATGGATATATATATATATATATATGGTTAACATGAGATTATGATAAGTAAGTATCTCCATAAATATGTTAACAATGAGTTATATACAAACAAATGAGATTATTGATTTAAGAAACTCGAAAATGATATATATAACGATTATCGTTATAACAACGTCTTACTAAATACATATGTATCATATTAAGATATTGTTACACTATATTTAACATGATAAAATAATAATTAAGTAAATCATTAAGTGTGTTAACAATGAACTACATATGTAAAAACAAGACTACTAACTTAAGGATTTCGAAACGAGAGATATATGTAACGATTATCGTTGTAATAGTATTTTAACATATATATATATATATATATATATATATATATATATATATATATATATATGATGTTAAGATATATTTATACACCATGTTATTATGATAACATAACAATTTAATATCTTATTTAAGTATTATAACAATGGATTAATTACATTTAACAAGATCGTTAACTTAAAGGTTTCAAAACAACACTTACATGTAACGACTAACGGTGACTTAACGACTCAGTTAAAATGTATATACATGTAGTGTATTAATATGTATTAGTACACTTTTGAAAGACTTCAAGACACATATCAAAGTACTTCTACTTAGCAAAAATTCTCACAATTACATTCTCATTCATTTTCATCAACAATTTTACTCGTATGTACCCGTATTCGTACTCGTACAATACATAGCTTCTAGATGTATTTACTATTGGTATATACACCTTTAATCATTCATTCTTAGCAGCCATTTTAGAGTCAAAAACATGTGGAACCATTATTTAACAACTTTTATGACTAATGAGCTAAAAACAAACTTAAGGATTTTTTTTTCTTTATAACAAGTAATCCCGTTTTTATGATTTCACCCCATTTTTTCATTCCATTTTCTCATACTTACACTCCTAATTCTCTCTCAAAATACTCCTAACATCATACTTGATCATCTCCAAGCATTTTCACCATCTTTTAGCTTCAATTACAAGCTTTAATCATCATAAAAACAACCATTCAAGAACACTTCAAGAAATCTTTCAAACTTGTTAGCTTACTTCCAATCTTGCAAATCCATTTCAAGTGATCATCCAATCTCAAGAAATCTTTCTTATTTACAGTAAGATATCTTTCTAATTCAAGGTAATACTCATACTCAAACTTTGATTCAATTTCTATAACTATAACAATCTTATTTCGAGTGGAAATCTTACTTGAATTTGTTTTCGTGTCATGATTCTACTTCAAGAACTTTCAAGTCATCCAAGGATCCTTTGAAGCTAGATCTATTTTTCTCTTTTCCAGTAGATTTATTCACAAAACTTGAGGTAGTAATGATGTTCATAACATCATTCGATTCATACATATAAAGCTATCTTATTCGAAGATTTAAACTTGTAATCACTAGAACATAGTTTAGTTAATTCTAAACTTGGTCGCAAACAAAGTTAATCCTTCTAACTTGACTTTTAAAATCAACTAAACACATGTTCTATATCTATATGATATGCTAACTTAATGATTTAAAACCTGAAAACACGAAAAACACCGTAAAACCGGACATACGCCGTCGTAGTGAAACCGGGGGCTGTTTTGGGTTAGAAAAATAAAAACTATCTTAATCTTTGAATTGGAAGTTTGTTTTCTGGAAAAATGATATTACATATGAACATGATACTATATCCAAAAATCATGGTTAAACACAAAGTGGAAGTATGTTTTTAAAAATGGTCATCAAGATGTCGTTCTTTCGACGGAAATGACTACCTCTTTAAAAAATGACATGTAACCTGTATTTTAGACTATAAACTTATACTTTTTATGTTTAGTTTCATAAATTTCAGTTCATTATGAAACCATAGCAACTTGAATCACTCAAAACGGATTTGAAACGAAGAAATGACTGGTAAAACAAAATTGGATAAATTTGCTAGTTTTAGCTACGAAAATTTTGTAACAAATCTAGACTAAACATATCCTAACTAATTTATATTGTATTATACATATTATGTAATCTTGGGATACCATAGACACGTATGCAATGTTTTGACATATCATATCGACCCATCTATATATATTTTTCGGAACAACCATAGACACTCTATATGCAGTAATGTTTGAGTTAGCTATACAGGGTTGAGGTTGATTCCAAAATAATATATATACTTTGAGTTGTGATCTAGCCCGAGACTTGTATGCACTAGGTCGTGGATTGATTCGATATAATATATATTGATTTATTTCAACACATCTAACTGTGGACAACTAGTTGTAGGTTACTAACGAGGACTGCTAACTTAACAAACTTAAATCATAAAAACGTAATAAAAAATGTTGTGAATATATTTAAATCATACTTTGATATATATGTACATATTTTTTATAGGTTCGTGAATCGATCAGTGGCCAAGTCTTATTTCCAACGAAGGAAAAATCTGTGAAAGTGAGTTATAGTCCCACTTTTAAAATCTATTAATTTTTGGATGAGAATACATGCAGTTTTATAAATGTTTTACAAAATAGACACAAGTGATCAAAATTACATTCTATGTTGAATTATCGAACCGAATATGCCCCTTTTTAGCTCGGTAGCCTAAGAATTGGTGTTTATTATAATTGCCACCAATTGACGCGAATTCTAAAGATAGATCTATTTGGCCCAACAAGCCTCATTCGAGTTACGGATGCTTTAGTACTTCGATTTATCATGTCCGATGAGAGTCCCGGAATGATGGGGATATTCTATATGCATCCTGTTAAGGTCGGTTACCAGGTGTTCATCATATGAATGATTTTTATGCAGATTGCATGTTGTTTATGAGAAATGGAAATATGAAATCTTGTGGTCTATTATTACGATTTGATATATATATATAGGTTAAACCTATAACTCACCAATATTTTTGTTGACGTTTAAAGCATGTTTATTCTCAGGTGATTATTAAGAGCTTCCGATGTTGCATGCTAATTTATGGACAAGAGTTGGAGTCAGCATGCTTGTATAATATTGTTTAAAAACTACATTCGAAGACTTAAATTGATGTGTAATATTATTGTAAACCATTATGTAATAATCGTGTGAAAATGCTATATTTTAGATTATCATTATTTGATAATCGTCGTAATATTTTTAAACATTTATCGATAAAATAAAGGTTATGGTCTCTTTTAAAATCGAATGCAGTCTTTGAAAAACGTCTCATATAGAGGTCAAAACCTCGCAACGAAATCAATTAATATGGAACGTTTATAAATCGATATGAACGGGACATTTCAAAAATGGGTCTTCAAAGAAAGACTGATATGGACGGTAATGAAACACTTTTAAAGCTCGATTGGTGACAAAAGGTTATGATGAAAGTTTTTCACCAGTCGCGAGCCTTAAAACAATTAGGATACTTATTTTCATGGTTACTTTTCATGATAATAAAATATGACTAATGGATGTCAAAACCGCTTTCCTAAATGGCGACCTAAGCGAGGACGTATATATGGTTCAGCCGGAAGGGTTTATGAATCCTAAGCATCCTAATAAAGTATGCAAGCTTCTAAAATCCATTTATGGATTAAAGCAAGCATCCAAGGAGCTAGAATCTTAAGTTTAATGAGAAAATCAAAGTATTTAATTTTTCTCATAATCAAGATAAGCCCTGAGTTTACATTAGAGCTAGTGGGAGCAAAGTGGTCTTCTTGATCTTATATGTCGATGATATATTACTTATTAGAAATAACATTCCAACTTGCAAGATGTCAAGTCTTGGCTTGGAAAATGTATTTCCATAAAGGATCTTGATGAAGCTACTTATATTATTGGAATGAGGATCTATACAATAGATCCAATTGGCTTATTGGTTTGAATCAAAGTACATACATTATCTTGCAGAGATTTAGCATGCAAAACTCCAAGCATGGAGCTTTGCCAATGCAAAAGGGCATAACCTTGAGAAAGTCTCAAAAGTCCTATCACATCAGATGAGATGAGACAAATGAAATGTATCACATATACTTTGGCTATATGATCCATTATGTATGCCATGATATGTACTATACTCGATGTTTCGTTAGTTTTGAGTTTGACGAGTCACTGTCAACATAATCCAGGTGAAGTACATTGGATTGTTGTTAAGAATATTCTTTAGTATTTGCAGAGTACTAATGATATGTTCTTGGTTTACGGTGGTTTGGAAGAAGAGTTAAGTATTAAGTTTTATACTGATTCTAGTTTCCAAACTGATCAAGATGATTCTCGATCCAGTCACGTTGTTTCTTTGTCATGATGGGCAAGACAGTTGATTGGAAGAGCTCTAGGCAGAGCACTATTGAAAAATCTACAACAAAAGCAGAATACATTGTTGACTGAGAAGCTGCTCAGAAAGCTGTCTGGATAAGGAAGTTTGTTGTTTTACTCAGAGTAGTACACAACATTTAATCTTCGATAATATGTACTGTGATAGTTCGAGTGTTAATATACTTTTGAAAGAATCACATGTACATAAAAGTATCTGGCACATTCTTCAAAAGTTTGACTACATTCATTAAGTCATTAAGAGGAATGATATTAGTCTTCTTAAAAGTTCATACAAATGATAATGTGGCTGACCCGTTCATGAAGCTCATGATGCACAACAAGCATGATGATCATTCTAGTAATACTGGACTTCATTATGCTGCTGATCTTTTTCATTTGTTATTTAGTATTTGGATATTTTTGGAACATTAAGCAGTTTTATATTAATGAATTGATATATAGTTGGTATGATCGTTTTTATTTATATCAATGTGTTTTATATTAGCATGTTTAATCCATGAATAATTGTTGATTATTCAAAATCTCCATAATCGGTCATGTTATGGGAATAACATGAATTAAGATTAATGTGAAATTTTGGTTATATTCATTGATGATGAATAGTTAACTTGTTGAGACCAAAATTCATATGTATTCATTGATGATGAATATTGGAATGACCCAACCATGAGATGTCACTACATGGATCGTAGTCAGTAGTGAATCTTTTAGTGATTATGTCTTTGTGTCCTTAGACTTGAGATGCACGCCCGTCTTGATGAGTGTAGCAATGTACTTTGATATAGTTAAACGCTGTCCTGAATAAGGCTGTTATAAAGACCATTATTGGGTATAATGTAAAGCTCGTGATAGACACTTGTATGCAATATAGGATTTGTTCCTCTAAAATGTTTGGAGTTAGATACTTTTTGAGCTCCTCGATGAATGAATAAGATATTTGTGTGGCCACACTCAGATGTAATTAAGATGATACTTAATTAATTTGGTGATCTAATTCAGTTCTAAGATCGAGAAACAAAATTGTTAAACAAATGAGAATGACCGATGATCCATATCTCAAGTTTAACTAAAGTATCTGAAACAAAAGGACGAATGACATTTAACACTTACCATAAACAGTTTCGAGAAACTACCCTCACGTGAATTTGGGGACAATGACGTGTTGCTAGACGCTTACCATTGTTTGTATAGTTACTTGGTGTTGTGCCATGCACAAGTGGGAGTCTGTAGGATTAATGTGCAAGGTACAACATATAACTATATGACCAACTTCATTTAAGCCTTCGGGGTCATACACATATACATCGAGACGTCAAATAAAATATATATGATGTATATATATTACTCAAGTAACAAAATAGTAAATCAAAATTAATTCATTTACTATTCATATGAATAGTAAATGAAACAAAATTAATTAATTTACTATTTACATGAAAGCGACATGATAGAGGGGATTTTCACTTTACTTATAATATACTCTGTATCTTGTTTTGAACAAAAAGAAAATCTCATTTGATTGTTACGTTTAACTAATATGGAAATTTGATTTCAAAAGGTATGATTTAAATAATCTTGGTGGCCAACAAAAATAAATAGTTGGTGGATGATGAATCATGTATTTGTTTAAATAATCGAATAAAAGTGACTCATGAGGTGGTTTGGTTTTTACTCCCTATTATATATATAGATGTTCTTTTAAGACTTGAAAGAAAGTAAGTAAAAAAGATAAAGAGAACAAGTCCCAAAAACCTTTGTGATATTTTTGTAAGAGGACAATCATCATTAGTCTTTTTTTACTCTTTTCAAAAGCATCATTTATACGGAGTATTATTAATCTTATTAATATAACTTGATTATATTGATAAGTTACTTGAGTTTGGACTAGCATCCATTGACGTTGTTTGAAGTGTAGTGTGGACTATCCTAAGAGATGGTCATACTTTTGAACGTATGTTTCTCTCCTTCAATTAGTTTCTTCAAGAAAGGTATATCGTTTACTCACTTTGTGAATTACATATTTTTGACAATTATTAGTGGTGTAACTGGATCTTTGGGATCGTTAATCATGTGCATGTTTTATTAAATTTAAATATATTAATATTTAATTTTGTAAATGGTTTATAAAATAATAATTGATTATTATTTTAACTATCTGCTGCGTTAATCTGGTTTAAAAGTACACACGATTTTCCAACATACTCTGCCTTTTCTGTAGTATGGGTTTTTTATGTCACCTTGACCCATTAAAGCAGATTAAATTCTCCAAAAATAAGTATTTGTGCATTAAACTTCTCGACAATTAATAGAAGTAGATTAAACCATATTACTAATATTACTTAGGAAAATGAACTTTTGTACTTGTGTTAGCTGTATTTGTGATCCTTTTGTAATTTTGTACTTGGCTTAGCTGTACGAATTAATTAGTCACATGTCACGATGTTTAGTGTTCATTTTTGTTATTTTACCATTTGTTTAACAGCTCTAGTTATTTTGCCAAATATCTAAACATGTTTAAAAAGCTCCAGTTCTTTCAACTTCTAACTACGAGCTTTCAGCTATCAGTTTCTAGCTATCAGCTTCTAACTATCAGCTAGTTGTACCAAATATATCCTAAATCTTACTGCATCACTTAAAACTTTCAACAACCCTCTCCCCATTACAACTCCCTCCTTCTCCATGATTGTCATGTTAACATTGTAACCTAAAAAGTATATCTTATCCACTTCACGTCACAGTTAACATTGTCCATAATGTAACATAAATTTTGTGTCTGAAAAATATTTGTTTTTCTGATAATTGAAAATTACTCGGCATATCCGTTGGCATAATAATAGTGTAAACAAATAACGAAACAAAATTTACAATTAGCCCCATAATTTATGTATTTCAGAAAAATAGAGAACCAAACATGGCCTTATCATATTCATATCTCTTTTCTAACAAGAAGACAAAAAGTATTTCGTTATGTTATTGTATTTTGGTATAATATATTTTTTGTGATTTACAAGGATTTGGAGTTCGGCACACTCATCAACACAATCCGATTAGTTTCTCTCTCACACACACATACTGTGTGTTTTCTATAATTAGGATTAGGATGCTGTGGAATTTTTAGCCCTAAATTTTCTTCTGCTCTCTCAATCTCTATCTTAATCAACAGGTAAACCAATCATCCCGCTAAGTCTCTAACTTGTAATTGTAATTTGATGCTCGTTATATTGAATTTTACTTATTATCTTTGTTTTAAGTTTGATGTGATTGTTGCTGCTGTATCATTTTTTTAATATTTTAATAAAATTCTTGCTTTTCTAAAAAAAAAAAAAGGAAAAAAGAAAAAGTTTGATGTAATCATCGATCGGTTTGTTATGCAATTATGTGTTTGTGTGAATATATATTTTATTTGGATTCAGTTGTTGAGTTGAATTGTGTCTACTTAAGTACGATTAGTTAAAGTTTAGTTTGTTATTGAGCAAAAAGTGATTTTATAACTGGTGATGACTAGTTGTAAGGTGTTAGTTGGTTTTATGTCTTATAGTTGTGCGCCCGTAGACACGGACCATTTGTTTTTCAAAAGATATAAGATAAAATAATATCTTATTCCGTTTGCAATCTCCCAGACTTAGAATTATGCTTCTAAGTATTGCAGATAGAATTATTATTTTGAAGATATAAAAACATAAAGACCTTTAGGCTACATCTTTTTTACAAACATGGTTCGTAGTTCTTCAGGCAAAAACATCTTTAAAAACAAACAACACCTTAGCTATGTGTGGTGGTCGCCCTAGGATTAGTCGTCTTGCAAACAGGTTAATTCAAAGAATTAAGTGGTTCTATCATCTTCAATACATGGAGTATGATTTTTTTAGCTGGACTGGGATTGAGTGATGAGTCTTCGTTTCTATTTATTAGAAATTTTATGTCAAACAATGTAAACACACAACATCCACTAGTTAATGAAGATTCATTGTAAATAGATTTCTTGTCAATTTTGCCATTATGCTTGTCTTTGTAACCATTTGGTTCCCATTTTGGTAGTTTTAGGTACACAGTAACATATAAAATATGAGTACACTAGACGTTGCTAGAACAGAACTTGCTTTCGCTGTTCTTTATTTGAACAAAGCTGAAGCCAGGGACAAGATATGCAGAGCGATACAATACGGGTCCAAGTTCGTGAGTAACGGTGAGCCGGGTACGGCACAAAATGTTGACAAAGCCACTAGCTTGGCCCGAAAAGTTTTCCGTCTATTTAAGGTACAATTTATGCCAAATTAATTTCGTCGCTTATATAGTTATATAAATATATAAATCTAAGATAGTTTTAAAACTTGTGTGCAGTTTGTGAATGATTTGCATGGTCTTATTAGTCCGACTGCTCCTGGAACCCCCCTCCCAATCGTCTTACTGGGAAAGGTTTGTATTATCGACTTCATATTTCAGTTTTATTAAAGTAAATATTTTCTTTTACTGATCCACAAATCGGCTTGTTTCAGTCAAAAAATGCGTTGTTGTCAACTTTCTTGTTCCTTGACCAAATCGTTTGGCTCCATAGATCAGGCATTTACAAGGTACAATATCATTTTGACCTGGATTGTACTAATTATAAACAAATGTCGAATGTCATGTTTAAATTCATAGAATTTTGTTGGTGTTGTTAGAACAAAGATCGTGCAGAAATAATTGGCAGGATCTCTCTTTTTTGTTGGATGGGCTCTTCGGTGTGTACTACTTTAGTTGAGGTACGTAGCTGACTTTCGCCTTTAACATTTATGCAATTTCGTTTTTCATTTTTCTTACAAATGATTGTCGATTTGTTATCTTCAGATAGGAGAGCTCGGGAGGCTTTCAAAATCTATGAAGAAATTGGACAAGGAACTCAAGGGTACCGATAAGTACAAGGTTCGTGTGCATCACCACTTCTTGATTATTTATTTATTTATTTATTTATTAATTCGTGTTGAACTTATTCTGTTGATTGAATCCATTTAAATGCAGAATGATCAATATCGTGCTAAACTTACTAAATCAAACGAGAGGTCATTGGCATTGATCAAAGCAGCCATGGATATCGTGGTTGCTGTTGGATTACTTCAGCTGTCTCCGAAAAAGGTCACTCCTCGTGTAACAGGAGCCTTTGGATTTGCCACCTCACTCATATCATGTTATCAGGTATGTACTTTTAGTCATCGATAACTTAATGCAAGAGTTTGTGTAGTGATATAAAATTTGGTTTGATAACTTTTTGTTCGTTGCAGTTACTTCCATCAACACCCAAGTCGAAATCTTCTTGAAGCAGATTAATGGCCAGTACCCACTGAATCTAGCTTTCTATGCCGTTAAAACGACTATTCAGATATATTTCAGTTACATACGTTGTTTGTGTATGATTTTTTATTTGCAGCCAACAATTGCAATTATGTATGCCACGTCTGCCTTATCTATATTCTGTGTATGACTGGTTTCTATGATTATAATTTATATATATAGTATTATTCGAAAAATATTTGTAGTTCATATTGTTCAATTATGGCGGTTGGTGTTTAATAGAGTATGAGGCGAGTAATGTTTAAGATCACATTGAATTAAGAGTATGTGAATAAATTTGATTTGGATGATTAACTGTACACAAGGCATTTTTTACTTTAACTAAAAGTTTATCATAAACCATTCGAAATCATTATCATTATGTTCATCTATAGTAGTATAAAATTAAGCAGATTTGACATTATAGTTATCCCAACGCTTTGATTTTTTCTCCAACTAAAAATACTTCAAAACGATTTTAATGGGTGCTCAAGGGTGCCGTGAACTTGTAACTATGCTGATTTTTACCCCCTTCAACTCAAAACGATTCGGAACACCTCTAATGGGCGTTCAAGGGCTGTGTGCACTCAAAACTCTTTTGACAACGGAAAGAAAGTAGGCCCCAATTCCTCCTTTTTACTTCGTTTGACCGATGAGTTAAACCAGCAAATAAAATCTTTTTAGAGAAAACTTCAGGGTAAAAGCAGTTATAACGCGGCGTCGCCACCACCTTTGACAGTGTGATTCATCAGCCGCTAATGCAGCGTTACCGGTGACAATTTTATGGTGTTAGTCAACCGAGTCACGGATAGAGATGGTGGCGTTTGGATATTGATCACACATGGAAGAACCTGAATGGCTGAGTTCTGTTTGGATAACTGCCACATGTCGCAGACTCATAAATTACGTTATTTTAAAATTAATCCATTATAATGTTTTAAATATATGTTATCTTCACTTATCGCTTAACAAATATAGATAGATTTAAAAAATCATTATAGATTTTAATTTGCAAATTATTTACTCCTTATATCTGAAATCTTTTTTTTACAATATATAACAATACAACTATTACTCTTTTCACTTTTGCAAGGTTTTTGTTTTTTATCATTCTTGGGAGTTGAATTTTGCAAGTGTTTAGCCTCAAATAATTCAATTACTTTATATATTCTTGATTTGCTTTTTTCTGTTTCTTCAAAGAAATGGAAGCAGTTGCAACTTGCAAGCGAGGAGATGTAGGTTAAGTATTGTTTAAAAGCCCATATTAGGCCCATTTTTATTTTATGGGCCAATTTTTTATTTTATCTACAAGCCCATCTTAAATTTATGTTTATAACTTTATATTTTAATTTTATGTAATAGTTAATCTTAATAAAATATTATTTTTACGTCTTTTTTATGTTTGATATGTATGTATTTTATTTTTTTAATATATTATTTTTATTATATTTATACAAAACTAGAAAAAGAAAATCAAAACTGGTAGGTCCATTTTGACATTTCCCCATTTGGGAATGTTACGGCATGATATTTGTCACCTCAGAGTCAGCAGACAAAAAAGTTGTATATGACACCACGTCATCGTCACCAGGCTTCAGCATTAAAAATGGTCTAAAGGAAGATGAGTTGAGAAAGAAACTCACATCCCTTTTTGTTTTTTTATAATAACAAATATTTTAATATATGTCAAGAAAAGGTGAACGTTTGATAATGACACCCCGATCTTGTGTTTTCTTTGAAAACCCATCAAACCCACCTTAAAAGAGTCATGTTGGGAAAGCACCTACACCAAGTAGCACACACCACTGTCACAAAAGTTGTAAATTATTTCGGCGAGTGGAGTTTGAACATACTCTTATACTATGTCAAAGCTTCCACATAGAGGTCCCAGCTTCAAAAGTATCAGTTACCAGTTACTAAACCTTTTGTATTTTATTGCTCTTATACTTTTGTACATGTACGTAAATAAACCTTTCCTATTTTTTAACAAAAAGAAAATAACGTATTTTCGATTCGGATATTAAATTATGTTTAAGTTCTGCTGAGACACGACTACAGTAGTAATTAAGACAAGAAAAATAACATAGCAGTAGCACCCAGAACAGCCCACAATGGTAAGAGCCTGTTAACAAATACTTTCTAAACTCATAACCAAAACTGTCAAAACTCGAGTATCATACAATGTTTAGTACATCAAATAGACCCCATTGTGGCATACCTTCTATACAAACTACATTATTTCACCAAGGTCTAAAACCACCAAAAAAATGTGATTAAATCGGACCATTTATCACTACAACAAATCTCTAAACTCTTTAACCAAATTACTAGGACATATAAGAACCGAATCTATAGCAAGACCACCTTTCGTATGTGTACAATCGATTTGTGTCAATGAGAATTTAATCTTCGTTGACACTTTTGGATCATTAACCACAACGTCACCCACATGATGGTACTCCCAGTTTCCCGTGTTCTCCAAGAAACACTTTGAAACTGCATGTTGACCATCAGGTGTTGTGAGTTGAAACTGGACCGGCTTTATGTCCCAACCATGAACACCCTCTTGGTTAGACAATCGCCTGCCTGGTCGTTTTGTATACCTACCGAGCCGAAGCTTGAATAATAAGGAATATGTTCCAACTGGAAACTGAAAGTCAATGTCTCCTTCTACCTCAAGCCACCATATTTGTTGGAGGTATGCAATTGTACGAAATCTGGTAAATACAAGTAAAGAAAAGTTAGAAACAAGGGGTAACTATCGAAAAGTAAAAGTCTCGACTCTTAAAAGTTGATTCATTTCGTACCCAGTTCTTGGCTACCAAGGGTCATTGGTCTAGTGGTATCGAGGTTTCCCTTTAACCAGGGTCATGGGTTAAGTCCAACCAACCACCGAAGCCTTGGCTTGAGTGGTATGGGGTGGGATCCAACTTGGGGTACTGCCAACCCTGGTTCAATTCTCACTCCAAGCGAGAGTTTCCAACCTTTGACGGTACTGCTAACATCAATGCGATTTGGGAATGTCTCAGGGGGGTTTTCCCAACCTTCGATGGTACTGCCAACATCGTCGCGAATTGGGTTTCCTCCTAACGTGTGTGTGGGTGGCATATGATCACGAAAGTAGTTAAGTCCCATGTGGGTGATGCCGATATCTCGGTTCGAAAAGAAATGGTTCAAGTCCAACCATCTAAGGTGGACAATATGTATACATCCGTGAAAAATTAAATCTTGTTGACTTGTGGTGTGTAAAGTTGCCTTTTAGTAAAAAAAAACTTCATGTTTTGAACTCAAAGAAATAAATTTTAGTGAGCCAAGATTCTTGATTTTTAAGTCACATTAAAGTGTTTCGATATCGACTTTGACCCATATTAATCCGAACACCTCAATTTCCAAACTACTAAACATTCATCAAGGTGTCTTTCAATAAGATATGCTAAATACAAATACAATTTTAGTTAAAATGATAAGTTTATACTATTAAATATAAATAAAGTATACCTTGATTCATTGGTCGGAATATAATTCCAGTATCTCCGATCATCAATTCCGGTGATCGTCAATGCCTTTGAAGATATCGACAAACAAACACCTCCGGTCCTCTTATCCACCCAAAATTGCTGAAACCAAAACATAAAACTCCAAATTAACATTACAAATACTTCCAATTTTGACTTTTTCTTTAAAAAGTCAAACAAAATAATTTCAAAATCAACAAAACCAGAAATCAAATTAAAACTAATTCAACAAAAGACAAACCTTATTTCGTGAGTCAAACGACACAGGTCGGGTCAATCGAGCATAAATTTCATTTTTCCCCAATTTGTTAGGGTTTTCAATTAAGTACTCATCAACCAAATACTGATAATTCGATGGCAATTTATGGTCCCAGATGAAATCAGCAGATGACGCAGATCTGAATGATCGATTTAATCTAGCTAATTTACAAATTTCAGGTGGATCTAAGTGTGTTAAAACAAGAGCTATACATGATTCAGGGATATCACCAAGTTTAAGTTTTGATGGATGATTTGAACCTTCTGGAGTAAGTAGTGATGAACTAGCACCCATATAGTGAAATTGAAGTGGTAGTTGGTAGGTAGGGATTGTGGATTACGGTGGTTGATGGCGGTTATTCGGTGGATTTATGTGAGAGAAATAAAACGTGAAATTGTGTGTGTGAACATATAGATTTGGCCAAAGACGCGGGTTTATCAGTTTATATTGAAAACAGACGATGTGGATATTGTGTTATTTTGTACGGAGTATTTTAATCGTAAGTCGTAATCGTTATTAATGCTACTCGAGAGAAATGTGTGAATGTCACGCGCTCATCGTGTGTTTACTTTTAGTCCTTTTTTATACTTACTTTTTAGTCCTTCTATTGTTTAATTATTTACAACTTTTTATATTGTAGTTATATAAACCTTTCGTTCTAACTAGCTGGCGACCTGGCTTTGCGACGATTCCTCACTATTGATTAACATTAATTACATAGATAATTATTGAGAAAATAATTATTTATCATTTTTTTAATTTTTCGTTTTGTCGAGGAAGGACCAAAAATAGTTATGTGATTGATTTGTAATAAGCGTGAAAGTAATTATTCATCATTTTTTGTTTTACTTTTCGTCTTGTCGAAAGAAAAAATCCAAATGCTCAATCAATAAAGTGAGACGTACATCAACGATTGGTACAAACTATTTAATAAAATAGGAAAACTATATATATATATATATATATATATATATATATATATATATATATATATATATATATATATAATAACAATAAACAGTTATTAAAAATGTGTTACGTGGTTAATTTATAATAAGAAAAAAAGTTAAGTAATAATAAAGTGAAAAATTATGAGATTGATATAATAATAATAATAATAATAATAATAATAATAATAATAATAATAATGAATAGTTATTATATAGGAAAAATTATGTGATCGATTTAGAATGAATGAGACGATTAATGGTTAAATTATAAGATGTGGTAAATTTATAAAAGTTATAAAGTGAACTATTATAAAGAGTATGTCTAAAATATAAGAAAATAAAAGTTTGGGGTGGATTTGTGAAGCTTATAAAAGTTACTATTCATTTGCCCTATACTTTTTAGATATATAGATTAATAATTAATTTATCCATCAATTTTTTTATATTTTTTTTGAAAGGCAAACCTACAATCTACACACGAAATCACGATATCAATGTTCTAAAAGAATCGAATTTGTTTGAAGAATTATTGGATGGTAGAGCTCCAGAGGTTCGATTCAATATCAACGGACGTGAATTTGATAAAGGCTACTACCTGGTAGACGACATTTACCTAGAATGGGCAACACTTGTCAAGTCGTTTAAATGTCCAATCGAGCCAAAAAAATATAAAGTTTAAAAAAATAAAAAGCGGCAAGAAAAGATGTCGAGCGAGCTTTCGGGGTACTTCAAGGCCGTTGGGCGATATTAAAACACCTTACAAGACCATTTAAATTAAATAAGATCCGACAAATCATGTACGCTTGTGTTATACTACATAACATGATAATTGAAGATAATGGGTGCAATATATGTGACCTCGAAGAAGACTATCTCAGAAACCCAGCTAACCTCCCTCGACGTACCTGGTCGGAACGAGTTGAAGGTCATGACCGAATTTCACGAGAGTTGTGAGATCGAACCACACATCATAGACTTCGTAACCATTTGATCGAGCACATTTAGACACTCCCGGATGATTATCTTGTTCGAAATAATTAGTATTATTTATTATCTTTAATTTTAGTAATCTTTGTATGCTTTAATTTATAATAATGTAATGTAATATTTTTATTTAATGTAATGTTTATTTTATAATAATGTAATGTTATTTTTATTTTAATAAAATATAATGTTTAATTTTTATTATGTATTTAAATAATAATTGAAAATGAGTAAAGTGGTATGGTGGAGTTTATGATAGAGAGCAAATAGTGAAATGAATGTGAAAGAAATGTTAAAGGTGTTGTGCTGATGTGGCGCTGATGTAGAGGAGAGAAGGTCTGTTAAAGAATAGAACGATAGTAATGTTAAAGAAATATTAAAGGTGTTGTGCTGATGTTAAAGAATAAAGAAGGTCTCCTCCAGATCAGCGCCAAATCAGCATAACACCTTTAACATTTCTTTCACATTTATTTCAATATTCGCTCCCAATCATAAACTCCACCATCCCACTTTACCAATTTTCATTTATTATTTAAATACATAATAAAAATTAAAAATTACATTTTATTAAAATAAAAATTACATTACATTATTATAAATTAAAAATTACATTAAATAAGAACATTACATTACATTATTATAAATTAAAGCATACAAAGATTACCAAAAATAAAGATAATAAATAATACTAATTGTTTCGAACAACGGGAGTGTCCAATTGTGCTCGATCAAATGGTTACGGAGTGTATGATGCGTAGTTCGATCTCGCAACTCTCGTGACATTCATGACCTTCAACTCATTCTGACCAGATACGTCGAGGGAGGTAAGCTGGGTTTCTGAGATAGTCTTCTTCGAGGTCACATATATTGCACCCTTTATCTTCAGTTATCATGTTGTGTAGTATAACACAAGCGTACATGATTTGTCGGATCTTATTTAATTTAAACGGTCTTGCAGGGTGTTTTAATATCGCCCAATGACCTTGAAGTACCCCGAAAGCTTGCTCGACCTCTTTTCTTGCCGCTTCTTGAAATTTTTTAAACTTTATATTTTTTTGGCTCAATTGGACATTCAAACGACTTGACAAGTGTTGCCCGTTCTGGGTAAATACCGTCTACCAGGTAGTAGCCTTTATCAAATTCACGTCCGTTGATATTGAATCTAACCTCTAGAGCTCTACCATCCAATAATTCTTCAAACAAATCCGATTCATTTAGAACATTGATATCATTATTCGAACCTGTTGGATCGTAGAAAGCGTGTCAAATCCACATATCGTATGATGCAACCACCTCGAGCATTATTGTTGGCCCTTCATGATCCCCCCTCTTGTAATGACCCTGCTACGCAACCAGAAAATTTTTCCAAGCCCAATGCATGCAATCGAGACTACCTAACATGCCCAGAAAACCATGCATTTCAGAGTGTTTATCATGCAATCGGCAAACGTCATCTTCAGTAGGTTCCTTAAATACTCAGCCGATAACAGATACACAATACATTTACAATAATTCTCTAAACAGTCAGGAGAAGTTTGTCGGCCCATATGTAAATATTCATCAAACTCATCAGGTGCAATTCCGTATGTCAATTGACGTATGACCGATGTACATATCTGATAAATATTGAACCCAAGTTGGTGGGTACAATCATAACGTTTTTAAAATAATTTAAAATAACTAGGTAAGGGTTGAGCAGAGTAATTCGTAATAGCATAAGCAATACGAAGAAATAAGCATCTGCTCATTCGGTAGAGTTTTCTGAAAAAATCCCCTAGAAAAGTTGGATCGCCGGAAAAGTAGTCATTGAACAAACGAATTCCGATAGCAATTCGGTCTCTGTTCAACCAACGTCTCCTCCTAATTCTCTTAGCATTATCTTCAGCATCCAACATATCGAGCGAGTCGAGTACATTGAGTGCATTATAACCGCCTTCAATCATATCTACATCAGAATCTGACGAAGGGCTTTCGTTATCGCTATCCAAACTCCAACGACTATATCAAATGATTTAAAAAAACAAAAAAAAAACGGCTATATCCAAACTCCAACGGCTATATCAAATATCTAAATAATTAATTGATTTAAAATAAATGAAATTTAAATTTTGTGTATAAAAAAATACCAAAAAAGCCCACTAGGACCCACACCCAATTCGTCAACATCCGCTGCAGTAGTAACGAACAAGAACAGTAGCTGAAGCTGCTTATGGTTGTTACTCGGTGGCGGGAAGTGGCGGTACCCGGTCACGATGCATAAGCAGTGGCCTAAGAATACATAATAATCTCTGATTTATTTTTTATGAAAAGTATAATAAATATTATTAATATATGTCATGAATTTACAACAGAGTGGGCTGCAATAATGAGCATGCCTAATGATCACACTTTGTCACGAATAAAAGATAATAGATAGTAGCTATATATACATACAATAATTAAAGAAGAACTTCTGTAAATGATGTTATGTGTGCATCGCATCTCGAATCGAACTTTGTTTATCTCACATAGCTTCCTGGATCGGAAAGTCATAGTAACTGCTCAATCTTTTTGCCTTTTAAACGATGAGAACTCCAATCGAACGATTTAACTTGTATCTTGTTTAAGGAAATCGGAGGATTCCAGCGATCACCTTTAAAGATGATTTGGTTTCTATTTTCTCAGAGAAGATAACCGCATGACCATTCCACCGCTTGCCAAAGTTTTCTCCCGAAAGCCGACATTGTTTCAGAAGAATTACCTCGAAACATTTTACTAATGCATAAATTTGTTACACTCCCGAGGTTCCACCATTTGTAAACTCAATCCCACACGTCAAAAGCATGTTTACATGATACCAAGGAGTGATCAACTGATTACCATCATCACAAATAAGACATCGAACCGGGTGTAGATCAATGTCTCTTTTATCCAACTCCACTCATACAGGTAAGCTGCGTTTTAAAGCTCACCAGATAAAGATTTCAATCTTTTTTGTACCATGTTGTTACGCTCAGTGGCACCATCTTTTGCTGTTGTTTGGTTCCCGAGTATATTATCATCAATTATCTTTGATAGTTTCCTTATCGTTAGCAGACCATTGCTCGATAACATTCATTTCCATGAATTAGATAACCCGCAATAAAATGTGTATGAAGATAGCAAAGTAACCGGCTCTTCTAATTCAGCAACAGTGCAACCTCTAGGTGTATGCAACTAATTCCATTTCCAGCGAATTTGATCTCCATCCACCTCGAACCTTTCCTTTATGGTACAACTTCCAGACGGTATAGCCGCAAGTATTTGTCTTTTAGCTTCATGTTGTCAATCCAATAATCATCCCAAAAGTTTGTGTTCTCACAAGTGTAAACAGTTTTAATGAAGGCGTTTGAGAATGAAATGCTTAAATCATCGATATCCCTACCTGCACGAATTATTCTTGGTCAAGTGCTCCCGGAGGGATTTTGATGAGTATCACTGTCACAACAAAAACCTCGCAATGCCCGCATATGCTTCTAATTATTTTTACCCATAAGGCCCCCGATTCAGTTTTTAACCGCCACTACCATTTCGCAAGTAAATCAAGGTTTTGCTTTTAAGTGACCCGAGATTTAACCCCACATTCCCATATGGTCAAAGAACATTTTTCCATTAGGCCCATGAGATTTTATTTTCCGACCCTGACCTACCCAAAAAAGGTATGTCTAATACACTCTTAAGTTTTTAAGATACATACCGAGGCATGAAAGGGGGAGAAGTAGTACAACGGAAGACTATAAAGGACCGATTTAACAAGAGTAACTCAACCACCATAAGATACCGTTCTAGCTTTCCAATCCAAAAGTCTACTTTTAAATTTCCCAAGAAAGAAGGGAGGAGAAGATTAAGGCTATTCTTGATGAGGCTATTTTTGGAGCTACTCCAGTTGCACCGCCAGTTGATACAAGATAGTAAAGACGATGAAGATGATCACACAAGAGAAAATCCAAAATCCAGTAACTGACCCTGTTGCAACTCTCATAAATTGTTAAGTAAGCTTTCTTGGTTCATAATGAGGTTTGGAATAGTGCATAAAAGGATGTTTTAGATAATTTATCATCATTATCCAAACCACCAAAATCGTTATGAAAATGCACGTCCAAACACATCTAATGTGAAATTTTTGCCTAGTAAATTCATATTTTGTACTATTGAAAATATAATAAATATAATTATATTTTTATATTATTTATATATATATTTTATGTGGTAGGATCAAGAGGGAAGTAACCAATCGGGGGGAAGCGGGGGGAAGCAAAAACTTTTTTTTTTCTTTCGTTTTTTGAAAAAACTTTGTTCACGAACATTATAGATGAGATGAAAATATGAACATTTAGTAGAGACACTTTGTGATAAATATTTTTATTTTGGCGGAAAAACGCTCGAAGAAGTAATATATAACAATTATCGTGTTTTTCGAGCGTATGTTGAGGTTTTAGATATTAGGGTTTGGATATTAGGGTTTAGATATTAGGGTTTATAGGGTTTAGATATTAGGGTTTAGAAATTTAGGATTTAGGGTTTAGATTTAGGATTTAGATTGAGTTTTTAACACGAACGGTTTAGAGTTTAGGGTTTAGGGTTTAGGGTTTGGTGTTTTGGGTTTATGGAATAAACCCAAAATACCAAACCCTAAACCCTAAACTCTAAATCGGGCTAAATTTTACTTCACAAAACATGAAAAAAAACGTTAACATTCTTCTAAAACAATATTATCTTGAATGTTATTTTTGTCGATCGTTTTCCCGCCAAAATAATACTAACATTCATCATGAAGAATGTTCTTATTTTCATCCAATCTATAATGTTCGTGAACAAAGTTTTTTCAAAAAACGATTTTTTTTTGCTTCCCCCCGCTTCCCCCGATTGGTTACTTCCTCATTGATTCTGCCCCTATATATTATTTACTTATATGTTTATTAATATTTAATTTTTACAGTCTTCGATGGAGGTTTTTTCCACTAACTTCGTTATTACTGATTCTTGAATAAGAATTTATTGAAATTGTACGTAAACCTTGCTTCTTCACAATTTTCATACTTATATATCCATTGCGCTAACTTATATAATGGCCACTGGTCTAATCATGAACCAAGATATAAATCCATCAAAAGGTCAACAATGGAATCAAGATCAATGTTTTGCGTATGGAGGTTCGGGTTGGATGAAGTTATGAGATAAGAAAACAATTTGTATACTTCATCATGATGGACGATTAGGTAATATTTGTTCCCATAGATTTGCCATTAAAATAACTCCGCTTTACTGTTTGTGTGTTATACAGTGCATATGATCGTTATTATATATACGTGTAAGGATAGATGATTCAATCTTTCTGTTAATTTCAATCCAAGTGTACTAAAAATATTTACATTAATATATTGTCTTTCATAGTTCAAAAGTATGTGAATAATAAGTCCATTGGAAAATAGTTATTGACATGTAGTTGTAGACTATTAGTCCTACCAATGACTAGTCTAGTCTTTTTATGTGGTATTTGACCAAATAACTTTTGACTTATGTTCGAGTCTTCTTATAAACGATATATGTGATATGTGATGAAGATGGCCTTAATTGAATATATGGTTGTGATTTAAATATATCGAATTACATTAACTTTGTTTTTCGAACTTGAATTGATGTTATTTCCTTCACGCATCCATTTGTAATTTCGTAATTTGTCTTATGCTATTTGATGGCTCACAATACAAACTATTTGACTAGGTTTCATACTAGCATAACATGGAACATGAATGCATAAGGGAAGGTGAAGGCTCACATAGAAACTTTTTGAGAAGCACTCCTGCAAGAAAACGGAATAGCTAACGCGCCCCTTATTGAAAAGTCAAGAATATTGAATGATCGATATGAGAAAGAAGTAATTTTAACGATTTGTTTGACTATTGTGCAACACACTGGCTCCTTATAAAGATTTCTTTCGTGTGAAATCTGCAATTTCAAATTAAGTTTGATTTTGTAGTGATTATGATGTCACATTCATTGCCAGTTTTTAATATTGCATTATGCAGATTTTCTTCGTGAAAAATCTACAATTGCAAATAATTGAGAGTCAAACTAATTTATTTGTCGCCACTTTGTTGCCTTTTGTGTATTCCTTCTTTTATTAACCATTAAAATGACCAAATAACTGACATAAAACAATCTCGTATTTGATGAAACAATGCTTATGCCATGTTTGAATTCAATTATCTAACTAGAATCCGTAGCGTACATCAACACTTACATTTTGAGGTTGGTTTATATTATCTTTAGATACTATTCCAAAGTAAGATCCTCCCATTTTATTTACATTTCCATACTGCTATTTATAATTTACATTTGATCGATCATATATCTGTAATAGTCACCAATAATAACAATTCTTAAAGCTAATATTCACAACTTTCGTGCAACACACGGGCTCATAATAATAATAATTGCTAAAACTAATATTCACAACCCGTGTAACACACGGGCTCATTAAATTAGTTATGGAATATAACATATACGAAATGTAACAACCTCGAACCGGGCCTAGATGTAAATGACCATTTTGTCATTTTATGTTAAAATATAAATTTTAATAATTATATGTTTATAATTTTTTGAGTATTTGTTTGAATGAGTTTTGTGACATCACGGAAAATATTTGTTTATTTGAATTGCACCTCAACAAGACCGCCAAATGAGGTCTGTTGCGTTACAGATAATTGGTAATCCGTGTGAAATGTGGAATGGTATTTCCTTCCATTGAAGAAACCCCCATTTACTTAATACTATGTATTCCAATTTATTTCTTTTTTGGGAAATTTCTTACACACTTATGCATACACAAACACACCCTAACTCTATGTCATATCAAATTCTTGTTGGTTTTTATTCGTGTAATCAATCCTTTGTGATTATCAGAATCCAAACAAAGTATGAATATCTGAATCTGAGATGATTGTTATGTATTTTTATGGTTTTTTTTTGTGTAAGTTAGAGTTTATGTTTGATTCACGATTCTAAGTGTTTGTAATGCTTGTTTGTTGTTTGATATAATTTTTATATGTGTTATATGATGATTTTGTACTACTGGATTGATCAAAAACAAGTTGACATTGAATTTAGGTGTTAAAAAACCAAAAACATCAAGTTGGTGATGTTCTATTGCTCTCACATGAGTGACCAGCTCACTCGCGCGAGTGAGGCTGATTTCCACGCGAGTGACAGGTCACTCATACGAGTGAGGTCCATGTCCACGCGAGTGAGGTTCAGAGGTCACTCTTATGGGCATGGTTGCAGATCTCGGAAGTTCTCGGCGAGGTCTCGGCGGGATCTCGGTTTCAAAATTCAGACGAGAAGTTTTTGCCTTCTCGTTGGGATTTCTCGGTCAACGTAGCGATATCTCGGTCAACTATCCATTTTCTCGTAAATCTCGCGAGATCTCGCGAGATCTAGGCCATCTCGCGAGAAATTAGTCAATATTCTGGTCAAATTATTTTTAGGGTTTTTTTTTTTACAAAACGTAATAGCGGCCACTCCAAATCAGATTTACTCTCTGTAACAAAGAAAAGGCGATTAGGGTTTCAATCTGCAATAACTTCTCCTTCGATTATCACTTTATCAGGTATTAATTTCATTTTCATTTAATATTTCTTCGATTTTCAATTTAGATCTTCATCTATCATCATCTATAAACTTCGATTACCAGGTTCCTAATGTGTTGTATACTTATTACTTGTATAATTGACTAATTGTATTGTATATTTGTACCATCTATGATCTATGTATCATAAATTCATAATTTTGTGTTGTAAACTTTACTTGTTGAGTTGTTGTCATTAGTTACTTTGTGGATACATTTGATAATGTGGTAAAGTTGATTCACATAATTGTATTTTATTGTGTAATTACTAGTAGGTATATAAAATAATAATGTAGTAAAGAAATTCGAATTTGTGTTGTATTGTATGATTTGTATCATCAGTAACTTTGTGGCTAGTTAGTGACTTAGTGTACCAGTGTATGTGTATGATACTATGATCCATACCTTTGTGGTTCCTATAGTTATCTCAACAACTTTGAAGTTGTGCTTAATCTGTGTATGATAATTCAGGTTCATAATAATGTTGTATAGTTGTATAGCTTATGTGTATCATAGTAGTGTATCACATTGAGTTTCTTTTAATTGTAGAGTTATAGTTCAATGACAGAAGCATCTACGGGACCATCGATTAACACTACGGCTTGTAAAGAACTCAAGAGAAAATCTGATGATGTTGGGTGGAAATATGCGTATTTGGCAAATGCAAACAATTTACAAAGAGTGAAATGTACACTTTGTGGCAAGGAAATGTCGGGTGGTATACATAGACTGAAAGAACACATCGCGGGTGTAAGGGGAAATGTTCAACCATGTTCTAAAGCCAAAAAAGTAGATAAAGACAAATGTCAAAAAGCTCTTGATGAGCTAGACTTAAAAAAGAAAGCTAAACAACATCATGATAGATATTTGAGAGAGGAAGTAAACATTCGTAGGGAAAACCCGATTGACCTTGATGAGATGCAAGAATCGTTTGGAGAATTGAAGTCACAACGTTCTTTTGGTCCTATGGACAAGTTTACATCCGTTGAAAAGGGAAAGGGTAAACAAACTAATCTTGAGAATGCTATGAGAAAAGAACAACTTATGCGTGTGAAGGAGTACATTGCTAGGTGGGTTTATGAATGTGCGATTCCATTTCACGCTATTGAGACGGATAGTTTCAAAGCTTTATTGGAGGCGGTTGGTCAATTTGGATCTAATGCTCAACCTCCAAGTAGATATGAGTTGGGAGAATCTTTGTTAAAAAGGGAGATGGAAAGAACAAATAATCGTTTGAAGTTATATGAAGATGAATGGGCGGCAAATGGATGCTCGATCATGACGGATTGCTGGACTGATGCTAAAAGAAGGAGCATCATGAATTTATGTGTCAATTCAAAGTCGGGTACCGTTTTCCTCTCATCTACAGAATCTTCTGATCAGTCTCACACTAGCGAGCACATATATGATTATGTCGAGAGTTTTATTCAGAAAGTCGGTCCCAAAAATGTTGTCCAAGTTGTGACAGACAATGCCTCAAATAATATGGGAGCGGCAAAGTTGTTGAGGGAGAAACGAAGTACAATATTTTGGACATCGTGTGGGGCGCACACTATTAATCTTATGCTTGAAGGTAATAAATTATTTATTGTACATTGTTACTGATGCTATTTATACTGCTGCTACTAAACTACTACTGTTAAACTGCTGCTACTAAATTATTTATTATACATTGTTACTTATGCTTGAAGTTGTTGCTATTTTATCTTTCATTGTTACTGCTGTAACCAAACTGCTGCTACTAATCTGCTGCTACTTATGCAGTCTGCAACTAAACTGCTGCTAATAAACTGCTGCTACTAGACCACTGTTAATTTTACTTGCTACTGCTAAAAAACTGCTGCTATTAAACTGATGTTGCTACTACTACTATTTATAAGTGTTTATTTATTTTTGAAGGTATTGGTAAGGAACAAAGGTATAAGTCTATACTTGATAAAGCAAGGAAAATAACAGTGTTCATTTACTCCCATCATAGAACGTTAGCTTTGATGCGGCAATACACGAAGAAAAGAGATATTGTGAGACCGGGAGTTACAAGGTTTGCTTCCTCTTTTCTTACTTTACAAAGTTTACTTGATAAGAAAGGGCAATTAAGACAAATGTTTGCGAGTAACGAATGGGAAGCATGTAAGTCATCAAAGACGAAGGTGGGGGGTGATGTTTATAAGTTGGTGAATGACAACAAATTTTGGGCCGGCGTGACAAGCTGCCTAAGTGTGTTTGCACCTTTAGTCAAAATTTTACGAATGGTAGATGCGGATTGGAAGCCTTCCATGGGTTTTCTACATGGTGAGCTCAAAAAGGCTATACAAGAAATAAAGGATGCCTTGAACAATAGAAAAAGTTTAGTTAAACCTATCATGGATATCATCTTAACTAAGATGGATGGTCGATTAGATTCAAGCCTACATTTGGCGGCTTATGTTTTGAACCCTTATTATTTTTATAATGATATAAGTGTTCAAAATGATGAAATTGCGAATGATGCGGTTGTTGAGGTTATTGAGCGAATGTTTTGCGATGATTTTGAGATGCAAAAACTAATAGTGTTGGAGGAGTTGCCGATTTACAAAAGCAAACAAGGAAAATTTAGTCGGTTACTTGCACTCAAAGGATGTGAGAAGAACGATGATAAATATGATCCGGGTAATACAATTAAGTATCATATATCATATAAAACTATATTATTAATATTAATAGTTATTAGTTTTTTTATATTTATCAACTTATTTAATTTATCTTTTAAATTGTAGCAAGTTGGTGGGCAAGTTTTGGTGCCTCCACTCCTAATTTGAGACGGGTTGCTATAAGGATACTTTCCTTAACTACGAGCTCATCGGGTTGTGAGAGGAATTGGAGCACTTTTGAAGCAGTTAGTGACTATAAGTTTTAAATAATATATTACATGTTAAATTATCCTTTTTAATTATACTATTCTTAACTTTGCAGGTGCATACAAAAAAAAGAAATAGACTAGGGCCATCTAAGTTGAACAACCTTGTTTATGTTCAATTTAATGCAAATTTGTTGGATAAAAACAAAAGAAGGAGGGAGAGAGGACATGATACCCTATTATCGAGAAATGATGCAAGTGAGGCACAAGATTGGATTTTAGATGAAGAATTGATTGCGGAGGCACAAGATGTGAATGAAGCTTTACCACCTCGAAGAAGCGTGAGAACTCGGGATCTTTTCGAGGATTTTGAGTCGGAGAGTGAGGTGGAGGAAGTAAATGAAGAATTTGAATACGAGTCGGATGGAGTTGAAATCCTTGAACAAGTATATGAACACGACAACCTCTTCTACGATGTTGAAGAATAATGGAATTCTACTTTATGTTTTGTTAATGCCATTTGATGTTTAGTGTTTTTGGTGTAATTTGTGCAGAATGATGCTACTGATTTTCTACTACTAATGATGCCATTTCATATGTAATAATTGTTGGTAGCTATTTTACATTGCTATTGATGTTATTTTACATTGTAGATTTGTAGTAACTTCTAAATCTCTTGCACCTACTGATTAGCTAGTGATGTTATTTATATTTTATATATGTATAATATTTGAGTCTTCAAATGCACCTATTATATGATTTATTATATTATAAAAGTTCAAAAGTCAACTAAAGTCAACGCCCGAGATCTCCCCGAGATTAATCCGAGATGCCGAGATCTCCTCAAAAAAGTCTAAACGAGATCTTCCCGAGATCCGAGATCTCCAACCTTGCTTACGGGTGACTTCTCACTCTTACGGGTGACTTCTCACTCTTACGAGTGAGGTGCCAGCCCACTAGAGTGACATTTCAGCCACATGAGTGATATTTTCAGCAAGTGCACGAAGCATTGATTGCGCGATTTGAGGCTCGTACGTGCGTTTAATGACTCGTTTTGCATGTAGTCATGTATAACATTTTTTTAGATAAATGTTAGTATTCGTACCCGTGCCGGGACCCTCGCGCATATCATATATCACACGCGTGAATGACTTGGTTTTGTGAATGGGTCAGGTGCAATCTTTGCACATGTAGCTTATTGAATGTTTTAAGCTGTTGTAATGATAGAACATAATTTGAAAAAGTGTACTACCTCGAGATATGATATTCTCGGGTGATAGAGGAAAGGAAAAGGATCCGTAATATAAGAATTCCGAGTTCTTGCTGATATCGGATGAGTGAGACTATCCTCTCGGATATTGTATAAAGTAGAAAGTGATGCTACTATTGTTTAGCATGCATGATTAATTTTCCATGCATACGTTATTTTGATTATACTATGATGTATATGGATGATGGATGATGGATGATTATGTGCACATTATGAAAGTCGGCCTAGAATTGTTAGGATGGACTAAGGGGTTAACCTTGGATTGTTAAATTGGGCTCAAGTGTTACTGTTTATGTTGTATAGCTTTGAATGACGCATGCGTTGCTTTAGGATTACTATACTAAGTATTCATTAATATGAACTATCGATAAACTCTAGCTCGATCAACTAGTGGTTGCAGGTCAGGCCAAACCGTCGGTCTCATTGTTGTGATTGTTGTAATTACTGTGCATGTGTGCAATTGTTTTATAGTTTTTTTTAATGCTATATTTCCTATGATGTTTCATTCACTTAGCTTCTTGATAATCACCCACATTATCTCCCTTGCAGGTAGATGTTTTGTATGCTAGGGTTGGGAGAGGACCGGTTGTACTTTTGATATGTTTGACACGCACGAAATCTGATATTTATGTTTGTAATGATTTGGATGTAGCAATACATAACACTAGTTTTGTTGTAAATACATAATATGAATATGTTTGATATATATAAATATGTATACTATTTAGTTTACTTTATTTCGTTGTACCTTTAAAAAAAGAACGGTGTTACATTAAATGGCTTGCTTTTTTTTGACCTTTTTCTCTCGAATGTGTGGGTTTTGCTGTTCATTACTCTTAACCGTCGATCTAGTCGTCATCTGAAACTGACGCGTGTATACGAACCTCGATCTTTTTTTCTTTTTTTTTCTTTTAATATTTCTTGCTTTTCTCAAAGCTTATTGTGTTTTATATGTATATAATGTGTTATGTATGTAGAAGTGGTCTTAGAGTGTGTTTGGCGTTACTAGCTGAAGCTGGAGTTTATAGATGAAGTTGGAGCTTATAGATGGAACTGGTAGCGGGAACTTATTATTGAAGCTGGAAGCTGAAGCTTATTTTTTAATAAATGTTTGATGAAAAGAAGCTGGCGTTGGAGCTAGAGCTTGTTGTTGTAAATTGACTAAAATGGACAACAAAATATGTGATATATAATTATATAAGGGTCAAATATGTAATTTCTAATCTCATAAGCTAGAAAGCCTAGGAGCTTATTATTATAAGCTAATTCAACTATTTTTTTTCACGGCTTATTTTTTCATAAGCTCTGAAAATTATGTCATCCAAATGTTGCTACTAGCTTAAGCTTATGAATAAAAAAAAGTTTAAGCTCCATAAGCTCAAAAAAGTTGCACTACCAAACACATCCTTAAACTACTTATACAACAAATTCTAAAGAGATGGTATTAGACCATTGGTGGCCAGATGTGCCCTCACTCCGCCCTCCGTCTTGTCCTCGAGGGCGCTATTGGTATTGATATGCCCTCGACTTGCCCTCCGCCTTGTCCTCTTGCTTCGCCCTGCTTTATTTGTTCGAATAGCATCTATGAGCACGATGCTCTTACTCTTTCTTTATTTATTGGTGCTATATTTGTTTGTGCTTATACATTTGACAATTGTAAACTAATTATCTAATTGATTTGGTGGGGTATGCGATGATGAGGAAGTATGTTATTGTTAGTAGTAGTGTATAATAGGAAGAAATGGATAGAAAAAAAAAATTGATGTGATGATGATGAAATGATGTGCGCTGAGAATGAAGTACGTACTAATGTAATGGGTGAAAATGATTTTATAGAAGAATAGATGGGTTCGTTTGTAGTTTACATAACTATTTAGGTAGAAAAGTATCCCACTCGCCTCATGACACGATAAAGTGCTCTAAATATCTTTACTTTTAAATATCATTGTTTTTCATTTTTTTATTTTATTTTCAGGTTTTTAATAATTTTGAGATGTTGAAAAGTCGACATAATTTTTGAAAGGCCACTTGATCCAGTTGTCCATGACTAAGAAACATATTCCAATAACAAGACATTACTTTACGTATAAACTGTCTTTGTTAGACCTTACATTTTGCTGTTTTTACAATTTTTATGCCTTTAAAATATTTATTTACTATTAATAAGTCACCCTTAAATTTCTCTTACCAACCCTTTAATAGATTATTGGATAAGGTTATATATATATATAAAGTATAAAGTAAAAAATAAAAAATAATAATAATATTACAAATAAAAAATAAAGAAAATGATAATAATAGTTTTTTTTAAACAAAAATAACGATAACTTATATAGAAACAAACATCTTTTTTTATTTTATACCTATGCTTTTCGAAAAAATAAATAAATCGACAGATACAAAATAAACGTCATAAACGAAGGGATACAAAAATAGGCTTTTTTGCTTTCACAAACTATAATAATAATAATAATAATAATAATAATAATAATAATAATAATAATAATAACTGGTTTATAGTCTGCGATTTCGCAGGACTCAAATATGAATTAATAATTATTTGTGCATATATATATATATATATATATATATATATATATATATATATATATATATATATATATATATATATATATATAAGTACAGACAATGTTGAAATTTAATGATATCATGTAATCATTTAACTGAATATGAGATAAAAATGACATGCCAAATACATCATGAAACTAATTTGAATTTTAACTAAAAACTAAAACGCTTATGATTCAGACGAGATTTTCAAATACTACTACATAAGTCGAGGCCTGTGTACCCGTTATGCGATTAATTTTTGTTAACGATAAGTCATATAGAAATCATTACGTTTTTTTTTTAAATATCACAAATCAAGGGATACAAAATAAACTTTATAAATCAAGGGAAACAAAATAGATAGGCTTTTGTTTCACAAACTATAATAATAATAATGATACTAGTGCTAATTATTTGTTTTCCAAGGACGGTAATTACGAAAATATATAGTTATCTCTTATGCAAAAATCATAGGATTATGATGTGCCATCCACTAATTTTCTTTGTAAATCATGAATAGTGATTCTTTCATGTGTCATTACTCGACAGTCTATTGAAATTAAAATTTTTACTGCCGTATCTGTTGTTATCTGCACGAGCAAACGTAGAGCTTATGTTGTAGGGTCCTGTGACTTGACTAGCGTAAAACTTTTTTAGACAATTTATTTTTCAAATTATATAGGACAAAACAAAATTCAACTATAGGATCTCATATATATATATATATATATATATATATATATATATATATATATATATATATATATATATGAGTTGTGTAACATCCCAGGTAAACGTTCCCCGTAGCATGATATTGTCCGCTTTGTCCGTAGGAGCACGGATTTTTCTTGGCAACCACACACGACGAGCACTTTCCCAGGAGGTCACCCATCCTGGTAGTGCTCTCGCCTGAGCACGCTTAACTGCAGAGTTCTCATGAGATCTGCTGCGCTTGTGGTCCCAAAACGCGTCATGCTAGGAAAGGTCTCCACGCCCTTATAAGGCATGCTTCGTTCCCCTCTCCAACCGATGTGGGACGGATGTAACACGGATGTTACAAGTTGTAATCACTTACATCCACTAATTTGCTTGAAAACCAAGGGACCAATGAGAGCGCAACATGTGGCGCGAAAATCACATGTAATTGGAAAAAAATAAAAAAATTTCCCAAAAAAAAAAATTTCGAAAATTTTTTTTCAAAATTTTTTTTTTCGAAACTTTTTTTCCCCAAAATTTTTTTTCTAAATTTTTTCTACAATCACATGTGATTCTGCATGTCAATCACATGTGATTGTAAACCCAATCACATGTGATTATGCATGTCAAATCAATCACATGTGATAGTATAATTCAATCACATGTGATTGTGCAGGTAAATCACATGTGATTGTAAAGGAAAATTCGAAAAAAAAATTCGTAAAAAAAAAATTTCGAAATTTAAAAAAAAAAAAAACAAAAATTTCGAAAAAAAAATTTTTGATTTTTTTTTTTAATCACGTGTGATTTTCGTGCCACATGTCACGCTCTCATTGGTTCCTTGAATCTCAACTTAATTTATGAATTCAAATGAATATTCCTCATATATATATATATTTTATAATTTTTAAAAGTACATAATCACAAAAGTACGCTTTAAATATAAGCTTTAAATGTAATTAATAATATATCAATAGAAACTATGTTTTTACCCCATTATTTTTTAGTTTTGAAATATGATTTAAAACCTCATTTAGTTTTCTCTTGAATTCGGTACTGATTATCTATATTCTATTCCTAATTCATATTTTTATCCTATTGCCACCTAATCATTTTTGTTTATATTCATATACATATATATAAAGGTGGTTGTGTAAAATATGATTTGTGGTGTAGGTTTTTTCAATTAATTAAAGTGTCAACCTATAAGAAGTTGCCACATAAGAAAAAGGGCGAAAAAACATATTCTTGCTAACGTGGAGGTGAGTCATCAAAAAGCACTATGCCTATCCAAGAATCATTCATTCTCGCACCTTTGGTTTTTTTGTTGTACATAGTGTAATACAATGTGTACACTTGTCGACCATGATTTTTTTTTTTATTTAATTCTAATTCTAATTCTAATTTTACATCTTTCACATAAAAACAATTTCAGAGATAAGTAACTTTAAAGGTACAAAATAAAGAAACAAAATCACATTCTTTTGCTTTTTTATTTTATTTAGATTCATAATTTTTTTTTTTTATATCAAAATGCTCTTCTAATCTATATTTTTATAAGCATAAAACATTCAAAATTGTTAAAAATTCGTGATGAATGATACTAATTATAATGAATAATAACTAATCATTCATCATGGTTTATTATCATTCATCACCGATTTTATTATTTTTTTCTTTAATTTTTGCATTTTCTTCTATTTGCATATTAAAAGACCTTAAAAAAGATAATTTTTTTCAAAAAACAAAAAAATTTAAAGTTTTGCTTAGTGTACTTTTCTAAACTTATCCATCAATCTCGTCCTTCGTACATATACCATTATAAGAGAAAAAATTGGTCGTCTCAGTTCTACAATGTCATTTCATCCATTCTAAGTTTAGCTTTTTTATTTTTTGTTTTTTTTAAGCAAATATACGATAACATTAAAATAAAGTTTTGCAATTTATCAATCAATTTTTACGTTATCAATTACAAAAAACATGGGGAGTGTGAGAGAGAAAGAGAGGAGTGAGAGAGTGAGGAGAGAGGGCACGTTTTTTCCGGCGGGTACGAAGGAGACTAGGAATCGATACAACGGCAGGCTACAAGATCGTTTAACAAAACTATTCGGAATTCAGTTGACGTCATTCATGTTCTTCAAGTTTCCTGATTCTTGGCAGGTGGGTGATCTGTGGAGGGTTTTCAAACCACATGGAGATATTAGGGATGTCTACTTGGCCGGTAAATGTTTAAAAGGCGGCGAGCGTTTCGCTTTTGCAAGATTTGCTAACGTGCATGATGCTGACACATTATTGGCAACACTGTCAAAAATCGTGTTCGATGGTATCCCAATCAAGATTTTCAAAGCACATGATAGGATTGCTCAGGAGAGGCACCCTATTAGAAACCCTTACCACAAACCAAATATTGCGACGAACAATAGGCATAACCAGTATGGGAACGCATTTAGAGACCATCGTCAGTATAGTTCGGTTGCTGGACACAACATTGAAGATTTAAGAGAGAGGCTAAAGAAGCATGACCTTATAGAAAAACTCAATGACATCAATGATAAGAGGAAGAAAGTTGAAGAGGCGACTAATGTGAAAAGGGTGTTCTTCAAACATTCTGATTGTATCACTCACCTTGATAAAAGGTCAGTCATTGGTGTGATGAAAGATTGGAGTTTAATCCCTCAAATTGTCAAATTAAGTCGGGCTGAAGGATTGCTAAATTGTGAAGTGAAATACCTAGGTGGGATGGAAATCATTTGGGTCTTCTACTCAACTGTTGAAGCTGAAAAGATTATCAACAATCGTGATCATGCCATCCATAAATGGTGTCATAATCCTCATATTCTTGGCAAGAATCATATTAATTCAAAAAGATTAGCATGGGTCAATGTGACGACCCGGAAAATTTTGACTAATTTTGAACCAAACTCACGATACGATTTCATAATTTTGACACGAGAAGAAAAGTCTGTAAGGTTGAGTCTCAAAAAATTTGAACTATTCTCATACATTCATTTGACTTCGACTGTTTCCGACGATTCACGAACCACTATTTGTAAATAGATACATATATATTTAAATATATGAATTTGAAATATAAATTGAAATATTATATGACGTAATTGTTAGAATTAATAATGTAAAATAAAATAATATATAATAACTATTATTTAAAATATATCTATATATGTAAATAAAGTATATTAAAAATGTATATAATTTCGAATTTATTTTGTAGTCGACAGTAACGCTCAATTGTCATTCGATCTACATTAAACTAGTTAAAAATGAATATATGTGATTTTAAAATAAACGGTGATCCGAAAATGTGTTTTATAAATTATAGGCTTATTAAAAATATATTTAGGAACTAATTGTTGAATTTTAAAACTTTTTTTTATATTTTACTTGGATTAGGGGTGAATAATTAATGTAATTTTTATTTAATAAATTAATGATCGAATACCATAATGACCGAAATAAATAAAGATAATTACTGTGAAAGTTTGGGATTTTTCTGAAGACTTTTATCCGTCACTGATTTATCAACGGAGTACGCAATTTAGTCCGTAATAGACGACGGCTAACTAATTGCATGTTTTAATTTTTAAAGTATATTATAATCATATGAGATACTGTATTCTTTTGTTAGTTTCAACCCACCTACAGAAGCTTGTAAAGAAATATATATTATATAATTGATATCCGTGAATTATGATTAAGATGCATTGTGACTATCTCGTGAATTATATTAATTGAGAGAATTACTGTTTCTACTTTTTCTTTATCAACTACCTCCATATATTTAAATGTACATTACAAGTCATTGAGAGATAGAGATAGATGCATCATAACATATACACACAAACACCCATTTCATATTCCCACTTCTTCTTCCTCATGAGACACATCACAAATACCACCTTTCGATCACTAATACACGTTCACCACCTTCATCACCATGAACTTCACACCACCCATATCCTTCATCATATAAACTCTCATCCATGTGCAACTATTACACGATCACCATAATATCACCATACCACCATCATCAACTACAACCGACTACCTCCATCTCTCTTTTTCTCTCTTCTTTTTCTATTTTGAAACTGAAACCCAAAACATGTACACCACCTGCGAATTTCTTCGGTTTATATTTTTTTCTGTCTAATCCCCATAACAGACTCACCACTATCTCCATACGATGCAGCTATTGTTGGACATCCTAAACCACCATCTTCATTAATCGAACCCTCCATCTTCAAATACCTTCAAAGACTGCTGCAGTTGTATACCTTATGTATTTCTGTTTCCGTTCAGCTCAAAACGATAATCGTCTTTCGAAGACCACCTCATGTTTATATTCTTCGACCATCAAAACCCACCATACCTACTATACTCGTGAACCACCACATTAAACCACCACCTACACCATCACAAATAACTATTGTTGTCTTCGTTTCTAACTATATTCGAACACCCCAAAACTGAATCTTAATCGCGAGCTTGCTATTACTAAACAATCTGTTTTCTGTCTTCTCTTCTTTCTTCTGTTCGTGAACCCAACTACAAAACACCCACCACTCCATCGTTATCATCACCTTATCACACACCACCGCCACCACTCCAACACAACCCACCTACGGATTGATAAATAAATTACAACTGCTACAGCTGTGTTTCTTTCCCTTTCTCTACCTTTGTTTACTATTACGGGGACGACATGAATTATGATGATGATCGTGATCTGTTTCTATTTTCTGTTAACTGGAACCACTCACAAAAAAACCGAACCCTACCAACACCATCGTATATATTTGTTTTACTAAATAACAAACTCAAACACCTATACTTTTGCTACAGCTATTACGTGTTTAATCCTTTATTTGTGGCAGACAACAATTAAACAAATAAACCCACTTGATTTTGGTAGGGTTATGGTGAGCTGGACGAATATCATTATATTTTGATTAAACTACAAAAGTCTCTGTCATTTGAATTTGGGCCGTAACTTTTGTAATAATAGATATGGGGCCGTGAATATGTTTGGATATTCAGGACGTGAATCAGTTCTGGTTAGTCTGTTGGGCTGTGAAACTTGTTTTATATATTTGGGCCGAGATTCATGTAGGTTTTCTATGTGGATCGAAGTATATATGGGCCAAATGATAAACCTGCTGCAGTATTTAAACTTCTATTTATGATCGAAATAAGGAAAACAAAATTGTTTAATGTTGGTAATGACGATGTTATGTGACGACTCGGAAATTTCCGACCAAATTTAAACTTTAATCTTTATATTATTCCGACACGATAAGCAAAGTTTGTTAAGTTAAATCTCAAGAATTTTAAACTGTGTTCATACATTCATTATAACCTCTACCAAATTTCGACGATTCACGAACCGTTATATATAAATAGATATGTTATGTATATATATATTATAACTTGAGAATATTAATAAAGTATTAAACGTATAATACTTTACACGAACGTATTTGTTTCAATATGATTTTCCACGAAATTAAAAAATATATATATTAAATGATTGAATTATCAGAAACATTGAATTATGATAACAAGTCTCTGTTAAGAGGTCCACTATGATTTGAGAAAATCTATTCCTCTTAACGATATTCAGAATAATTTGTAAAGCTATTTATAAATAAAAACAAAAAGTGTCATTTACGAAAGTTAGACAAAAGTTAGTAGAGAATTGGTTTCCATAATATTCTATTAATCTATTTTCAAACGTACAAAGACGTTTTCAGTTTAAAAAGAACTTTATTATTAAAACGTATATAACTTTTATAAATATCTAGAATCACTTTTTAACAACTCATTACTTAACCAGTATAATAAATATAACGATATTTATATTTTATTTCATTAAATATATATAACGATTTAAATTAATATTATATATATTTATACGCGTATTATACATACATAGTTTTTATACTTTTACTATACTTTAACTATACCTTTACTTTACTTTTACTTTTACTTTACTTTAACTTTAATAATTCACTTTAATAATTCATACTTTAATAATTCACTTTAATAATTCATACTTTAATAATTCACTTTAATAATTCACTTTAATAATTCATACTTTAATAATTCACTTTAATAATTCACTTTAATAATTTATAGTTTAATAATTCATACTTTAATAATTCACTTTAATAATTCATACTTTAATAATTCATACTTTAATAATTCACTTTAATAATTCATACTTTAATAATTCACTTTAATAATTCAAAAATCTATTATAAATAGAATTCAATAGGTTTCATTATTTCATAAAAACTTGAAAATATATTTCTCTAAACTCTATCAATCGATTTATGTATATATATATATATATATATAAATATATATATATATATATATTTGCTCTGTATTATTTCAAGATATTATTAGTATACATAAATATTACGACGGAGTGCTGTCCGAGTGATTTCAAAATAATTTTTTTTGAATGAGTCGAAGCTAAGGAAATTATGGGTTATAGCTATGGAGGTGATGGGTATGGTTCATGGGTATGCTCGTGAGGTCAATCTAGTGTTTATCATCTCCGTTGCGTCTACGTACTTTCCTGCAATATTGAATCTCAATATTGATACGTTCGTGAATCCGAGGCCAACCTTGCACTTGTTAAATGACGTTATATGTATTTTTACTACGAAATACAGTATTGTGAGTTTCATTACTCCCTTTTTATATATATTTTTGGGCTGAGAATACATGCGCTGTTTTATAAATGTTTTACTAAATAGGCACAAGTACTAAAACTAATTCTATGTGGGTTTAAACCAGAAATATACCCTTAGCTTGGTAACATTAAACTACTTGTCTATGTACGGTAGGCGCGAATCCTAAAGATAGATCTATTGGGCCTGACAAACCCCATCCTGACTATGGGATGCTTTAGTACTTCGAGGTTTTTTTTAAACACACCTGATCTGGTGTACTTCAGAGGGTAAAACATGAATGTTAAGGCTTGTTACCGGGTGCCTACAACTTATAGAATACTTTTATACATTTGCGAGTGTACATATATTTATAAACGGAAATCTTGTGGTCTATTAATATATTGAAATGATTGTTATGATAAACCTATGAACTCACCAACCTTTTGGTTGACACTTTAAAGCATGTTTATTCTCAGGTATTAAAGAAATCTTCCGCTGTGCATTAGCTCATTTTAAGGATATTACTTGGAGTCATTCATGGCATATTTTGAAAGACGTTGCATTCGAGTTATTGAGTTCATCAAGATTATTATTAAGCCAATTATAGTTGGATGTATTATGAAATGGTGTGCATGCCGTCAACTTTCATTGTAAAGAAAGTTTGTCTTTTAAAAACGAATGCAATGTTTGTAAAATGTATCATATAGAGGTCAAATACCTCGCGATGTAATCAACTATTGTGAATCGTTTATAATGTATATGAACGGGTCCTTTCAGTTGGTATCAGAGCGGTGGTCTTAGCGAACTAGGTCTGCATTAATGTGTCTAACTGATAGTCGTTAGGATGCATTAGTGAGTCTGGACTTCGACCGTGTCTGCATTTCAAAAGTTTTGCTCATCATTCTTGTCGAAAATTACCTGCTTATCATTCTTAGTCTAGACACATCTTATTGCATTGATTGCATGAATAGTGTATAGACAAAATTCATATCTTAGCGTATCTGCTAATTTATATCTTAGCGTATCTGTTACTGTAAACTTTGCCTGACATATTTTTTAAATTCCTCCGTAATCTACGAAACCTTTTGCTCTATATAATTAGAATACCACCCGATAGCCGGAAAATCATTTCATATCGAAAAATTCTTTATTCAATCGTACGAAATGGAATTCGTCATTAGTTCAAGTCCCTCGGATTCCAAAATGGAATCCCACTCAAGTTCCGAAAGCAGTGTGACCGGAATGGATCAACTAATTAGTCATCATCTATTCTGGATGAATTGAGGATGGGTTCGTAGCCTCCTTAATCATTGGAGACAAGAAGAAGGTGATCCCTTCCATCCACCACATTGCCCTCTTGGCGAAGAACCTGAAGCACTTACCGACGAACCTATCCGAAACACCATTTTCTCTCTTATTTCTAGAGTATCTCGTCACGATTACATACTACACCAAATTCTAGATTTTATTTATCCACTCGTCCGAACCGACAATCACCCCGGTGTAATAGAAGAAGTGAACGAGCTTCGCGCTCGGGTAGTGGCTTTGGAGAATATGGTGCAAAGGTTACAAACACCAGCAGCAGCACCAACAGCATAAACAGTACCACCATCAGCAACACCAACAGTACCATCACCACCACCAATAACAACATCCACATCCCACACCGCAACATCACAATCTGTATCTCAAACATCAACGTCATACCCCCTGTAAATATCAAGGAATATCAACAACAACAAACGATGAAGTATTAATTCATAAACTTCATTGAAGAGATATCTCTGCGGCAGTTATGTAATCTCCAAAATCTTAGAGATTATTTAATTCTGACCGTAAATCGGATGAGTGAACGGAGATGGTAGAGTAGAAACTTTGATCGAAAATGGTGTACGATTTACAAGCTAGATTTGTTTTACCAACAGCATCAACAGGACCGTAGCATCATCAACACAGTCAGTGCCGTCAGTATCGTCAGAATTAACAGCACCTGTAACATCACAAACTCTGTCAGTTCAAGAATCATTGTGGACATCATTACGAATCAACAACAAATATATTGTATCAACAAGTTATGAAGTATTAACTCATTTCCAATCGAAAGATTTATATGTATATTTTATATGTATAAATTTTTAAACCATAATAAATCTTCCCGTACTAAGCTATTATGTGTGAATCTTAACTACTCAGTTAATTCATATTACAAATATGCAATGATGTACGTCCTTCGTTCGCAACTTAACCATCGTTAATTACAATCTCTGTTTCAATTCAATAAAAATCCAATTCATAATAAATCAAGTGTATTATTCGAATATATGTTTGATTTTACACTTTCATCATCGATGTACTTGAAACTTTTCAAATAACATCATTCGTACCTTGCGAAGTTCACAAGAATTTCACGAAAACCAACAAATAACAAAGTAATGATTCATAATTTCAATATTATTGAAGAAATACTTATGCAATTTATAAAGTTTTAGGGATTACTCAATTCTAGTTCCAACCATAAAACAAATGAGTTTAAGTTAATATTAACTCATTAAATCTATATTACATCTAAAGAAAATATACACATATATTTTCATAAAGACTGTAATAAACTTCTTTTGTACAAAATGTTAATTGTGAAATTTTTTTAACGGGTAGGTAATACCCGAGAGATATATAAATTCACAATTAATATATTACATTTTTTGAAACTGATTCAGCAATCATCAACTATACTCCCTACTTTCACAACAATATCCATTCTTTCATATAAATCAAAACAATCATACTCATTCAAATTCAATTACATATTCTGATTTTGAAATCGCATAATTCAATTCGAAATATAACCAGTATCATCACTCTTAGATTAATATATCTTTCAAAGCTATACTTTGACTTCAAAACTGTGTTAGAACATCATATGTATTAACGATTACAATATGTGCTCAAACCCTTCGAAATTCCTGAAGACACTTCAACTAAGGAACAATCGAGATGATGATCCAACCACATGTTACCCACAGTTATACACCTGAAAAACTCTCAAAACCCAAGTCATAGTTCGACACGTATCCGTGTTAGACCCTTTGGCATTTACTAGCTAAAATAACTTTTCAATTCCGTTTCAAAATAGACAGTTTTGTCACATCTCCAGCAAGTCAACTTCGACTTCTCAATCAAAACGGTCTTATTATAACCTCAATAGATACGTTGCCCTTTCGCCAACGTTACCGAAGAATCGTTTATATTCACCACATTAGTAATAAACTTACCAACAACTTCACTGATCTTTGACTTTCAAAAAAAAAAAAAAATCATTATAATTATCGAAACCCTATCATATACTCATTCGTACCTTATAATAAGAATTGCCATACCAATTATTGAGAATCAGCAATCAGTATTTTGAAACCACGCCGCATGTCTACATCAACAATTACATATACACACAACGTCTACCTCCAAGACTTACATTCTTTGAATGAGAAATTTCTGAAAAATACCTTAAACTGCGAACCAGTTCTCGAAATTTTGAAAAATGCTGATGAAGCAGCAAAAACTGTAAATGACCTTAACAGTAAAAAGTTGGATGATAAAGGATAGTATATTGGCAAAGCTCAGAAAAAGAGAAGCTTTGGAACTGGAAAACGGATTGAGCAAAGTATGAAGGAGGGTGTGGACAAATCACAAAGGCTGAACCTGCCTTCAAAGAATCCAAATGATTCAGTACTTGCTGAAGTCATTAACGAATACCTTGCTCCTGACTCTAAATCCCTGCGGATAATATCCTTCATCATCCTCTGATATTAGACATTCTAAGATGTCATCGTATCTTTCATTATAAATATCATCCATACTTCTGAAGATATTTTTATAATTATTCTTATCTGAAATCATTTACCTCTTCGCGCTATCTATATTATATCATAAAAGAAACTATTTTAGTTTCTAAATTCTGAAACATTCGAGTTTAAAATAGGAATATTCTTGAAGAAGTGTTGGGAGCTGAAGCATGAGTTAGTATAATATAATGACACTTGATCAACGTGATTATATTACAGTAATTCATGCTGAGTTTCTAAATGGAACATGATGATTCACAGATCATAACGTCATCATGTGCTATGTTACACGACTATTGTATTCTCTTTGATCTCTAAATATCAAGAAAATATTTCTTGATGATTCGGCCTTTTCCGAGGTATTCTGGTAATTTGACAAGTCAAGATCGTGTCATTACAATTTTCTTCCTAGAACATTAACAATGTTCATTCCGAAATTTATATCTGCGAATTCTGGACCATTACAAGCGGTGCTTAATCGCAAGAAGAAGAAACGAAAGGACAAAGCTCCGAACTAGAAATGGGAGTATAAATCATAGCAAATAGAAGAGAGCATTAACTGTAGATGACAATGATTATAGAAGAAGCAAGGACTTTGAAATATAAGGGAAGATATAAAACCCAACAACAACCCAGAAATCACAAACCGTATATATCAATGCATATAGCAATATAAAGACACGGGAGAACTAAAAACACTATAAAACCAAGAGTATAGTAGAAGTAAATAGATTCTTCTGGAGGCAGATGAAAAAGAAGAGCGACAGATATGAAAGTGAGGAGTATATCAAGAATCAGTACTGGATGAAGCATATTGACAAATACTTTAAAATATGAGTTGAGAAGGTGTGAGTTGTAAGAAAACAAATGAGGTGGATTTATAGTGAAATATCCAACAGAGAAATCAAAATAGATTATCGCATTAATTCGAAGAGGATCATAATTTCCTTAATCGCCGAATAATCAAATCCAATATAGATTACAAAGATTTTCTTTTCGGAGATCAATCGTGATGACGTTAAAAGATACAACGAATCACTATTATCTTATTTCATTCATTTACGATAACTTCACTCACACGCTTCGAGTAATCGAATTATTTTATCCATTCTTCTTGAACATGATAAAACTCTATAATCGTTATAATAACATTCTCATTGTTAGTCATGACGACCTCTATCAAATTTCGGGGACGAAATTTCTTTAACGGGTAGGTACTGTGACGACTCGGAAATTTCCGACCAAATTTAACCTTTAATCTTTATATTATTCCGACACGATAAGAAAAGTTTGTTAAGTTAAATCTCAATAATTTTAAACTGTGTTCATACATTCATTATATCCTCTACCAAATTTCGACGATTCACGAACTGTTATATATAAATAGATATGTTATGTATATATATATATTATAACATGAGAATATTAATAAAGTATTAAACGTATATTACTTTACACGAACGTATTTGTTTCAATATGATTTTCCACGAAATTAAAAAAAATATATATTAAATGATTGAATTATCAGAAACATTGAATTATGATTACAAGTCTCTGTTGAGAGGTCCACTATGATTTGAGAAAATCTATTCCTCTTAACGATATTCAGAATAATTTGTAAAGCTATTTATAAATAAAAACAAAAAGTGTCATTTACGAAAGTTAGACAAAAGTTAGTGGAGAATTGGTTTCCATAATATTCTATTAATCTATTTTCAAACGTACAAAGACGTTTTCAGTTTAAAAAGAACTTTATTATTAAAACGTATATAACTTTTATAAATATCTAGAATCACTTTTTGACAACTCATTACTTAAGCAGTATAATAAATATAACGATATTTATATTTTATTTCATTAAATATATATAATGATTTAAATTAATATTATATATATTTATACGCGTATTATACATACATAGTTTTTATACTTTTACTATACTTTAACTATACCTTTACTTTACTTTTACTTTTACTTTACTTTAACTTTAATAATTTACTTTAATAATTCATACTTTAATAATTCACTTTAATAATTCATACTTTAATAATTCACTTTAATAATTCATACTTTAATAATTCACTTTAATAATTCATACTTTAATAATTCACTTTAATAATTCATACTTTAATAATTCACTTTAATAATTCATACTTTAATAATTCACTTTAATAATTCATACTTTAATAATTCACTTTAATAATTCATACTTTAATAATTCACTTTAATAATTCAAAAATCTATTATAAATAGAATTCAATAGGTTTCATTATTTCATAAAAACTTGAAAATATATTTCTCTAAACTCTATCAATCGATTTATGTATATATATATATATATATATATATATTTGCTCTGTATTATTTCAAGATATTATTAGTATACATAAAATATTACGACGGAGTGCTGTCCGAGTGATTTCAAAATAGTTTTTTTTGAATGAGTCGAAGCTAAGGAAATTATGGGTTATAGCTATGGAGGTGATGGGTATGGTTCATGGGTATGCTCGTGAGGTCAATCTAGTGTTTATCATATCCGTTGCGTCTACGTACTTTCCTGCAATATTGAATCTCAATATTGATACGTTCGTGAATCCGAGGCCAACCTTGCACTTGTTAAATGACGTTATATGTATTTTTACTACGAAATACAGTATTGTGAGTTTCATTACTCCCTTTTTATATATATTTTTGGGCTGAGAATACATGCGCTGTTTTATAAATGTTTTACGAAATAGGCACAAGTACTAAAACTAATTCTATGTGGGTTTAAACCAGAAATATACCCTTAGCTTGGTAACATTAAACTACTTGTCTATGTACGGTAGGCGCGAATCCTAAAGATAGATCTATTGGGCCTGACAAACCCCATCCTGACTATGGGATGCTTTAGTACTTCGAGGTTTTTTTTAAACACACCTGATCTGGTGTACTTCAGAGGGTAAAACATGAACATTAAGGCTTGTTACCTGGTGCCTACAACTTATAGAATACTTTTATACATTTACGAGTGTACATATATTTATAAACGGAAATCTTGTGGTCTATTAATATATTGAAATGATTGTTATGATAAACCTATGAACTCACCAACCTTTTGGTTGACACTTTAAAGCATGTTTATTCTCAGGTATTAAAGAAATCTTCCGCTGTGCATTAGCTCATTTTAAGGATATTACTTGGAGTCATTCATGGCATATTTTGAAAGACGTTGCATTCGAGTTATTGAGTTCATCAAGATTATTATTAAGCCAATTATAGTTGGATGTATTATGAAATGGTGTGTATGCCGTCAACTTTCGTTGTAAAGAAAGTTTATCTTTTAAAAACGAATGCAATGTTTGTAAAATGTATCATATAGAGGTCAAATACCTCGCGATGTAATCAACTATTGTGAATCGTTTATAATGTATATGAACGGGTCCTTTCATGTTAAGGATGATGTTGAGGTTAATAAACGCAGATGACAATGATATAATTATGATAGGATGGTTACCATTATGATTTTATGAATACCAAAGATTGATGATGATGTGAGGAAGAATAAATAAGAAAACAAAAACTAACGGGTTTAATATAATTGAATCTGGAATTAAAACAGAAAAGTAGTAACAGAGTGATAGTCTGAGGAGTTTTCGGATTAGCGGGAGGTCTCGGGTTCGAGCCTGGACTGGGGCAGTTTATTTGTTTTTTTGATGCTTTTTCTTCAAAGGTAGTAGTATTATTATTATTATTAATATTATTATTATTATTATTATTATTATTATTATTATTATTATTATTATTATTATTATTATTATTATTATTATTATTGTTATTGTTATTGTTATTATTATTAGTATTATAACTATTATTATTAATTATTATTATTATTATTACTAATACAAGTATTAAGTATCATTTATTATTATTATTATTATAATTGTGGTTACAATTATAAGTATTATTATTATTATTAAGTATTAATTATTATTATCTTTATTATCATTATTAGTATTGTTATTATAAAACTTATTATTTTTACAACTATATTATTATTATTATTATTATTATTATTATTATTATTATTATTATTATTATTATTATTATCATTTTTTTATTTACTACTAATATCATCATTATTATTATTACAACTATATTATTATCAAAAGAATCATTTTTAGTAAAATTATCATTTTTATTAAATTTATTATTAAAATTATCATTTTAAAAATTAACATTTTTATTATTACTATTATTACTATCATTATTAATAGATTTATTATTATTATTATTAATAAATCAATATTATCAAAACTATCATTCTAACAAATAAATATTTTATACATTAATTATATATATTACATATACTAGAATTATATTAATATTTCATATAACTATATATAAAAAATAATGACATTATTTATATAAATACTTACATATAGCAAACTAATGGTATTTTATATATATATTAATATAACTAAATGTATAGATATTAATCATTTTAAATATATATACAAAATAAATAAATAAATATATATATATATATATATATATATATATATATATATATATATATATATATATATATATATATATATATATATATATATATATATATATATATATATAACATATAATTTAAGATATAATATAAGTATACATTTTTAAATGGAATTTAGTATAAATTCTATATAACTACAAATATTTAGATAAAATATATTAATAAATAAAATTATGTGATTTCCATTATATGTTTTAATAGATATACAATTGATATAGGTTCGTGAATCCGTGGCCAACCTTGCATTGTTCAGTTCCGTCGTATGCATATTTTTACTACAAGATATCGTATAGTGAGTTTCATTTGCTCCCTTTTTAAATGCTTTTGCAATATATATTTTTGGGACTGAGAATACATGCGCTACTTTTATAAATGTTTTACGAAATAGACACAAGTAATCGAAACTACATTCTATGGTTGGATTATCGAATCGAATGTCACCCTTTTATCTTGGTAGCCTAAGAATTAGGGAACATACACCCTAATTGACACGAATCCTAAAGGTAGATCTACGGGCACTAACTCCCCCCATACTGGAAAATGGTATGCTTTAGTAATTCGAGTTTATATTATACAGACGAGTTTCTGTTTGGAGATATTCTATATGCATTATGTTAATGTCGGTTACCAGGTGTTCAATCCATATGTATGATTTTTAAACACTTGCGAGTGTATGATTATTGAATAAAGGAAATCTTGTGGTCTATTAAAATTATGGAAATGATCGATTATGATAAACTAATGAACTCACCAACCTTTTGGTTGACACTTTAAAGAATGTTTATTCTCAGGATTGAAAGAAATCTTCCGCTGTGCATTTGCTCAATTTAAAGATATTACTTGAAGTCATTCATGGCATATTTCAAAAGACGTTGCATTCAAGTCGTTGAGTTCAGTAAAGATTATGATTAAGTAAATGACATATTAGATCATTTATAGTTGGATATTATGAAATGGTATGCATGCCTGTCAACTTTCGATGTAATGAAAGTTTGTCTTTTAAAATGAATGCAATGTTTGTAAAATGCATCATATAGAGGTCAAATACCTCGCAATGTAATCATATGTTATTGTATTCGTTCTTACGGATTAGGACGGGTCATTACATGTGGTATCAGAGCGGTGGTCTTAGCGAACCAGGTCTTGTATTAGTGTATCTAACTTGTAGTTGTTAGGATGCATTAATGAGTCTGGACTTCGACCGTGTCTGCATGTTAAAAGTTTTGCTTATCATTTCATGTCGAAAATTACTTGCTTATCATTCTTAGGGAATCACTTGCTTATCATTCTTAATCTAGACATATCTTCCTGCCTGGATTGCATGAATAGTGTATAGACAAAATTCATATCTTAGCGTATCTGTTACTGTAAACTTTGCCTGATATATTCCGTAAATTCCTCCGTAATCTATGAAATCTTTTATTATATATATATATATATATATATATATATATATATATGTATATATATATATATATATATTCTATGTAATTAGAATATCATCCGATATCCGAAAATCATTTTATATTGAAAAACCCTTTACTCAATCGTACGAAATGGAACTCGCCACTAGTTCAAGTCCCTCGGATTTCGACAGCTACTCCGACATGGATGTTCACCTAAACTCCGGAAGCAGCGTCACCAGAATGAATCAACCAATCAGCCATCCCCAATTCATCTGATGGATTCGTAGCCTACTAAATCATTGGAGACAAGAAGAAGGCCATCCTTTCCACCAACCGAATTCACCTCTTGGCGAAGAACCTGAAGCACTTACCGGCGAGCCAGTTCGATACACTATATTCACTCTCATTTCCAGAATATCTCGCAATGATTATATGATATCCAAAATTCTCAACCTTATTCATCCGCTCGTTCCGACCGACAATCATCCCGGAATAATGGAAGAAGTCAACGAGCTTCGCGCTCGAGTAAGTAATTTAGAGAATATGGTGCAAAACTTACCAGCTTCAGCAACATCACCAGCACCAACAGTACCACCAACATCAATACCAGTACCACCACCAACAACATCCACATCACACGCCTCAACATCACAATCTATACCTCAAGCATAATCATTGTTATACATGACGTTCTACATCATTTATCTTCGTTCGACGTGGCAATTATGTAATCTCTAATGTTTTAGAGATTATATATTCTTGTTCTAACAGTAAATCAAATGAGTTTAATATCATATTGACTCATTAAATCCATGATTACATTTGAAGAAAATATATATGTATATATATTTTCATAAAGATTGTAATTAAAAATTCTTTCGTACAAACTGTTAATGGTGAAAATATTTTAACGGGTAGGTAATACCCAAGGAATATTTAGATTTCACATTAATAAGTTACACTGTACATTCTTTCAAATCTGATTCAACGGTCATTTACTATCCTACTTATATCCACAGATATACGTATCCGTTCACCACATAATAACCATTTTCATTCAATTTCATATTTGGATTTTGACTTATCAGAATCCAACAAGTGGCATAATGAAGAAAACATGTGACAAAATAAAATTTGTTAGAAACAAACAAATTAACTATGAGAAATTTTGTTAAGAATCCATGCTAACAAAATCCTAGCTAACTGTTCCTAGCTAACTGTTAATTCCTTATTACATTTATTTATCGCAATTTTAATTCTCGCAATTTTAATTCTCGCAATTTAATTTCTGTTATTTATTTTACGCACTTTAAATATCGTAGGGACACATATATAATGTTTTGACATATCATATCGACGCATCTATATATATTATTTGGAGTGACCATAGACACTCTATATGCGGTAATGATCGAGTTAGCTATACAGGGTTGAGGTTGATTCTACAATAATATATATACTTTGAGTTGTGATCGAGTCTGAGACATGTATATAATGGGTTACGACACGTATTAATTTGAATATTATATATTAAACTATATATGAATTGTTGAACTATTAATTGTGGACTACTAACTGAGGACTAATAACATTGGACAATTAAAATGAATTAAGATATTGATTATAACATATGAAACTAAACCTTTCTTCAAGTTTGCCACTTGATTTCATCTTAAACCTCATTTGTATCTTGACGATTACAATCTGCGTTCAAACCTTTCATGATTCTTGAAAACCCCTCAATCGAGAGGATGAACCAACCGCACTTCATCTACGGAAGGAAAAATTTATGCATATAGTTATGAACCTGAAAAACTCTTGAAAATTTAGTAAATGTTTAACACGTAGCTGTGCTAATCCCTTTAGCATTATTATTACCGAAAATAACTTTGCAAATCCTGTTCAAGATAGCCAGTTTTGTCACAGCTCCAACAAGTCAAATTCGATTTTTCGTTCGAATCAACCTTATTATAACCTTGATATATACGTTGTCTTTTCATCATCATTACTGGAGAACCGTTTATATTTCGCCATATTACCAGCAGACGTACCAGTAACCTCATTACTCCTTGGCTTAAATCCCTCCGACAAATCACTATATTTATCTATTGAAGTCTTATTATGAACTCATCGACAACTTGTAACGATAATTACCCTACCAATTACTGAGAATTAGCAATCAGTATTTTAAAATCTCGCAGCATGTCTACATCAATAGTTACATGTATACGTATAACATTTATCTCTTGGAATTATGATCTTCCATTCTTAAATTCTGAAAAGCATCCAGTCTACGAATCAATACACTGAATGTTGAAAAAGCTGAATGAAGCAGCAAAAACTGCAAACAATCGTAAAAAGTTTGATGATAAAGAACAGTATGTTGGTAAAGTTCCGAAATGTTAGAACTGGAAATCGGATTGAGCAAACCATAAAGGAAACTGTGGACAAATCATAAAGACTAAACCTTCCTTCAAAGAATCCAAATGATTCAGTACCTGCTGAAGTCATTAACGAATACTTTGCTCCTGACTCTACACTTTTACGGACAATCTTCATCATCATCCATCGATATTAGAAATTTTAAGATATTATCGTATCTTTCATTATAAATATCCTCGATATTTCTGAAGATATTTTCATAACTATTCTTATCTGGAATCATTTATCTCTTCACGATATCAGTATTATATCAGAAAGGAAACTGTTTTAGTTTCTAAATTCTGATGAATGTTTTTGAAGTAGTGTTGGGGACTAAAGCATGAGTTAGTATAATATAATGACACTTGATCAACGTGATTATATTATAGTAAGTCATGCTGAGTTTATAATGAAACATGATGATTCACAGACTAAAATGTCATCATGTGTCATGTTACACGACTCTTACATTCTATCTAATATATAAACATATTAAGAACATAATTTCTTGATAGTTCTATCTTTTCTCTTGATTCTGGTAATTTAATCAATCAAGATCATATTATTTCTCTCTTAGAACGTTAGCTATGTTCATTTCGAATTTCATATCTTTGAATTCTGGACCATTATTCGCCTGACCTAAAGTCGGATAGAGAAAACAAAAGTATGGAACTCCAAAATATAAAGGAAACGAAGAGGATGGATTTATAGTAAATATCAGTCAGAGCAATCGAGACAGATATTCGTATTTAACCAAAGAAGATTCTAATTTCCTAAAATCCCGAAGAATCAAATCTTATATAGATTTTGAAGATTATCTCTAAATTCCTTAAATTCCAGAAATCAACCGTGACTACGTCAAAAGTTAAATCTCTATCTCAATCTTTTGTGATAGCTTCACTTGTACGCTTCGAGTAATCGAATCGCTTTATCTATATTACTCAATGATGATAAAACTCTATTTATCAACTCACATTCGTCATGAAAACATTTTTATTGTTAGCCATGACAACCTCGATCAAATTTGGGACGAAATTTCTTTAACGGGTAGGTACTGTGACGACCCGAAAAATTTCGACTAATTTTGAACCAAACTCACGATACGATTTCATAATTTTGACACGAGAAGAAAAGCCTGTAAGGTTGAGTCTCAAAAATTTTGAACCTCATACATTCATTTGACTTCGACTGTTTTCGACGATTCACAAACCACTATTTGTAAATAGATAAATATATTTAAATATATGAATTTGAAATATAAATTGAAATATTATATGACGTAATTGTTAGAATTAATAATGTAACACAAAATAATATATAATAACTATTATTTAAAATATATCTATATATGTAAATAAAGTATATTGAAAATTTATATAATTTCGAATTTATTTTGTAGTCGACAGTAACTCTCAATTGTCATTCGATCGACATTAAATAAGTTAAAAACGAATATATGTGATTTTAAAATAAACGGTGATCCGAAAATGAGTTTTATAAATTATAGGCTTATTAAGAATATATTTAGGAATTAATTGTTGAATTTTAAAACTTTTTTTTATATTTTAATTGGATTAGGGGTGAATAATTAATGTAATTTTTATTTAATAAATTAATGATCGAATACCATAATGATCGAAATAAATAAAGATAATTACTGTGAAAGTTTGGAATTTTTCTGAAGACTTTTATCCGCCATTGATTTATCAACGGAGTACGAAATTTAGTCCGTAATAGACGACGGCTAACTAATTGCACGTTTTAATTTTTAAAGTATATTATAATCATATGAGATACTGTATTCTTTTGTTAGTTTCAACCCACCTACAGAAACTTGTAAAGAAATATATATTATATAATTGATATCCGTGAATTATGATTAAGATGCACTGTGACTATCTCGTGATTATATTAATTGAGAGAATTACTGTTTCTACTTTTTCTTTATCAACTATCTCCATATATTTAAATGTACATTACAAGTCATTGAGAGATAGAGATAGATGCATCATAACATATACACACAAACACCCATTTCATATTCCCACTTCTTCTTCCTCATGAGACACATCACAAATACCATCTTTCGTTCACTAATACATGTTCACCACCTTCATCACCATGAACTTCACACCACCCGTATCCTTCATCATATAAACTCTCATCCATGTGCAACTATTACACGATCACCATAATATCACCATACCACCATCATCAACTACAACCGACTATCTCCATCTCTCTTTCTCTCTTCTTTTTCTGTTTTGAAACCAAAACCCAAAACATGTACACCACCTGTGAATTTCTTCGGTTTATATTTTTTTTCTGTCTAACCCCCATCACAGACTCGCCACTATCTCCATACGATGCAGCTATTGTTGGACATCCTAAACCACCATCTTTATTAATCGAACCCTCCATCTTCAAATACCTTCGAAGACTGCTGCAGTTGTATACCTTATGTATTTCTGTTTTCGTTCAGCTCAAAACGATAATCGTCTTTCAAAGACCACCTCATGTTTCTATTCTTCGACCATCAAAACCCACCATACCTACTATAATCGTGAACCACCACATTAAACCACCACCTACACCATCATAAATAACTATTATTGTCTTCGTTTATAACTATATTCGAACACCCCAAAACTGAATCTTAATCGCGAGCTTGCTATTACTAAACAATCTGTTTTCTGTCTTCTCTTCTTTCTTCTGTTCGTAAACCCAACTACAAAATACCCACCACTCCATCATTATCATCACCTTATCACACACCGCTGCCACCACTCCAACACAACCCACCTACGGATTGATAAATAAATTACAACTGCTACAGCTACATTTCTTTCCCTTTCTCTACCTTTGTTTACTATTATGGGGACGACATGAATTATGATGATGATCGTGATCTGTTTCTATTTTCTGTTAACTGGAACCACTCACACAAAAACCGAACCCTACCAACACCATCGTATATATTTGTTTTACTAAATCACAAACTCATGCACCTATACTTTTGCTACAGCTATTACGTGTTTAATCCTTTAATTGTGGCAGACAACAATTAAACAAATAAACCCACTTGATTTTAGTAGGGTTATGGTGAGCTGGACGAATATCTTTATATTTTGATTAAACTGCAAAAGTATCTGTCATTTGAATTTGGGCCGTAACTTTTGTAATAATAGATATGGGGCCGTGAATATGTTTGGATATTCAGGATGTGAATCAGTTCTGGTTAGTCTGTTGGACTGTGAAACTTATTTTATATATTTGGGCCGAGATTCATGTAGGTTTTCTATGTGGACCGAAGTATATATGGGCCAAATGATAAACTGATAATGCTAAAAACGAACATATATTTCATAGCATTATCCCTCAAGAAAGACAAGCTTTTAGTTGCAATTGTTCTATTTACAAGTGATATTCGGTTAATTAATAAAAGGTGAAGATAAAAGACAGATTCAACGAATTGAAGACGCAAACGACCAAAAAGCTCAAAAGTACAAAGTACAATCAAAGAGGTTCAAATTATTGATAAGAAACGTCTAAAAGTTGCAAGAGTACGAGCCGCAAAATGCAAAGTACAAGATATTAAATAGTACGAAAGGACGTTCGAAAATCCAGAACCGGGACCAGAGTCAACTCTTAACGGGCGACGCAACGGAGCAAAAATTACAAGTCAACTTTGCACATGAATATAATATAATATATAATTAATTCTTAAAATTATATATATATATATATATATATATATATATATATATATATATATATATATATATATATATATATATATATATATATATATATATATATATATATATATATATATATATATATATTATATTAAAACCGTCGGCAAAGAAGAAAACAAAATTATGTGAGCTGGATCAGAGGGCCATCCGATCGCATGGCCTGGAAGCACAATTTCCATGCGATCGCATGGGGCCAAAAGTCAGGCCAAGTGCTATAAATTGCAAAGTTTTCAGCCGAGTTTGGTACATCTTTTTCTATCTCTCACTCTCTACGATATATATATATATATATATATATATATATATATATATATATATATAATTTATAATTTATAATTTTAATTTTAATTTTAGTTTAATAATAATAAGGGTATGTTAGCGAATGTTGTAAGTGTGTAAGTCAAAATTCTGTCCGTGTAACGCTACGCTATTATTAATCATTGTAAGTTATGTTCAACCTTTTTAAATTAATGTCTCGTAGCTAAGTTATTATTATGCTTATTTAAATTGAAGTAATCGTGATGTTGGGCTAAAATATTAAAGACGGGGTAATTGGGCTTTGTACCATAATTGGGGTTTGGACAAAAGACCGACACTTGTGGAAATTGGACTATGAGCTATTAATGGGCTTTACATTTGTTTAATTGAATGATAGTTCGTTAATTTAATATAAAGATTTACAATTGGACGTACCTATAAATAACCACATACACTCGATCGGACACGATGGGCGGGATATTTATAAGTACTAATAATCGTTCATTTAACCGGACACGGGAATGGATTAATAGTCAATGGACTTATTAAAACAGGGGTGAATTACATACAAGGAAAATTGGTGTAATTATAGTTTAAGTCCCCAATTAGTTAGAATATTTGACTTCGGATATAAGGATAATTTGATGAGGACACTAACACTTTATATTTATGACTGCTGGACTGTTATGGACAAAAACCAGATGGACATATCGAATAATCCAGGACAAAGGACAATTAACCCATGATAATAAACTAAAATCAACACGTCAAACATCATGATTACGGAAGTTTAAATAAGCATAATTCCTTTATTTTATATCTCATCGCACTTTTATTTACTGTCATTTTATTTATCGCACTTTTAATTATCGTACTTTTTAATTATCGCAATTTTATTTACCGTCATTTTATTTATCGCACTTTAATTTATCGCACTTTAATTATTGTCATTTACCTTACGCTTTAAATTACGTTATATTTATTTTTAATATTTTACATTAGGTTTTAACTGCGACTAAAGTTTTAAAATCGACAAACCGGTCATTAAACGGTAAAACCCCCCTTTTATAATAATAATATTACTTATATATATATATATATATATATATATATATATATATATATATATATATATATATATATATATATATATATATATATATATTTATACAAATATAGTTTTAAAAATATAGCGTTAAACTTGGCTAGTTCCCTGTGGACGAACCGGACTTACTAAAAACTACACTACTGTACGTTTAGGTACACTGCCTATAAGTGTTGTAGCAAGGTTTAGGTATTTCCACTCTATAAATAAATAAATAACTTGTGTAAAATTGTATCGTATTTAATAGTATTTCGTAGAAAAATTAATAGTATTTTGTACCCTTCGCTTTAACATCATAAACCTGCTGCAGTATTTAAACTTCTGTTTATGATCGAAATAAGGAAAACAAAATTGTTTAATATTGGTAATGATGATGTTAAGGATGATGTTGAGGTTAATAAACGCAGATGACAATGATATAATTATGATAGGATGGTTACCATTGTGATTTTATGAATACCGAAGATTGATGATGATGTGAGGAAGAATAAATAAGAAAACAAAAACTAACGGGTTTAATATAATTGAATCTAGAATTAAAACAGAAAAGTAGTAACAGAGTGATGGTCTGAGGAGTTTTCGGGTTAGCGGGAGGTCGCGGGTTCGAGCCTGGACTGGGGTAGTTTATTTGTTTTTTTATGCTTTTTCTTCAAAGGTAGTATTATTATTCTTATTTATTATTATTATTATTATTATTATTATTATTATTATTATTATTATTATTATTATTATTATTATTATTATTATTATTATTATTATTATTATTATTATTATTATTATTATTATTATTATTGTTGTTGTTGTTATTGTTATTATTAGTATTATAACTATTATTATTATTATTATTATTATTATTATTATTATTATTATTATTATTATTATTATTATTATTATTATTATTATTATTATTATTATTATTATTATTATTATTACTAATACAAGTATTAAGTATCATTTATTATTATTATTATAATTGTGGTTACAATTATAAGTATTATTATTATTATTATTAAGTATTAATTATTATTATCTTTATTATCATTATTAGTATTGTTATAAAACTTATTATTTTTACAATTATATTATTATTATTATTATTATTATTATTATTATTATTATTATTATTATTATTATTATTATTATTATTATTATTATTATCATTTTTCTTATTTACTACTAATATCATCATTATTATTATTACATCAATATTATTATCAAAAGAATCATTTTTAGTAAAATTATCATTTTTATTAAAGTTATTATTAAAATTATCATTTTAAAAATTTACATTTTTATTATTGCTATTATTACTATCATTATTAATAAAGTTATTATTATTATTATTATTAAATCAATATTATCAAAACTATCATTCTAACAAATAAATATTTTATACATTAATTATATATATTACATATACTAGAATTATATTAATATTTCATATAACTTTATATAAAAAATAATAACATTATTTATATAAATACTTACATATAGGAAACTAATGGTATTATATATATATATATATATATATATATATATATATATATATATATATATATATATATATATATATATATATATATATATATATATATATATTAATATAACTAAATGTATAGATATTAATCATTTTAAATATATATAAAAAATAAATATATATATATATATATATAACATATAATTTAAGATATAATATAAGTATACATTTTTAAATGGAATTTAGTATAAGTTCTATATAACGACAAATATATAGATAAAATATATTAATAAATAAAATTATGTGATTTCCATTATATATTTTAATAGATATACAATTGATATAGGTTCGTGAATCCGAGGCCAACCTTGCATTGTTCAGTTCCGTCGTATGCATATTTTTACTACAAAATATCGTATAGTGAGTTTCATTTTCTCCCTTTTTAAATGCTTTTGCAATATATATTTTTGGGACTGAGAATACATGCACTGCTTTTATAAATGTTTTACGAAATAGACACAAGTAATCGAAACTACATTCTATGGTTGGATTATCGAATCGAATATCACCCTTTTATCTTGGTAGCCTAAGAATTAGGGAACATACACCCTAATTGACGTGAATCCTAAAGGTAGATCTACGGGCACTAACTCCCCCCATACTGGAAAATGGTATGCTTTAGTACTTCGAGTTTATATTATACAGACGAGTTTCTGTTTGGGGATATTCTATATGCATTATGTTAATGTCGGTTACCAGGTGTTCAATCCATATGAATAATTTTTAAACACTTGCGAGTGTATGATTATTGAATAAAGGAAAGCTTGTGTTCTATTAAAATTATGGAAATGATCGATTATGATAAACTAATGAACTCACCAACCTTTTGGTTGACACTTTAAAGCATGTTTATTCTCAGGATTGAAAGAAATCTTCCGCTGTGCATTTGCTCAATTTAAAGATATTACTTGGAGTCATTCATGGCATATTTCAAAAGATGTTGCATTCAAGTCGTTGAGTTCAGTAAAGATTATGATTAAGTAAATGACATATTAGATCATTTATAGTTGGATATTATGAAATGGTATGCATGCCTGTCAACTTTCGATGTAATGAAAGTTTGTCTTTTAAAACGAATGCAATGTTTGTAAAATGTATCATATTGAGGTCAAATACGTCGCAATGTAATCATTTGTTATTGTATTCGTTCTTACGGATTAGGACGGGTCATTACAGTCAACATTAGTGGTATGCCAATCACAGGTTGGAATGCTCCAAATTTTGTTAAAATCGCCAACTTATGGGGTGAAGTGATTGAAACTAATAATTGTAATATCAGTCAAGAAGATCAAAACCTCGATAGTGGGTCTGTGCTAGTGCTAACTACTAGTATTACTCCTATCGATTGTGTTGTTGACACCTGCATAGGGACCAGTCAGATTGTAACTCATGTCTACGTGAAAGAAGATGTTAGCAAAAAAATAGGCATTGATTTAGATGATGAAGATAAATTTGATGGATCGAATGAGTCTTTCAAATCAAAGGAAGAAGGGGATGTTGAGATGGATGATGATGGGTTTGTTGAGGATACATACGACAACCGAATGATGAGAGTAGTTTCAGATCATATGATTCTGAGGAAGAATTGCCAAGTGGTGATAAGTTTCGAAATCATGATGGTGATAAAAGCCCGATTAGTAATAATTCCGGTAACTTTTCCGGCAACAATCACCGGAAAAATCAAAAAGTGGAAGATGGAGAGTCTGGATGTTTTGGATTACACAATCTTTTCCAAGACTTAAGTAACTGTGCAGCCTCAAATAACTGCGGCGGTTTTCCCCATGATATTAATGATAGCGTGGGTGGAATGTCTGCATCCAAAAAGCCAGAAACGGTGGGTCCAAATGTAACGGTTGAGAAAAGTGATGGGTCATCAAGCCCAATTTCTATTACTAATGGGCCAACAAGACCTATCGGTGAAAAGACATTGGGCCAATGCAATAGCGAGCCCAACGAGAGAGCTGAATGTCCTACAGAAGGCCCATTGGATTGTAATAATGATTTAAAATACAAGCCTTGCTCTAAACACACCAAGCCCACATCAAGATAAACTAGTCACAATTCTGGAAGTCGAACGACCATAAATAAAATGGGTGTAGTAGGTAAAAAGAGGTGTTGCTGGTTTGGTATTAGGGGGTGGAAATCTTCCTCCAGATTGTTGAACATCAAATCAATTGCAAGAAATAGCAAACCTGGGGAATCGATCAGGTCTAAATGCTCTTCTTGTGCTGAAAAAGAAAAGACAAGGAGCTCTCAATCCAATTCAAAATAGTTCAAGGTTCCTTCTTCTGCTACGATTCACTCAACAGACTCGGCAAAGGTCAGAGAATACGGGTGCAAGCTCGGTTTAAAATGGAAGGAGAGGAATCTCCCCCAGTAAGGTTCAACTCAATGTTCGTTTTTTTTCTATGTTTACCATGAAGATTATCTCTCTGAATATTAGGGGTTTTGGGATTGGGGGTAAAGTTAACAAACTCGGTTGGGAAAGAAATTTACTCACAAAAGAAAAGCCTAATTTTGTTGCCATTCAAGAATCAAGGCTTAATCTGGTCGATGATAGATGGATACATTCACTGTGGGGTCATTCGTACTGTGATTTCGTGCAAAAAGAAAAGGTCGGGAATTTGGGTGGGCAATTGTTAATATGGGATTGAAGTTGTTTCGAGGCTATGAATGTTATCAAGTTTGATTGTGTCATTGGCATTAAAGGGATTTGGAAAGAATCACGAAAAAACATTAACGTTGTTAATGTTTATGGTCCACACGATGACTCTAGCAAGGTCAAACTGTGGAAGGCACTTGAAAATTTGCTTGATGGTAGTGATGATGGGTGGGTTTTATGCGTGGATTTCAACGAGGTTCGTGAAGGTGAGGATAGATTTAATTGTGAATTTATAGAGTATAGGGCCCTTAGATTTAACGAGTTCATCACAAATAGCTGACTTCTGGATATTCCCTTGGGTGGTAGAAATTTTACTAGAGTGAGCGACGACGGGGTAAAGTTCAGTAAAATAGACCATTTTCTCGTCTCTGAAAAATTTCTCTGGATGTGGAAGGATCTTAGTGCGGTTGCTTTGGAAAGGAAAAATTCAGATCACTGTCCGATTATGCTTAAGGATGTAGAAAAAAATTTCGGGCCGAAACCTTTTAAGGTCTTTGATTCTTGGTTCAATGAGGACGACATTGAAGAGGTAATTAGTGTAGCATGGTCTACCCCGGTACAAAATCATAGTCGTAAGGATTGCGTTTTTCGGAATAAGCTTAACAATGTCAAGCACGCACTGAAGGATTGGAGTAACAAAAAATTTTGCAACTTAGATGGTGAAATTGAAGCACTTAAAAAGGCAGCCTTTGAACTAGAATTAAAAGCTGAGTCGACTACCTTGGAAGACAGTGAACTTTTATTGTGGAAAGAGACTAGGAAAAAATGGCTTGACAAGGAACGCATCAAATCCGACATGCTCAAACAAAAGGCGCGTATTAAGTGGGTGCTTGAGGGTGATGAGAACACGAAATTTTTTCACATAATAATTAGAAGGAAAAACAACAAAAGTAACATAAGAGGACTCTCGATCAATGGTGTGTGGAACGATAATCCAAAGGATATAAAGGATGAGATCTTCAACCATTTTAAAGGTGTTTTTTTTGAACCCGACATTATCAGACCCAGCTTGGAGGATCTATCTTATCAGACTTTGACATCCGAAACATCTACGAATCTTGAAGCACCGTTTGATGAGAAAGAAATTCATGACGCAGTTTTCGAATTTGGTAGCACAAAGGCACCGGGACCAGACGGTTTCAACATGCGATTCTTCAAAAAATATTGGGGTATTATCAAAACTAATTTGATCGAGGCTCTTTTGTGGTTCTGGGACAAAGGTAATTTCTCACGTGGGTGTAACGCATCTTTTATCACTTTAATTCCAAAAAAATCGGATCCCCTTGGACTTCGGGATTTTCGTCCAATTAGTTTAATCGAAAGCTATTACAAGATCATCGCGAAAATCTTATCGAACCGGTTAAGGAAAGTTGCTCCGGCACTCGTGGGTTATGAGCAAAGTGCGTTCCTGAAAGGTAGGTTCATTTTAGATGGTGCTTTAATTGTAAATGAATCCATTGATTTTTTAAAAGCTAAGAAATAAAAAGGCATTCTTTTCAAAGTGGATTTCGAAAATGCTTTTGATTGCCTCAATTGGGACTTTTTAATGGACGTTATGAAATGCATGGGGTTCGGGAACAAATGGAGGAAATGGATACGCTCGTGTTTAACTTCGGCATCTATCTCGGTTTTAGTCAATGGCTCTCCTACAAGAGAATTCTCCTTAGGAAGAGGCATCCGTCAAGGCGACCCGTTATCGCCTTTTCTCTTTATTCTTGCCTCGGAAGGTTTAAATATCATGACAAAAGCGGCCACCAAAAAAGGGTTGTTCAAAGGCGTTGAAATCAGAAACGATAAGTTGTTAATTTCACACCTCCAATACGCGGACGATACTTTATTTATTGGTGAGTGGAGTCGGGAAAACTTTAACGCCCCGTCCTAATCCATCTGGACGAATACATTACATTTGGTTACATCGCGAGGTATTTGACCTCTATATGATACATTTTACATACATTGCATTCGTTTTTAAAAGACAAACTTTCTTTACATCGAAAGTTGACGGCATGCATATCATTTCATAATATATTCAACTATAATTGACTTAATAATAATCCTGATGAACTCAACGACTCGAATGCAACGTCTTTTGAAATATGTCATGAATGACTCCAAGTAATATCTCTAAAATGAGCAAATGCACAGCGAAAGATTTCTTTCATACTTGAGAATAAACATGCTTTAAAGTGTCAACCAAAAGGTTGGTGAGTTCATAAGTTTATCGTAAACAATGAAACTCATCATTTTGATATACCACAAGATTCAAATACAGTACACCTATCTCGTGTACGAAATTATTTTTCATAATGCTTAGCAGAGTAGGTTCGTATCCTTTTCTCCCCCGTAGGTTGCCTCACGATTTTTAAATAATCGTGCACATATCTCGTGCACAAAACTAATACACATAACCTGTGTATAAAAATCATTCTCTCGATACATAACATTCATTTCGATTTCATTGCTCAACATGGTAATCGACCTTAATATATAATGCGCATCAATAATATCCCCAAAATAGAACATGTCGTCTGTATAATATATAAACTTTGAAGTACTAAACACCACGCCCACTAGCTCTTCCGTCTAGTGAACATTCCGGGTGGGGTTGTTAAACCCGGTAGCTACCTTTAGGATTCGCGTGAATTAGGGCCATACCCGATTCTAATTCTTAGGTTACCAAGCAATAATAATCAGGGGAAAATATATTCATTAATTGGTGGCAATTATCATGTCCACCTAATTCAATAATAATCAACAGAACTTCTTTCTGTATAATAATTCATTCGAGGAATGTTTTGCTTGTGTCTATCTCGTCAAACATTTATAAAAGCATCTCAGTCTAAAAATATAGATTTCAAAGGCATTTAATAAAGCAGTTGTAAAACAATTATAAAGCAGCGCATGTATTCTCAGTCCCAAAAATGTAAAGAGTAAAAGGGAATCAAATGAACTCACTATACAATATTTTGTAGTAAAAATATTCATTCGACTGAACTGAACAATGCAGGGTTGGCCTCGGATTCACGAACCTATATCAAATATATATATTAAAACATGTAATTGTACTCGAACAAATTTACATATTATTATTAGTGATATAGTTGTTATATTTAATGATGATAGGTTTTAGTAATTAATTAAGTACATTTATTTTATATATACTTTAAATAAATATTTATCATTTATTATAAAAATATTAATATATTTATGTTATATGTATTAAGTATATTTTTATGTAATTAATAGTTATTTGGTAAAATACTATTAATAATGAATAAAATGTTGTATTTTATTATAATAATAATAATAATAATAATAATAATAATAATAATAATAATAATAATAATAATAATAATGTTAATTAATAATAATGATGATAATAAAATAATGTTTATATATAAATCATGTCAATGATAATAAGACTAATAATAATAATTATTATAATAATAACAATAATAGTAAAAAATTTATATGCTTATACTTATCTTTAGTTTATAAACTTTACATGAGTAACAAAGATATATCATAAACATATAGATTTTCATACTTACATCATATTCATTTTAGTAGCATAGTTTATATTATCTTCATAATCTAATCCTAATTTTATTAAAATCTAGTTAATACTTTTAATTTCTAAGATTATCATTTTAATATTAAAATTAACTTTATAATAATAAAATTTAAATTTTATATAATTCTAATAATATTATTAATAATAATAGTCATAGTAATAATAATAATTTTAATAATGATAAATTTAATAATAATGTTGATTTTTATGATAATAATAATAATAATAATAATATGAATAATATAATAATAATAATAATAATATTTGATAATACTTAAAGAGTGGATCTGCTTTTATCGGCGGTTCAAACAGATCGAGAAAAGCAAGAACAAACACGCAGGAAAAATCACAGTTCAAGGGTTCCTTCGATTCATTAATCAACCAATCGATTAAGTAGCAATCATCAATGTTTAATAGGTAATCGATTTATCGTTTTCAGTCTTCATTATCATCGTTAATCATCATCCTTCACCAATCGATTAAATATTTGATTCATCAATTAATTCAGGTAGTAATCGGTTCATTTATATTCTTATTAATTTCTTTAATCTGTCTTAAATTTCTGTATACTTATTTGGTAAAATAATAGCAGTAATTAATGTTGTTCTTGGTGTTTTGATGATGGTAGCAACAGTAGCAGGAATGAGGTAATAAGGGTGATGGTTTCCAGTTTGTAGAACAGAAAAAAAAATTTATAGCAACAACAGTTTAGTCGAATAGTAGAAAGAAACAGGAAGTGATTTTTGATGGTGGTGTGTTTAGTTGAAGATATAAGCATAACAGAAGTAGCTGCAGCATGATGATGATGTTATTTTGAATACTTGAATATCACAAGCGTAATTCTGTTAATTCTTACTTTCTGTTACTACCACTACTACTACTATATGTGTGCCTCGTTAAATAATGATACTACTAATCTCAAGTGTTGCTATACTTCTTGATGATTTACTGATTGTTATGTGATATGTGGGTTTTAATGTTGCTATATTCTATAAGTTTAATGTTTATGGTTATGATATGTACTCGTATGTATATATGGTATGACAGTAGAGAATTTGAAGGATTTCTTTTAGTGACTTAGGGTAATATATGAAAATAAAATTTGGATGGTTCTGAACAGTTGTCTAACGACCCGTCCTAATCCATCTGGACGAATACATTACATTTGGTTACATCGCGAGGTTCTGACCACTATATGATACATTTTACAAACTTAGACAAACTTTCTTTTCATCGAAAGTTGACATTATGCATACCATTTCATAATACATCCAACTATATTTGACTTAATAAAACTCTTGATGAACTCAACGACTCGAATGCAATGTCTTTCGAAATGTGCCATGAATGACTCCAAATAATATCCTTAAAATGAGCTAATGCACAGCGAAAGATTTCTTTCATACCTGAGAATAAACATGCTTTAAAGTGTCAACTAAAAGGTTGGTGAGTTCATTAGTTTAACATAAATAATCATTTCCATCATTTTAATAGACCACAAGATTTTCATTTCACATAAATATACGTCCCATACATAGAGACAAAAATATCATTCATATGGATTGAACACCTGGTAACCGACATTAACAAGATGCATATAAGAATATCCCCTATCATTCCGGGAAATTCATCGGACATGATAAAACAACATCAAAGTACTAAAGCATCCGGTACTTTGGATGGGGTTCGTTAGGCCCAATAGATCTATCTTTAGGATTCGCATCAATTAGTAGATCGGTTTACTAATTCTTAGGTTACCAAGCAAAAGGGGCATATTCGGCTTCGATCATTCAACCATATAATGTAGTTTCGATTACTTGTGTTTATTTCGTAAAACAGTTATAAAAGCGCATGTATTCTCAGTCCCAAAAATATATAGGGTAAAAAGGCAAATGAAACTCACTATACTGTATTTTGTAGTAAAAATACATATGATGACATTGAACAACTGAACGATGCAGGGTTGGCCTCGGATTCACGAACCTATATCATTTGTATACATATTAATATACATAGTTGTAATCGAACATATTTATATATAAATTCATTAGTTATATCCTTTTTATATTAATAATATTTTTATGTTTCATTTATTCGTTTTGTATATGAAATATTTGAAGGTATTTCGTATGCCCGAGAGACATATTAAATTAATGTGGCTAATATGTTTTGATCCAAGTCGGGTCATACCTAATAACTATCGCGACCCGACAAAATCGTCATTGACGGCGCCGCTAACTTAGGTCCCGTTACGTGGTCGTGGTCCCTATATGAGACTCGTTTGACCAAAATTATGTCGCATTCATTTGAAAGTACAAGATTTGCAAAGTTTAGTTTACCAAACGGATCGACAACAAGTTTAAGTTTACAAAAGTAGTAATGTAAAAATGAAATAACTTGCGACATAATTAGTTGAAAATCACAGTTGCTATAAATAGCGTAAGTATGTAAACAATATGTTTGAATCCAAAGGTGCTATCACTAGCGTATGTATGTATGCTTGACTCCAAGCAAGTAATCAAAGTGTATGCATGTATGCTTGACCCTAAACAAGTATGAGTGTACGCGGAAGCATGTATCAAATAGCCATGTATGAACCTGAGAAACATATAGAAAACTGTCAACGAAAAACGTTGGTGAAATCATAGGTGTTGTAAACGTTGTTTTTGAACCACAAGATTTAATATAAGTTGATTATCCAAATCGTTTGCATTCCAAAAGTTGTTATTCGCGAGCACCCAATTATCAATGCTTAACCAACGTTACCCCATCACAAATAGTGTTAGAACATACACTATTTCTCGAAAATATATTTCATCCGCTAAGGTAGCGAACCGTCCGAATGAGGCTCGTCAAGCCCATGTGATCACATAATATAAGTTCTCGCTTACACCCTGCAAGTGTAACTAATGATAATCGAATTGAGGATTTTTGTTCTAACTAGCTGTGGAATGTTTGTTTTCCTTGTACTTGTGTTCAAAGTATAAAAGTAAGTAGTACCAAATGTAACAAAGTATACGTTTCTCAGCCCACAATTTAAAAGTATAAAAAGTTGTTGAAAAGGTGGGACTATGATCTCACCTCGAGTGCACGAGTATAAAGGTACTTCACAAAGTAAACTTGTTCATGAAAGTTGCTTAGCCTTGACCTAAACAAGTAAGTTGTATCAATTAACCGGTTATGACACATGGTTGGGTGAAATGTGTTCAATTAGTCCTATGGTTCGTTACGACTCGATTATGTAGCATGTGAATCACGTTGTCAAGTTTCATGCAAGAATCAAGTATAAAATAAGATTAGAACGATTGCATAAGTGTTTTGTTAAGTTTAACTAAAGCCAAGATTGGTCAAAGTCAACGAAAAAGTCAACGGGGTCGGGTCGGGTCCCGAACTATTTTCCTGAGCTTAGAAATCATATATGAGCATGTTGGCTAAGTTTCATGTTGATCGGGGGTGCATAGCATACTTAGAATTAAGCGAAAATTGACATTTTTGGGCAGTCTGCCTCAGATGCGCCGCATCTGAGGCAGATGCACCGCATCTGAGGCAGATGCACCGCATCTGCATCTGTTTCAGCAATTCTGGGGCAGTTTACACTTAGACGATTTCAACTTCAAACAACCATAACTTTTGACTCGTTAACATTCAAAACACGTATCTTATATCGTCGGAAAGGTAATTTAAAGAGAAATACAACTAAATACATTTCATCAGTAAATTCCATCATTAACAACAAAGAAAACCTCAATAAATGATCATTAAACGTTCAAAATCAACGTTTCAAGTTCATAAAACGCATTTCTTGACTCGGGAATCCAATTCACACATATGATATGCCGTTTTGAAGGTATTGAAACATACATTATAACTAAACACTTACTAATAACATTTCATGGCATTCAAAACATCAAAAGTTCGTTTTAAGTCTATCAAACCCTAACCAAAATTCACAAAAATCAACCATTTTGTAAATGAAGCTTTTCTAAATCAACCTACACATCAAAATGAAACTAATGATGCTAGTAACACATTTAATACATGAACTTTAATATTTAAACAACATTTAATCATCCAAAATCAAAGATTAAGTACACCCATTTCAAATGTTCAAACTAGTTACTCAAGACAACAAATCGAGTAAGTAATTCATATATTCATGCTAGACACGAGCCATAGACACTAACTAACACCATTTCAAGTATATAAAACGAATTTAGAGAAATCTAGTGTTTTTAGAAACCTTACCCTAAGCTATGAAATTTGTACCAAATCGAAGAGGATGAAGAGAGGATTCCAAATATGTAATTTGTTTTGATGTTTGCTTCTCCAATCGGATTTAGATGATGATTGAATGGATTGAGAGAAAAAGAGTACTCTTGAGCTAGAGAGAAAAAAAAAGGGAGAATAGAGGTGAAGTGAATGAGTGGTGATGGTGGGGTTTGACTAGTTGACCTAGTCAACTAGTTAGGCCCCTTTGTAACTTTGGTCCCTCGAGTTTCAAATCGGGTGTGGGAATTAAACAAACGAATATTTTAAAAACGCTTGAGTAAACGAGTGATGTTATAATTAAATGACGGGGATATTATGAACGTTAGTCAACGGAACTACGAATTTAAATAACGAAAGATATTATTTAAAAAAAAACGGTGTTAAAAATAAATTTAACGAAAAAACGCGGGATGTTACAATAACAAGCTTACCGACACCTTATTCGTATTTGATCTTAGCGATTGGATCATTGATTAAATACGCGACACTTGAACTTTAAGAAAAATGGTTTTCTTGAATATTACTTGATGTGTGTATATATATATATATATATATATATATATATATATATATATATATATATATATATATAAATTATGGAATAATTTATATAATTTGGATTTAATTATTTAAAGGTTAAATAATTAATAAATTTATGTTACATTTTATATAAATGGGTTTTATATAATAAAATGTACATAAATAAATATGGAAGTCTATAAAATGGTTTTATAAAATCTTTTTTTTTTATAAAACATATTTTATAAAACCCATTTGGAAGTGGCATTGGAGTCTCAACTAGCATGCCATTTGACTAGCCTTTAAGTGGTTACTTCCATATATTCCATGGGCATATGTACCAAGACTTCTTGGAGACACAAGGCACATGAAAACACATGAAACACACTTGAAAAAACTGCACAAAAAATCCCATTTTCTGCTGCTCAGGCCGTGGGCTGTTGGAGCTAAAAAGGGTTTCAAACTTTGGTTTTGCAAGCTTCATTCAAATGTAATTAAATCCTAACTAAAGGCTAGGTGTTGGTGCAAAAGCTTGGGGTATTTCTCCTTGAGGTTTCATTCTTTTGGAACTCCATTCTTCATCATCTTCATCATCATTTTGGATTAACCCTCAACTAGCTTGAGGAAGTATTATCTTCTCTACTTGTTTTATATGTAAGCATAAATTCATGACTTGATATTATATAGGATTTAACAAAATGGCTTAACAAATATACTTGTTCTATTAATGCTTCTGCTTGCTTTAACTACATTAAATTGGTTTTATGATTGTGTAAACTACATGAACATGTCACTTGTTAAATGTTAAATTCCATCAATGGTATCTAGAGCCGAGGTCTATGGATTATGGTTCTTATATTGTCTTTAAACCCACTATATTTGCATTCCAAGTACATGCATGAAAATGGAATACAAAAATTGTCGGGTTTTGGTGGGTATCTAATTTTGGCCAAAAATTTGGAGACCCAAAATGGGTTTTGGGTGCTTCCATTTTTTCATATTTTGTTGTATGTTAATGCTCACAATCAATGCCTAGACCTTGTGTTTGTTTGGTTGCATGTTTGATGATTATTTATTATTCATTTGGATTGTAATAATATTTATTCAATTGGTTTGTAATAATATTATTTTGGTTATGTAATTTATTTTATATTTGGTATGTAAAATAGATTAGGTTGTATTTTCATTTTTTTAGAAAAATGTATTAGGATATATTTTTTTGTAAAAATGAAGATGGAAGATGAAGACAAGGAAGATGCAAGATTAAGTGGGAGATTTGAAATCTCCTACTTTGTGTTATAACCCTTACCGGTGGCATTTGTTTTCGGCTAAACAAATGTTTACCAAATTGGCTTGATTGTGAACATATTTGTTTTGCATGCATGGTTGTTTATTGTATGATTGTGGATTGTATGTTTGTATGCTACAAGTTAATCACACAAGTTAACAACAAGCAAAATGACAATTTAATTGGTTAAATTAGACATTATTATTGACATGCAAAATGACAATTTAATTGGTTAAATTAAAAGTGGCAAAAGGACATTAATAAACGGTTATTATGATCATATATATAAAATGGTTTATATCAAGTAATTGGCTTAATTACAAGACATGAAAATGGATTTCAAATGAACCATACACTAAATGCATGTTGGTGTATGGCATAAAAGTTTTCTCAAACTAGAATTAATGAAAACTTAAAATCCCTTATTAATAAGGAAAACAAGTTAAACGCCATCCTTTTGTGTGACACTTGAAAATATTAGGGAACTCATAATGGGATAAAGGTCACCTAACCGTTATGAGCAAACTAATATGATTAAGGTGAATTTCGCACACTTGTGGGATAAAGGTCACCTAACCACTTGTATGTTAAATTTACACGTTTACACAAGTAGGACGACTTGATTTGGGAATCATGAACTTAGGGTCACCGAAGCATGAGGAACAAATAGGCGTTGATGGTATAAATATGCCATGTAAAAGGATTGCATGATCCCATAACTTAGAAGTTGCAAAAGGATTGCAATTTTCATATAATGACTACCTAGCTAAATCAAATGACGGGATAAAGGTCACCTAACCGAAATTTGGTTTACCGTTGGATTCTAAAATTTAATAAATATCAATTGGATTTAAAGGGTATTGATTGTTAAATTAAAATTGATACTTAAACAACTTTGTTAAATTTTGTAGATGGCCGCCAATAACAACAACATTCCAAACGCACCAATAAACATTAACAACCTATCATTGAGGTCAATCCCCAAAAAGGAAAAACTCAACCATACGAACTTCATGGATTGGTTCCGCAATCTAAGAATTGTCCTCAAACTAGAGGATAGGGCGTATGTGTTGGAAGACCCCATTCCCGATCAACCGGACGAGGATGATACGGAAGGCATGGCTTATTGGGAGAAATATTGCACCGATTCGGTGCAAGTTTCTTGCCTCATGCTTGGGACTATGATACCAGAACTCCAAAAGGATTTCGAGCATCATAGTGCATATGACATGATCACACAGTTGAAGGAGATGTTCCTTCAACAAACTCGTGTCGAGTGCTTCGAAACGGTTCGAGCGCTTCATGCATGTCGGATGGACGACTCCCAATCCGTTTCATCTTATGTTCTTAACATGAAAAGCCTAATTGATCGAGCGAACCATCTAAACTGCCACGTGTCTAATGAATTAGCCACGGACCTTATCCTTAATTCCTTATCAAAGAGGTTTGACACATTTGTAATGAATTACAACATGAATGGATGGGATAAGAGCATTGGCGAATTACATGCCATGCTTAAGACGGCTGAAGCAAGTATGGGTAAAAGGGCTTCACCCATGTTTATGATCAATGAAGGCGGGTCCAAAAACAATAACACTTCTAAGCCAAAGGTGGCTAAGAGGAAAGGACCCGCCTACCAAGGCAAGGGCAAGGGAAAAGGGAAGATGGTTACCCCAACCAACAACAACAAGAAGCAAAAGGTTGCTGGAAAAGCTAACCCCAAGGAAGATCCGTGCTTTGGTTGCGGTGAAATGGGTCACTGGAAACGCAACTTCCAGGTCTACCTCAAGGAGTTGAAAGAAAAGAGGGATGCAGGGCAAACCTCAGGTAATGTATACATGGTATACGTTGAGTTTAGTATTACTTCTTCTAATACATGGGTATTAGACACAGGATGTGGAACTCATATTTGCAATTCTTTGTAGGGGTTCAAAAGAAGTAATCAAGATGCGGGAACAACAAGTCTCTTCATGGGAAATGGAGCAAGGGTGCAAGTGCAAGCTTAAGGAGACTTTGTTTTAAAGCTACCAAGTGGTTTGGAGCTTATTTTGAAAAATGTTTTGTATGCACCCGATTTATCACGAAACATTATTTCTGTATCCCGTTTGAAACAATATGGTTTTAATCTTAATTTCATTAATGATGATATCCATGTTTCTTTAGATAATGTGTTCTATTTTAAGGCTTCGCCTTCGAATGGTATTTATGAATTGGTTCATGATGACACATCATACAATAGCTCAATATACCATGCAAACACCAAGAAACTCAAAAGGGATTTGAGTGATTCCTACTTATGGCATTGTCGCCTTGGTCACATAAACAAGAACCGAATGCATACACTTCAAAAGAATGGCCTTTTGAAATCAAGTGATGCAGACTTATTTGATGCATGTGAATCTTGTTTACAAGGTAAAATGACTAAAGCACCTTTCAAAGGGACCTATGAAAGGGCTAAGGACTTATTGGGATTAATACATTCGGATGTATGTGGGCCCTTTAAGCCCATGACTAGGAATGGTGAAAAATACTTCGTTACTTTCATTGATGACTTCAGTCGTTTTAGATATGTCTATTTATTAAGGCACAAGGACGAAACTTTTGAAGCATTCAAAGAATATCAAAACGAAGTACAAAATCAACTCAACAAGACAATCAAGGTACTTCGTACCGATAGAGGAGGTGAATACCTAAGCGATGCTTTCCAAGATCATCTTAGAAGTTGTGGGATTATCTCGCAACTTACTCCACCCGGGACACCACAGCTTAATGGTGTATCCGAAAGGAGGAACCGAACCCGAATGGATATGGTTCCATCTATGATAGCTAGAAGCTCGTTACCTCTATCATTTTGGGGTTATTGTCCATGCTCCGCGGCTCGTATTCTAAATATGGCCCCAACCAAGAAAGTGGAACGAACTCCTCATGAGATGTGGTTTGGAAAACCTCCATCTCTATCATACTTAAAGGTATGGGGATGTGAAGCTTATCCTAAGCATTACGTCCCTAATAAGTTGAATGCTCGATCCACGAAGTGTATCTTCATAGGATACCCCAAGGATGATATGGGATACTATTTCTATGATCCATCCGATCAAAATGTATTTGTTGCTCGAAAGGCTGAATTCCTTGAAACTAAGTTCCTAATGGAAGGTAATAGTGAAAGGAAGATAGATCTTGAAGAGGTTCAAGATCAAGTAGATGATACACAATTGGTTGACACTAGCACTCAACATGAAAATGTTGAGAGTGATCAAATGGATAATCAAAGTACACAAGACGTTCGCAGATCTGGTAGGATTAGTAATCCTCCTGAGAGATATGGGTTTCTCATGGATGGTTGCTATGTGGTTGATTTGGATGAACCAACAAACTACCAAGATGATTTATCAAGGATTGATAAGGATAAATGGCAGGAATCCATGAACGCTGAGATGCAATCCATGTATGACAACCAAGTTTGGGAACTTGTTGAACAACCTACTGGCTCAAGGCTAGTTGATTGTAAATGGCTTTTCAAAATGAAAACCGACATACATGGAAACTTGGATACATATAAAGCTAGACTTGTAGCAAAAGGTTTCACTCAAACTCAAGGGGTTGACTATGATGAAACTTTTTCGCCCGTGGCAATGCTAAAGTCTATTAGGATATTACTTGCCATTGCTGCTCATTATGATTATGAAATATGGCAAATGGATGTCAAGACCGCTTTCCTAAATAGACATCTTGAGGAAGATGTCTATATGGTTCAGCCTGAAGGTTTTGTTGATCCGAAGTGTCCTAAAAAGGTATGCAAGTTAAAGAAGTGAATCTACGGATTGAAACAAGCATCTAGAATGTGGAATCATCATTTTAATGAGGAGGCCAAGAAATTTGGCTTCATTAAAAATGGTGATGAAGCTTGTGTATACAAGAAAGCTAGTGGGAGCACTATCATGTTCCTTGTATTATATGTAGATGATATATTATTATTTGGAAATGATATTCCGGCAATGGAAGGTGTTAAAACTTGGCTAAGTAAGTGCTTCTCCATTAATGATTTTGGAGAAGAACAATAAGTTTTGGGGATTGGGATCTACAGGGATAGACCCAAGAAACTGATAGATTTGAATCAAAGTGCATACATTGAAAAGATCTTGAAAAGATTCAAGATAGTGAACTCTAAGAAATGTTTGGTACTGAAATGTCCCGTTCTTATTGATTAAAAACGTTCCATATTAATTGATTTCGTTGCGAGGTTTTGACCTCTATATGAGACGTTTTTCAAAGACTGCATTCATTTTTAAAATAAACCATAACCTTTATTTCATAAATAAAGGTTTAAAAAGCTTTACGTAGATTATCGAATAATGATAATCTAAAATATCCTATTTACACACGACCATTACATAATGGTTTACAATACAAATATGTTACATCGAAATCAGTTTCTTGAATGCAGTTTTTACACAATATCATACAAACATGGACTCCAAATCTTGTCCTTATTTTAGTATGCAACAGCGGAAGCTCTTAATATTCACCTGAGAATAAACATGCTTTAAACGTCAACAAAAATGTTGGTGAGTTATAGGTTTAACCTATATATATCAAATCGTAACAATAGACCACAAGATTTCATATTTCAATACACATCCCATACATAGAGATAAAAATCATTCATATGGTGAACACCTGGTAACCGACATTAACAAGATGCATATATATAAGAATATCCCCATCATTCCGGGACACCCTTCGGATATGATATAAATTTCAAAGTACTAAAGCATCCGGTACTTTGGATGGGGTTTGTTAGGCCCAATAGATCTATCTTTAGGATTCACGTCAATTAGGGTGTCTGTTCCCTAATTCTTAGATTACCAGACTTAATAAAAAAGGGCATATTCGATTTCGATAATTCAACCATAGAATGTAGTTTCACGTACTTGTGTCTATTTTGTAAATCATTTATAAAACCTGCATGTATTCTCATCCCAAAAATATTAGATTTTAAAAGTGGGACTATAACTCACTTTCACAGATTTTTACTTCGTCGGGAAGTAAGACTTGGCCACTGGTTGATTCACGAACCTATAACAATATATACATATATATCAAAGTATGTTTAAAATATATTTACAACACTTTTAATATATTTTGATGTTTTAAGTTTATTAAGTCAGCTGTCCTCGTTAGTAACCTACAACTAGTTGTCCACAGTTAGATGTACAGAAATAAATCGATAAATATTATCTTGAATCAATCCACGACCCAGTGTATACGTATCTCAGTATTGATCACAACTCAAACTATATATATTTTGGAATCAACCTCAACCCTGTATAGCTAACTCCAACATTCACATATAGAGTGTCTATGGTTGTTCCGAAATATATATAGATGTGTCGACATGATAGGTTGTAACATTGTATACGTGTCTATGGTATCTCAAGATTACATAATATACAATACAAGTTGATTAAGTTATGGTTGGAATAGATTTGTTACCAATTTTCACGTAGCTAAAATGAGAAAAATTATCCAATCTTGTTTTACCCATAACTTCTTCATTTTAAATCCGTTTTGAGTGAATCAAATTGCTATGGTTTCATATTGAACTCTATTTTATGAATCTAAACAGAAAAAGTATAGGTTTATTGTCGGAAAAATAAGTTACAAGTCATTTTTGTAAAGGTAGTCATTTCAGTCGAAAGAACGACGTCTAGATGACCATTTTAGAAAACATACTTCCACTTTGAGTTTAACCATAATTTTTGGATATAGTTTCATGTTCATAATAAAAATCATTTTTTCAGAATAACAACTTTTAAATCAAAGTTTATCATAGTTTTTAATTAACTAACACAAAACAGCCCGCGGTGTTACTACGACGGCGTAAATCCGATTTTACGGTGTTTTTCGTGTTTCCAGGTTTTAAATCATTAAGTTAGCATATCATATAGATATAGAACATGTGTGTAGTTAATTTTAAAAGTCAAGTTAGAAGGATTAACTTTTGTTTGCGAACAAGTTTAGAATTAACTAAACTATGTTCTAATGATTACGAGTTTAAACCTTCGAATAAGATAGTTTTATATATATGAATCGAATGATGTTATGAACATCATTACTATCTCAAGTTTAGTAGGTAAACCTACTGGAAGTGACAAGAAATGATCTAGCTTCAAAGGATCTTGGATGGCTTGAAAGTTCTTGAAGTAGGATCATGACACAAAAACAAGTTCAAGTAAGATTTTTACTCGAATTAAGATAGTTTATAGTTATAGAAATTGAATCAAAGTTTGAATATGAATATTACCTTGAATAAGAAAGATAACCTACTGTATATAACAAAGGTTTCTTGATCTTAGATGATTACTTGGAATGGATTAGAAAGCTTGGAAGTAAATTAGTAAACTTGAAGGGATTTTTGAAGTGTTCTTGAAGTGTTCTTCCTATGATGATTATAGCTTGATTATTGAAGTGATTTTTGATGAAGATGATGATTAACTACTGGAAAAATACATTCATAATAGTGTGTGTGTGTGTTGAGAGAGAATTAGAAAGAGAATTGGAAGTGAAATGGAGTGAATGATGAGTGGTAATTGGTGAGTGGTGAGTGGGGTTAAAAGGAGTTCTAGTTAGTTGACTAGCTCATGGTAGAAGTTAAAATTGATTAGTCATACATGACATAATCAAGAGTGGAATCCCATGCTAGTTCCTATTGGTATATACTCATAGTAAGTACGTTTTGAAGCTGTGTATAATACGGGTAAGAATACGACTAGAATTCTTGATGAAAGAAAAGAATGGAAAAGTAACTGTAACCATTTTCGTTAAGTATGAGTGTTTTGATATATGTCTTGAAGTCTTCCAAAAGTATTTTAATACCTCTAAATACACTACATGTATATACATTTTTACTGAGTCGTTAAGTCATCATTAGTCGTTACATGTAAGTGTTGTTTTGAAACCTTTAAGTTAACGATCTCAATTAATGTTGTTAACCCATTGTTTATTATATCTAATGAGATGTTAAATTATTTTATTATCATGATATTATGATATATTAATATATCTTAATATGATATATATACATTTAAATGTCGTTACAACGATAATCGTTACATATATGTCTCGTTTCGAAATCCTTAAGTTAGTAGTCTTGTTTATATGTATATACCTCATTGTTAATATACTTATAGAGATACTTACTTATCATAATCTCATGTTAACCATATGTATATCCATATATATATCGTCATGTCATTTTTACAAGTTTTAACGTTCGTGAATCGCCGGTCAACTTGGATGGTCAATTGTCTATATGAAACATATTTCAATTAATCAAGTCTTAACAAGTTTGATTGCTTAACATGTTGGAAACATTTAATCATGTAAATATCAATCTCAATTAATATATATAAACATGGAAAAGTTCGGGTCACTACAGTACCTACCCGTTAAATAAATTTCGTCCCGAAATTTTAAGCTGTTGAAGGTGTTGACGAATCTTCTGGAAATAGATGCGGGTATTTCTTCTTCATCTGATCTTCACGCTCCCAGGTGAACTCGGGTCCTCTACGAGCATTCCATCGAACCTTAACAATTGGTATCTTGTTTTGCTTAAGTCTTTTAACCTCACGATCCATTATTTCGACGGGTTCTTCGATGAATTGGAGTTTTTCGTTGATTTGGATTTCATCTAACGGAATAGTGAGATCTGCTTTAGCAAAACATTTCTTCAAATTCGAGACGTGGGAAGTGTTATGTACAGCCGCGAGTTGTTGAGGTAACTCAAGTCGGTAAGCTACTGGTCCGACACGATCAATAATCTTGAATGGTCCAATATACCTTGGATTTAATTTCCCTCGTTTACCAAATCGAACAACGCCTTTCTAAGGTGCAACTTTAAGCATGACCATCTCTCCAATTTCAAATTCTATATCTTTTCTTTTAATGTCAGCGTAGCTCTTTTGTCGACTTTGGGCGGTTTTTAACCGTTGTTGAATTTGGATGATCTTCTCGGTAGTTTCTTGTATAATCTCCGGACCCGTAATCTGTCTATCCCCCACTTCACTCCAACAAATCGGAGACCTGCACTTTCTACCATAAAGTGCTTCAAACGGCGCCATCTCAATGCTTGAATGGTAGCTGTTGTTGTAGGAAAATTCTGCTAATGGTAGATGTCGATCCCAACTGTTTCCGAAATCAATAACACATGCTCGTAGCATGTCTTCAAGTGTTTGTATCGTCCTTTCGCTCTGCCCATCAGTTTGTGGATGATAGGCAGTACTCATGTCTAGACGAGTTCCTAATGCTTGCTGTAATGTCTGCCAGAATCTTGAAATAAATCTGCCATCCCTATCAGAGATAATAGAGATTGGTATTCCATGTCTGTAGACGACTTCCTTCAAATACAGTCGTGCTAACTTCTCCATCTTGTCATCTTCTCTTATTGGCAGGAAATGTGCTGATTTGGTGAGACGATCAACTATTACCCAAATAGTATCAAAACCACTTGCAGTCCTTGGCAATTTAGTGATGAAATCCATGGTAATGTTTTCCCATTTCCATTCCGGGATTTCGGGTTGTTGAAGTAGACCTGATGGTTTCTGATGCTCAGCTTTGACCTTAGAACACGTCAAACATTCTCCTACGTATTTAGCAACATCGGCTTTCATACCCGGCCACCAAAAATGTTTCTTGTGATCCTTGTACATCTTCCCCGTTCCAGGATGTATTGAGTATCTGGTTTTATGAGCTTCTCTAAGTACCATTTCTCTCATATCTCCAAATTTTGGTACCCAAATCCTTTCAGCCCTATATCGGGTTCCGTCTTCCCGAATATTAAGATGCTGCTCCGATCCTTTGGGTATTTCATCCTTTAAATTTCCTTCTTTTAAAACTCCTTGTTGCGCCTCCTTTATTTGAGTAGTAAGATTATTATGAATCATTATATTCATAGATTTTACTCGAATGGGTTCTCTGTCCTTCCTGCTCAATGCATCGGCTACCACATTTGCCTTCCCCGGGTGGTAACGAATCTCAAAGTCGTAATCATTCAACAATTCAATCCACCTACGCTGCCTCATATTCAGTTATTTCTGATTAAATATGTGTTGAAGACTTTTGTGGTCGGTATATATAATACTTTTGACCCCATATAAGTAGTGCCTCCAAGTCTTTAATGCAAAAACAACCGCGCCTAATTCCAAATCATGCGTCGTATAATTTTGCTCGTGAATCTTCAATTGTCTAGACGCATAAGCAATCAACTTCGTTCGTTGCATTAATACACAACCGAGACCTTGCTTTGATGCGTCACAATAAATCACAAAATCATCATTCCCTTCAGGCAATGACAATATAGGTGCCCTAGTTAGCTTTTTCTTCAATAACTGAAACGCTTTCTCTTGTTCATCCTTCCATTCAAATTTCTTCCCTTTATGCGTTAATGCAGTCAAGGGTTTTGCTATTCTGGAAAAGTCTTGGATGAACCTTTTGTAGTAACCAGCTAGTCCTAAAAACTGGCGTATGTGTTTCGGAGTTTTCGGGGTTTCCCACTTTTCAACAGTTTCTATCTTTGCCGGATCTACCTTAATACCTTTTTTGTTCACTATGTGACCGAGGAATTGAACTTCTTCCAACCAAAATGCACACTTTGAAAATTTAGCGTACAATTCTTCCTTCCTCAATACTTCTAACACCTTTCTCAAATGTTCACCGTGTTCTTGGTCATTCTTTGAGTAAATAAGTATGTCATCAATGAAAACAATGAAAAACTTGTCAAGGTATGGTCTACACACTCGGTTCATAAGGTCCATGAACACAGCTGGTGCATTAGTTAAACCAAATGCCATGACCATAAAGTCGTAATGACCGTAACGTGTTCTGAAAGTAGTCTTTGGAATATCATCTTCTTTCACCCGCATTTGATGATACCCGGAACGTAAGTCAATCTTTGAATAAATAGACGAGCCTTGTAGTTGATCAAATAAGTCGTCGATTCTCGGTAGTGGGTAGCGGTTCTTAATGGTAAGTTTGTTCAACTCACGGTAGTCGATACACAACCTGAATGTACCATCTTTCTTCTTGACAAACAAAACAGGAGCTCCCCACGGTGATGTGCTTGGTCGAATGAAACCATGCTCTAAAAGTTCTTGTAATTGGCTTTGCAGTTCTTTCATCTCGCTGGGTGCAAGTCTGTAAGGAGCACGAGCTATTGGTGCAGCTCCTGGTACAAGATCTATTTGAAATTCAACGGATCGATGTGGGGGTAATCCCGGTAATTCTTTCGGGAATACATCGGGAAATTCTTTTGCGACGGGAACATCATTGATGCTCTTTTCTTCAGTTTGTACTTTCTCGACGTGTGCTAGAACAGCATAGCAACCTTTTCTTATTAGTTTTTGTGCCTTCAAATTACTAATAAGATGTAGCTTCGTGTTGCCCTTTTCTCCGTACACCATTAAGGGTTTTCCTTTTTCTCGTATAATGCGAATTGCATTTTTGTAACAAACGATCTCTGCTTTCACTTCTTTCAACCAGTCCATACCGATTATCACATCAAAACTCCCTAACTCTACTGGTATCAAATCAATCTTAAATGTTTCGCTAACCAGTTTAATTTCTCGATTCTGACATATATTATCTGCTGAAATTAATTTACCATTTACTAATTCGAGTAAAAATTTACTATCCAAAGGCGTCAATGGACAACTTAATTTAGCACAAAAATCTCTACTCATATAGCTTCTATCCGCACCCGAATCAAATAAAACGTAAGCAGATTTATTGTCAATAAGAAACGTACCCGTAACAAGTTCCGGGTCTTCCTGTGCCTCTGCCGCATTAATATTGAAAACTCTTCCACGGCCTTGTCCATTCGTGTTCTCCTGGTTCGGGCAATTTCTAATAATGTGGCCCGGTTTTCCACATTTATAACAAACTACATTGGCATAACTTGCTCCGACACTACTTGCTCCTCCATTACTCGTTCCGACACCATTTGTTCCTTTCGTTCTATTAACCCCTGGTCCGTAGACCTCACACTTCGCCGCGCTATGACCATTTCTTTTACACTTGTTGCAAAATTTGGTGCAGAACCCCGAGTGATTCTTTTCACACCTTTGGCATAGCTGCTTCTGATTGTTGTTGTTGTTGCGGTTATTATTGTTGTTGGGATGATTGTTGTAGTTGCTGTTGTTGTTGTTGGGCCGTTTGTTGTAGTTGCGATTGATGTTGCGATTGTTGGGATAATTGTTGCGATTATTGTTGTAATTGCTGTTGTTGTTGTATTGGTGATTCTTATCACCGTTTTCCTCCCACTTTCTTTTGACTTGCTTCACATTGGCCTCTTTAGCAGTCTGTTCTTTAATTCTTTCTTCAATCTGGTTCACTAGTTTGTGAGCCATTCTACATGCCTGTTGTATGGAGGCGGGCTCGTGTGAACTTATATCTTCTTGGATTCTTTCAGGTAATCCTTTCACAAACGCGTCGATCTTCTCTTCCTCATCTTCGAATGCTCCCAGACACAATAGGCACAATTCTGTGAATCGTCTTTCGTACGTGGTAATATCAAATCCTTGGGTTCGTAACCCTCTAAGTTCTGTCTTGAGCTTATTGACCTCGGTTCTGGGACGGTACTTCTCGTTCATCAAGTGCTTGAATGCTGACCACGGTAGTGCGTACGCATCATCTTGTCCCACTTGCTCTAGATAGGTATTCCACCATGTTAACGCAGAACCTGTGAAGGTATGCGTAGCGTACTTCACTTTGTCCTCTTCAGTACACTTACTTATGGCAAACACCGATTCGACCTTCTTGGTCCACCGTTTCAATCCGATCGGTCCTTCGGTTCCATCAAATTCCAAAGGTTTGCAGGCAGTGAATTCTTTGTAGGTGCATCCTACACGATTTCCTGTACTGCCAGATCCAAGGTTATTGTTGGTATGTAGCGCAGCCTGTACTGCGGCTATGTTTGAAGCTAGAAAAGTACGGAATTCCTCTTCATTCATATTCACGGTGTGTCGAGTAGTAGGTGCCATTTCCTTCAAAATAGTCAAATGGAACAAGTTAATCATACAGAATATTAAGAGTAGTTAATAGTATTTCGTAGCATAATATGAACTCATCTATAAAAGCTTTTTCTTCATATTAGCGTTTTATAAGTTTAAATTCGGGTAGTACCTACCCGTTAAGTTCATACTTAGTAGCTAATATACAATTCAACTACTACAATTCTATATGAAAAACCGATTATAATAATATTTCGCGTTCAAACTTTTATACAATATTTTACAAACTTACAATGCCGCTTATTTTACATAAAGCATGAAATATATTACACAATAACTTTGATACAAGATAGTTGTGAAGATAATTCTATCTAGTACACAAGTCGTTCAGCAAAGGCAATAAGGACACGTAATTCATACGTCCAGAAACAAGTCATGCATTCTGGTTTTACTAGGACTACTTCCCATCCTTGGTCTTGTGGAACATAACCGTTATGGCCGTTGATAAGATAGCGTGTTGTAACGTCGTCAAAGGGACGAGGGTTACGTAATGACCAACAGTCTCGTAATAACCTAAAAACCTCATTTCTTACCCCAATTACCGACTCCGTCACTTGTGGGAACGTTTTGTTTAATAGTTGTAGCCCGATGTTCTTGTTCTCACTTTGGTGAGAAGCGAACATTACTAACCCGTAAGCATAACATGCTTCTTTATGTTGCATGTTAGCCGCTTTTTCTAAATCACGAAGTCCTATATTCGGATATACTGAGTCAAAATAATTTCTTAACCCGTTGCGTAAAATAGCATTTGGGTTCCCCGCAATATATGCGTCAAAGTAAACACATCGTAACTTATGGATTTCCCAATGTGATATCCCCCATCTTTCGATCGAAAGCCTTTTATAAACCAAGGCATTCTTGGAACGTTCTTCGAATGTCTTACAAACTGATCTCGCCTTAAATAGTTGTGCCGAGGAATTCTGACCGACTTTAGACAAGATTTCATCAATCATGTCTCCGGGTAGGTCTCTTAAAATATTGGGTTGTCTATCCATTTTGTGTTTTTATACTGTAAAATAGACAAGAGTTAGATTCATAAAAAAATACTTATTAATACAAGCAATTTTTACATATATCATAAAGCATAAGCACACTATATTACATATATTACACCACACGAATACAACTATCTTATTCCGACTCGCTCGTTTCCTCTTGTTCGGTTTTGGTTCGTTTTGCCAAGTTTCTAGGGATATATGATGTTCCCCTAATACGAGCCGTCGTTTTCCACATTGGTTTAGAAAAACCTGGTGGTTTAGAGGTTCCCGGGTCATTGTTACAACTTAAGGACTTCGGGGGTTGACGATACATATAAAGTTCATCAGGGTTGGAATTAGATTTCTCTATTTTTATGCCCTTTCCCTTATTATTTTCTTTTGCCTTTTTAAATTCAGTTGGGGTAATTTCTATAACATCATCGGAATTCTCGTCGGAATCCGATTCATCGGAGAATTGGTAATCCTCCCAATATTTTGCTTCCTTGGCGGAAACACCATTGACCATAATTAACCTTGGTCGGTTGGTTGAGGATTCTCTTTTACTTAACCATTTTATTATTTCCCCCACCGGTTCTATTTCTTCTTCCGGTTCCGATTCTTCTTCCGGTTCCGACTCCTCTTCCGGTTCCTCTTCGGGAACTTGTGAATCAGTCCACGAATCATTCCAATTTACATTTGACTCTTCATTATTATTAGGTGAGTCAATGGGACTTGTTCTAGAGGTAGACATCTATCACATAATATCAAACACGTTAAGAGATTAATATATCACATAATATTCATATGTTAAAAATATATAGTTTCCAACAAAAATGTTAAGCAATCATTTTTAAAGAAAACACGGTCGAAGTCCAGACTCACTAATGCATCCTAACAAACTCGATAAGACACACTAATGCAAATTTTCTGGTTCTCTAAGACCAATGCTCGAATACCAACTGAAATGTCCCGTTCTTATTGATTAAAAACGTTCCATATTAATTGATTTCGTTGCGAGGTTTTGACCTCTATATGAGACGTTTTTCAAAGACTGCATTCATTTTTAAAACAAACCATAACCTTTATTTCATAAATAAAGGTTTAAAAAGCTTTACGTAGATTATCGAATAATGATAATCTAAAATATCCTGTTTACACACGACCATTACATAATGGTTTACAATACAAATATGTTACATCGAAATCAGTTTCTTGAATGCAGTTTTTACACAATATCATACAAACATGGACTCCAAATATTGTCCTTATTTTAGTATGCAACAGCAGAAGCTCTTAATATTCACCTGAGAATAAACATGCTTTAAACGTCAACAAAAATGTTGGTGAGTTATAGGTTTAACCTATATATATCAAATCGTAACAATAGACCACAAGATTTCATATTTCAATACACATCCCATACATAGAGATAAAAATTATTCATATGGTGAACACCTGGTAACCGACATTAACAAGATGCATATATAAGAATATCCCCATCATTCCGGGACACCCTTCGGATATGATATAAATTTCGAAGTACTAAAGCATCCGGTACTTTGGATGGGGCTTGTTGGGCCCGATAGATCTATCTTTAGGATTCGCGTCAATTAGGGTGTCTGTTCCCTAATTCTTAGATTACCAGACTTAATAAAAAGGGGCATATTCGATTTCGATAATTCAACCATAGAATGTAGTTTTACGTACTTGTGTCTATTTTGTAAATCATTTATAAAACCTGCATGTATTCTCATCCCAAAAATATTAGATTTTAAAAGTGGGACTATAACTCACTTTCACAGATTTTTACTTCGTCGGAAAGTAAGACTTGGCCACTGGTTGATTCACGAACCTATAACAATATATACATATATATCAAAGTATGTTTAAAATATATTTACAACACTTTTAATATATTTTGATGTTTTAAGTTTATTAAGTCAGCTGTCCTCGTTAATAACCTACAACTAGTTGTCCACAGTTAGATGTACAGAAATAAATCGATAAATATTATCTTGAATCAATCCACGACCCAGTGTATACGTATCTCAGTATTGATCACAACTCAAACTATATATATTTTGGAATCAACCTCAACCCTGTATAGCTAACTCCAACATTCACATATAGAGTGTCTATGGTTGTTCCGAAATATATATAGATGTGTCGACATGATAGGTCGAAACATTGTATACGTTTCTATGGTATCTCAAGATTACATAATATACAATACAAGTTGATTAAGTTATGGTTGGAATAGATTTGTTACCAATTTTCACGTAGCTAAAATGAGAAAAATTATCCAATCTTGTTTTACCCATAACTTTTTCATTTTAAATCCGTTTTGAGTGAATCAAATTGCTATGGTTTCATATTGAACTCTATTTTATGAATCTAAACAGAAAAAGTATAGGTTTATAGTCGGAAAAATAAGTTACAAGTCATTTTTGTAAAGGTAGTCATTTCAGTCGAAAGAACGACGTCTAGTTGACCATTTTAGAAAACATACTTCCACTTTGAGTTTAACCATAATTTTTGGATATAGTTTCATGTTCATAATAAAAATCATTTTCTCAGAATAACAACTTTTAAATCAAAGTTTATCATAGTTTTTAATTAACTAACCCAAAACAGCCTGCGGTGTTACTACGACGGCGTAAATCCTGTTTTACGGTGTTTTTCGTGTTTCCAGGTTTTAAATCATTAAGTTATCATATCATATAGATATAGGACATGTGTGTAGTTAATTTTAAAAGTCAAGTTAGAAGGATAAACTTTTGTTTGCGAACAAGTTTAGAATTAACTAAACTATGTTCTAATGATTACGAGTTTAAACCTTCGAATAAGATAGTTTTATATATATGAATCGAATGATGTTATGAAAATCATTACTACCTCAAGTTTAGTAGGTAAACCTACTGGAAGTGACAAGAAATGATCTAGCTTCAAAGGATCTTGGATGGCTTGAAAGTTCTTGAAGTAGGATCATGACACAAAAACAAGTTCAAGTAAGATTTTTACTCGAATTAAGATAGTTTATAGTTATAGAAATTGAATCAAAGTTTGAATATGAATATTACCTTGAATAAGAAAGATAACCTACTGTATATAACAAAGGTTTCTTGATCTTAGATGATTACTTGGAATGGATTAGAAAGCTTGGAAGTAAATTAGTAAACTTGAAGGGATTTTTGAAGTGTTCTTGAAGTGTTCTTCCTATGATGATTATAGCTTGATTCTTGAAGTGATTTTTGATGAAGATGATGATTAACTACTGGAAAAATACGTTCATAATAGTGTGTGTGTGTGTTGAGAGAGAATTAGAAAGAGAATTGGAAGTGAAATGGAGTGAATGATGAGTGGTAATTGGTGAGTGGTGAGTGGGGTTAAAAGGAGTTCTAGTTAGTTGAGTAGCTCATGGTAGAAGTTAAAATTGATTAGTCATACATAACATAATCAAGAGTGGAATCCCATGCTAGTTCCTATTGGTATATACTCATAGTAAGTACGTTTTGAAGCTGTGTATAATACGGGTAAGAATACGACTAGAATTCTTGATGAAATAAAAGAATGGAAAAGTAACTGTAACCATTTTCGTTAAGTATGAGTGTTTTGATATATGTCTTTAAGTCTTCCAAAAGTATTTTAATACCTCTAAATACACTACATGTATATACATTTTAACTGAGTCGTTAAGTCATCGTTAGTCGTTACATGTAAGTGTTGTTTTGAAACCTTTAAGTTAACGATCTCAATTAATGTTGTTAACCCATTGTTTATTATATCTAATGAGATGTTAAATTATTTTATTATCATGATATTATGATATATTAATATATCTTAATATGATATATATACATTTAAATGTCGTTACAACGATATTCGTTACATATATGTCTCGTTTCGAAATTCTTAAGTTACTAGTCTTGTTTATATGTATATAACTCATTGTTAATATACTTATGGAGATACTTACTTATCATAATCTCATGTTAACCATATGTATATCCATATATATATCGTCATGTCATTTTTACAAGTTTTAACGTTCGTGAATCGCCGGTCAACTTGGATGGTCAATTGTCTATATGAAACATATTTCAATTAATCAAGTCTTAACAAGTTTGATTGCTTAACATGTTAGAAACATTTAATCATGTAAATATCAATCTCAATTAATATATATAAACATGGAAAAGTTCAGGTCACTACAGGTACCTATTCAAAAGGGAACGCTTCTCAGTTCATCTCAGTGCCCTACCACAAAAGATGAACAAGAGAGAATGAAGAAAGTCCCATATACGTCTGCCATTGGATCAATCATGTATGCAATGATATGCACTAGACCGGATGTGTCATGCACTCTTAGCCTGACACGTAGATACCAGAATAACCCAGGAAACAGTCATTGGATTGCTGTCAAAAGTATATTGAAATACCTTAGAAGGACTAAGGATATGTTTCTGATATATGGGTCTGGTGAGGAGGAACTCACTGTAAAAGGTTACGTGGATGCGAGTTTCCAAAGTGATCGAGATGATTCTCGATCATAATCCGGTTATGTCTTTAGGCTAAATGGAGGTGCAGTCTCTTGGAAGAGTTCAAAACAGGATGTTGTTGTTTTATCCACTACAGAGTCGGAGTACATCGCTGCATCATTAGTAGCTCAGGAAGCTGCATGGATGAAGAAATTCATCGACGACTTAGGAGTAGTCCCTTCCATTCAGGACCCTCTTGAGATCTTTTGTGACAACAAGGGTGCGATTGCTCAAATCAAGGAACCTCGTGCTCATCAAAAGACCCGTCACATTGAGCGGAGATTCAATTACATAAGGGATGAAGTTGAAAAGGGAAAGATATGTATTCGCAAAGTTCAAACAGATCTTAATATAGCGGATCCTCTCACGAAGCTCTTACATGGAGCAAAACATGCAGGACATGTTTGTGCATTAGGGCTTCGATATTCTAGTTATTGGTCATGATCTGTTTTAAGTATTGTAACGGAACAAAATTTGTTCAAACTCATTAATATAATTATGGTATTAATTTATTAATCTTGAGTCATGTTCCTATTTTGCATATTTTATCCATGAATAAGTAATTATTCTAAATTCCGTAGTCGATTACATTTGTGGGAACAAATGTGAGGTTTAGACTATTATGAACTTGGATTGGTATACATTCACGGGATGAATGTGAGGCAAGGTTGCAACCAAGGTTCATAGATATTTGTGGGGTACAAATATTGGAAGACCCGCTCTCAAGATTTACTAAATAGAGCCTTTGTGGTTGATTGATGTGTGCGAGATGTACTAGGAAATAGTATTATTTTTACAACGTAATACTATTAAATATGATACAATTTTACACAAGATATTTATTTATTTATAGAATGGATATACCTAAACCTTGCTACAACACTTATAGGCAGTGTACCTAATCGTACAGTAGTGTAGTTTTTAGTAAGTCCGGTTCGTTCCACAGGGAAAATTAAACAAGCTTAACGCTATATTAGTTTTAACTTATAAAAATACAAATATATATATATATATATATATATATATATATATATATATAAGTGATATTATTATTATAAAAAGAGGGTTTTTACCGTTTAATGACCGGTTTGTCGATTTTTAAAACTTTAGTTGCAGTTAAAACCTAATGTAAAATATTAAAAATAAATATAACTTAATTTAAAGCGTAAAGTAAATAACGATAATGAAATTGCGATAAATAAAAGTGCGATAAAATAAAATTGCGATAATTAAAGAGTACGATAATTAAAAGTGCAATTAAATACAATGACAATAAATAAAAGTGCGATAATTAAAAGTGCAATTAAATATGAAACAAAAGAATTATGCTTATTTAAACTTCCATAATCATGATGTTTGACGTGTTGATTTTTAGTTTATTCCCATGGGTTAATTGTTCTTTGTCCTGGATTATTCAATATGTCCATACGGATTTGTCCATAATAGTCCATCAGTCATAATCATAAAATGCAGAAGTCTTCGCCAAATTATTCTTATTCCCGAAGTCAAATATTCCAACTAATTGGGGATTCGAATTGTAACAAGGTTTTAATACTTTGTTTAATGAATACACCAGGTTATCGACTGCGTGTAAACCAAGGTTTTACTACTTTGTTAATAATTACACCAATTACCCTTGAATGTAATCCACCCCTGTTTCAACAAGTCTACTAACTATTAATCCAGTTCCGTGTCCGGTAAAATGAACAATTATTGGTATTTATAGATATCCCGCCCACCGTGCCCAGTCAAGCGTATGTGGTTATATATAAATATGTCAAATTATAAGTCTATATATTAAATTAATGAGGTATCATTTAGTTAATATAAAGCCCATTAATAGCCCATAGTCTAATTTCCACAAGTGTCATTCTTTTGTCCAAATCCCAATTATGGTACAAAGTCTAATTACCCAATCTTAATATTTTTAGCCTAACATCATGATTACTTCGTCTTAAATAAGCATAATAATCACTTAGCTACGAGACATTAAATTAAAAATAACATTAACCATAACTTACAGTGATTAAAAATAGCGTAGCGTTACACGGACATAATTTCGACTTACACCCTTACAACATTCGCTAACATACCCTTATTATTGGAATTTAAAATTAAAATTAAAATTAAAATTAAAATATAATATATATATATATATATATATATATATATATATATATATATATATATATATATATATATATATATATATATATATATATATATATATATATATATATATATATATATATATCTATATATCTTTACGTATGAATGAGAAGAGAAAAAGATGTGTAAATTTCGTCCAAAACTCGCGACCTTTATAGGACCAGGCCTGGATTTTAGGGCCATGTGATCGCATGACTTTTGTGCCTCCAGGCCATGCAATCGCATGGTGGTAGGTAACAGCTCACATGATTTTTGTTTCTTTGCTTGCCGACGTTTATAAATAATAATATAATATATAAATAATTATAAGAATTATTTAAATATTATATTTTATTTATGTGCATAGTTAACTTGTAATTTTTAGTCCGTTACGTCGAGCGTTGAGAGTTGACTTTGGTCCCGGTTTCGAATTTTTGAACGTCCTTGCGTATAATTTAATATCTTGTACTTTGCGTTTTGCGTCTTGTACTCTTGTAATTTTGAGACGTTTCTTATCAATAATTGGAACCACTTTGATTGTACTTTGTACTTTTGAGCTTTTTGGTCGTTTGCGTCTTCAATTCGTCGAATATGTCTTTTGTCTTCACCTTTTATTATTTAAACGAATATCACTTGTAAATAGAACAATTGCAACTAAAAGCTTTTCTTTCTTTAGGGATAATGCTATGAAATATATGTTCGTTTTTAGCATTATCAAATATTCCCACACTTGAGCGTTGCTTGTCCTCAAGCAATATAGTCTTGAAATAAAAATACTAGAATCACTTCTTTATTCTTCACACTTTGTACATCAGTGATTTCTATACGGCGGTATAAACAATGGTAGTAACGTTGTGGCTTACAGTCCCACATGACTATGAAAATTTAGATCCTTTAAGGAAATTGGATCTTTATGAAAATATTTGATCTTTTGAAAATTGAATCTAGCTTTTACCCTAGATAGGTTTTCCGGAATAATCCTTCACCGGTGTTTGCAAAATATTTTTGTGGGTTTGGTGGGTTTCAGATTTGAAAATTTTAGCTCAAAACTTACGGTTTTGTGTCACCCACTTGCTAACCTTGTATTGGGAAAGCAACACGTCCAGTATACTTGTTCTGTATATTACCTTTCGGTAAACTACCGTTCGTTTTGTAAAGGAAAGCGTTGAACAAGCAACTGTTAAGGCAATGTCCCCTGACATGCTTTTAATTATGGTCTATAACGTGTCGGATGCAATTACTATCCTTGGTAGGAGCAATAGTAAAGCTCACCTTTATAATTTTCCGGTCTGGCACAAGGTCCTGTCTTTGACCATGCTATGCAAACACCGTTCTTACGGCTGACACCCGATTTGGTTCAGGTGACCTAATGAATTCCAGGTGAATTCCTAGGATTTTACTTTCAATGGTAATGAACGCATTAAAAATAGGGTTTTCAGAAAACAAATCGGTTTGTAATTTTGATCGAAATATTTTCTCGTTCAAGCTCGAGTTTAGATATCATTGAATTCCATGAGTTTGTAATTCTCAATCTTTAAGGTCAATCTCTAGGATTGAGTAATATTAGTCTTAAAAGCTGATTTTTAATCTTTAAGGAGATTATTCTTTCTGGAGGTCTGATTCATTAGTCTTATCAAGCTAATTTGCACTGCGTCCTCCCCATTTTACGAGACAGATCCTCTCATGGTTAGGATAAGTCTGACCACTTGGCGACCCTGTTTGATGCTGAGGTCCGTGGATTTCCTGCTGATTTTAGAGATGACTTTTCTAGATTTTTCGTCAACCTACAGCTGGTCTGGACGACAACTTCATGACCTAAATCAAGAAGCGCGTTTCATTTTCGGAAGACTTTACTTCCTTTTAATGATGGAATTGATTCATCGTGTAGATCCATCTTTTCTTTCAAATATATTACAGTAAATTGGGTAAAACTGTTTAGATTAGTCCAAAGCAAAAGTATCTTCAGTTATTTGTACAAAAATATGTGATATATATTTTAAATAACTTGGTAGATTTTTCCCACACTTGGCTTTTATTTTCTTTGCCTTTTTATTGTCCTCTATTCCATTTTAAATGAATTATAACATTTTGGGTTATTTCTCAATTTATGTCCTTTCCGAGGTAACAATAATTTCGGTGTTTAACACCTAGTTTTATCGTTCATAAATATGTATAAACATGATTTTGAATTCATTTAATTGAAAATTTTGAAAAATTTTACTAGAAGTGGGTAGTCAGTATATAAGACTAGGGCTGTTCTTTATTATCAGAGAGCACTAGATTCTAATACAACTACTGCTTTACTAGTATTTTTAATGGTAACCAAGTGTATAAGGTAAAAATTTTAAAAATCCGAAAGAATTTAACCCCTTCCCACACTTAAGATCTTGCAATGCCCTCATTTGCAAGAAATCAGTAACAATTTAAATTATTGAGGGTGTTTAGCGTAGAAAAATGATTAAATTTTACCAAAGTTTCCAAACATATTGGCGTTTGAAAGCAAAGATTTTTGGTTGGTTTTTTTTTTTTTTTTTGCATACTTTAATTCAATAAGATTAAAAATAATGATAATAAAAGTTCTCGTCCCTCCCTTGGGTAAAGCAATTTCGGTACATTGACCTAGTCTTCAACTCACTAGGAATTTTTAGAAATCAATTTTTAACTTAGCGAAATAAAGTAAATTTTTGTTTTTAAATTCACACCAAACTTAAATTATACTTTTATTTTTATACATACAAACTTATATTAAAAATATTAATTTTTCAAATATTTACAATTTTAAATATATTGATTTAAAAAATTTACAATATTATTTTAATATTAATTTTAAAAACAAAGTAAAAATAAAATTAAAAATCTTTTTGGTCTTTTATCCCACTTTAATCAATCAAATATTATCAAAAATATACGCCAATCTTTTCGGGTTGATTGATTAAAGATATTTATACCTTAAGAATTAAAGGTAAATTTCGTAATGAAGTAATAAATTTTTGTATGATATCAATAATTTCGGTTATGCATACCTAATTTTATTGAATACCAATTTAATACTTTATAGCGAACGATTTAGTGTTTATTATCCAAAGGTTAAAAATAATAAAAATAAAAATAAAAACTGTACATACTTACCTGTGAAATAGAATTCTTAGTGACATGCTTTAGCCCACTCATAAGATAGTCGGACTAATTGGTTTTCCATTGCTACATAGGCGTAACCTCGAGCATTCAACGTTTTTTCTTCGAAACATATGAACGGTCCATCTCTGCATAAAGTAACGAATTCGGTATTGGAATATGTCTGTTCGTCGAACATTTTCCTTCGTGTGACCATTTTCCACATTTGTGACATCTTTCAAGGTGTCGTGCTCTTCTTTTTGCGGCGGATTTTGATTTTCCATTACCAAACTGTAACTTATTATTTTCGTTCCTGGATTCTTTTCTTACTCCGTTAATTTACCTCTGATTAATGATACTATTTCACTTGGATGGGTGTCATTATTACGTTTAGTGATCAAAGCGTGTAGCATTAGACCATGGTTTAATTCACAGGAAGTCTTCATCTCGTAAAACCTAAAAAAAATAAAAATTCAGAATGGGGGGAGAAGACTAGTTCTTTAGGGTCTGCTAGGGAAAGACCATTCGGGTTCCATTTTTGAGAACTACGCGAAAACATAAAATCTAACTCTAACAGAAATACATATTACCCTAAAAAGATTCGAACCTCCCCACACTTAGTTAGATGTGGTGTTGATATTGTGATTAACGTTATTTTCAATTGGATCATCAACAATTTGAATATCTCTAATTTTTTCTTCAATCCATTTGTTGATTTCCTCCGTAGCTTTCACAAATTCAACTAACATCGCCTTTTCTTTTGGCGATAAATTGGATAGTAATCGGTTACTGATGTGCGTAGAGGTGTATATGAAATAGCTTATATTTTACTAGGAAATATTATTAAATATGATATAATTTTACACAAGATATTTATTTATTTATAGAATGGATATACTTAAACCTTGCTACAACACTTATAGGCAGTGTACCTAATCGTACAGTAGTGTAGTTTTTAGTAAGTCCGGTTCGTTCCACAGGGAAATCTTTTAAATAAAGCTTAACGCTATATTAGTTTTAATTTATAAAAATACAAATATATATATATAGGTAATATTATTATTATAAAAGGGGTTTTTACCGTTTAATGACCGGTTTGTCGATTTTTAAAACTTTAGTCGCAGTTAAAACCTAAAACTAAAAAATTAAATATATAAAAGACTTAATTTAAAGCGTAAAGTAAATAACGATAATGGAATTTCGAATAATAAAGGTGCGATAAAATAAAATTACGATAATTAAAGATTACGAAAATTAAAAGTGCAATTAAATACGATGACAATAAATAAAAGTGCGATAATTAAAAGATTACGAAAATTAAAAGTGCAATTAAATACGTTGAGAGAGTTGGATGGATGGATATATTAAACTGAACCAAACACGCGAATTTATAGGCCTGTGAGCTGAAAAAGGGGCTCATGCAATCGCATGAGTTTTGCTCCTCCAGCTCATGCGATCGCATGGCCAGCTGGGGAGGCTCACATGTCTTTGTTTTTTAGTTTGCCGACGGTTTATAAATAATAATATAATATATAAATAATTATAAGAATTATTTAAATATTATATTTTATTTATGTGCATAGTTGACTTGTAATTTTTAGTCCGTTGCGTCGAGCGTTGAGAGTTGACTCTGGTCCCGGTTCCGGATTTTCGAACGTCCTTGCGTATAATTTAATATCTTGTACTTTGCGTTTTGCTTCTTGTACTCTTGTAATTTCGAGATGTTTCTCATCAATAATTGGAACCTCTTTGATTGTATTTTGTACTTTTGAGCTTTTTGGTCGTTTGCGTCTTCAATTCGTCGAATCTGTCTTTTGTGTTCACCTTTTATTATTTAAACGAATATCACTTGTAAATAGAACAATTGCAACTAAAAGCTTGTCTTTCTTGAGGGATAATGCTATGAAATATATGTTCGTTTTTAGCATTATCAAATATTCCCACACTTGAGCGTTGCTTGTCCTCAAGCAATATAGTCTTGAAATACTAGAATCACTTCTTTATTCTTCACACTTTGTACATCAGTGATTTCTTTACGGCGGTATAAACAATGGTAGTAACGATGTGGTTTACAGTCCCACATGACTATAAAAATTTTAGACCCTTTAAGGAAATTGGATCTTTATGAAAACATTTGATCTTTTAAAAATTAAATCTAGCTTTTACCCTAGATAAGTTTTCCGGGATAACCCTTCACCGGTGTTTGCAAATTGTTTTTGTGGGTTTGGTGGGTTTTAGATTTTAAAATTTTAGTTCAAAACTTGCGGTTTTGTGTCACCCACTTGCTAACCTTGTATTGGGAAAGCAACACGTCCAGTATACTTGTTCCGTATATTACCTTTCGGTAAACTACCGTCCGGTTGTAAAGGAAAGCGTTGAACAAGCAACTGTTAAGGCAATGTCCCCTGACATGCTTTTAATTATGGTCTATAACGTGTAGGATGCAATTACTATCCTTTGTAGGAGCAATATTAAAGCTCACCCTTATAATTTTTCGGTCTGGCACAAGGTCCTGTCTTTGACCATGCTATGCAACCACTGTTCTTACGGTTGACACTCGATTTGGTTCAGGTGACCTAATGAATTCCAGGTGAATTCCTAGGATTTTACGTTCAATGGTAATGAACGCATTGAAAAATGGGTTTTCAGAAAACAAATCGGTTTGAAATTGTGATCAAAATATTTTCTCGTTCAAGCTCGAGTTTAGATATCATTGAATTCCATGAGTTTGTAATTCTCAATCTTTAAGGTCAATCACAAAGATTGAGTAATATCAGTCTTAAAAGCTGATTTTTGATCTTTAAAGGAAATTATCCTTTCCGGGGATCTGATTCAATAGTCTTATCCAGCTAATTTGCACGGCGTCCTCCCCATTTTACAAGACAGATCCTCTCATGGTTAGGATAAGTCTGACCACTTGGCGACCCTGTTTGATTCTGAGGTCCATGGATTTCCTGCTGATTTTAGAGATGACTTTTCTAGATTTTTCGTCAACCTACAGCTAGTCTGGACGACAACTTCATGACCTAAATCAAGAGGCGCGTTTCTTTTTCGGAAGACTTTACTTCCTTTTAATGATGGAATTGATTCATCGTGTAGATCCATCTTTCTTTCAAATATATTACAGTAAATCGGGTAAAACTGATTAAAATCGTCCAAAACAAAAGTATCTTCAGTTATTTATTACAAAAATATGTGACATATGTTTTAAATAACTTGGTAAATTTTTCCACACTTAACTTTATTTTCTTTTATTTGCCTTTTTATTGTCCTCTATTTCATTTTAAATGAATTCTAATATTTTGGTTTGTTTCTCAATTTATGTCCTTTCCGAGGTAACAATAATTTCGGTGTTAACACCTAGTTTTATCGTTCATAAATATATATAAACATGATTTTGAGTTCATTTAATTGAAAATTTTGAAAAATTTTACTAGAATTGGGTAGTCAGTATATAAGACTAGGGCCGTTCTTTATTATCAGAGAGCACTAGATTCTAATACAACTACTGCTTTACTAGTATTTCTAATGGTAACCAAGTGTATAAGTTAAAAATTTTAAAAATCCGAAAGAATTTAACCCCTTCCCACACTTAAGCTCATGCAATGCCCTCATTTGCAAGAAATCAGTAACAATTTAAATTTTTGAGGGTGATTAGCGTAGAAAAATAATTAAATTTTACCAAAGTTTCCAAACATATTGATGTTTGTTTGCTGAATGATAAATGGTGCACATCATTTGTTCATTCCGTCTTGTTGTTACATCACATTTGTTTTTCGTTTTGTCGTCAAAAGTACTAGCTTTTGCTGAACTTAATGCCAGTCTTTGACAATGCGCTGTTTTACCCTGTTTTTTACAATTGACAATATACATACATACAAATATAAACATGCATGGCAATTTGAAATGGGACTTAAAATCCCACTTTCAAATCCTAAATGTGAAATATTAGTACACAATAATAATAAAAATGATAAAAATTACATAAATATATCTAATAACATAAGTTTAAACATGAATAAGTAAAAAGATAAAAACATAAAAATCATAAAAATATCAATGGAACTAAATCAGTCTGGATAGGGGTTCCAGTTCATCTCGTCAGGTGGGTTCCATTGTTGGTTATAGGTGTTCTGATAGGCTTGGTTATAGTCATACCGGTTAAAGGGTGGTCGGATGTCGGGGTTGTGTGGCGGAAAATGAGCAGGTCGAGTAGGCACGTAATTATTTGGTACCTGATATGATAGCTGGCTCATGATTTGGTGCTGATGAACTAACCAGCTATCGTGTTGGCATCGCCTATAATCCTCGTATACTCGCTCAGAGTTCCACTGCTCGTACATACTATGTCTGGCCGCGCTCGTCATTGCTTCCTCATCTATACGAACGTGGACGTCAAGATTAGCATCTCGAAAGACATCCCTAATGTCTTCCACTTCCTCCATTTCCTCGTCTGACCCTCTCTCTACCTGAGGATGATTACCTTCATAGGGCAATGCCTGGTTGCGTCTACTCTTCAATACCTTAGCACCCACATAAACCCGCAATCCTATGGTCTCATCCTATTCTCTACAAACTTGTAATGGACCCCCTTGGTTCCTATCAACACCTAAATACTCTCCAATGAGAGTAACAAAAATACCTCCTCCTATTATACTCCCGTCCTGCATTCCTTCTACCATTTTAGATAAATAAAAACCAACACAGTAAGGGATATTAACAAAGCTTCTCGGGTCTCGAATACACTTTAGGTAAAATAAATCATGTAAGGTCATTTTCTCCTTATTGTGACCTCTCTGTGTATTCGAGTTAGCCAAAAATCTATGAATTACACGAAGCTCGGCTTTGTTAATATGTAAGTAGGAGTGTTTTCCTCCCAGTGTAAAAACATTATAGTTTGACATACGCCTCCAAACGGCGTTCGCGTGAAAGTTCCTATCTACCCTTTCACCACGATAAATCAAACTCATACAATCGGGTAGTAGCAATTCACTAGGAGTGTAAATCTGTAATGCCCTGGCCATGTCCATTATGGACATTCTGTACATCCTACCGTCAAGGATAAATCTAAGAAAACTTCTATCATCTAACCTATCTACATCTACATTTAATGCTATAGTACTCATCAGCTCAACACACCATTCCTTATATACAGGTCTACAAATTGTGAAAAGACATTCCCAATCTTTAAAAGAAGAACTACCATACCTTTGAATCAAATGCTGTCTAACACGGTCAGCTAGATGGACCATTTCTAAAGGATTCCAATCAATTACCCTCGGCACCTCTACCTCTTTTGTTACTAATTTGAATTTATTACTTTGATATGATGGGTAATCTCTCCATCGTCTATCGAATCTCAAATTAGGATGCAATGTGTGTTCAGGAATCGTTGGGTATTCTACAGGTGGATGTGGCAGAAATACTATGAATTCATTAGGTAACTGTAGCGGGTCATAATAAGGTACGTGCTGATCAGGCTGTTGTGGTGGTTCCTGTTGTGGTACTTGTTCAGGTTCTGGCTCGTATTGCATTTCTGGTTCTGGTTCTGGAGCTGGAGCAGGTCGTCTAGATGATGATGATCCTGAACCTCCAGTATCGGCTCTCTGCAAAACACATTAAACACAAAGTTTGTGCATCCAAATATGCATTAGTGTTAGCAAAATAACAACTTAAATTAACCACAATAACATGTTAAATCAAACTTAAACTTATACGCATTTTCACAATTTTTACAATTCTACACTTTTTTAAATAAGCACATATGAAAATGTAGATAAAGTTCATAAGCATTTAACTCAAATAACATGTCAAAATAGTCATTACTAGCAATTAAACAAGTCTCAAATGGCAAATATATCAAATTAATCATGTTCATGAATTTTGCACCTAAAAAGTCCACTTTAATCTTCAAAAATCATGTTTAGGATCAATGTTTGGATCATTTAGCTACCTAAACATGTTACACAACTTAATTTAGTAATAATTCATGACAAAAATCGGCCATAACCTGTTTATATCAAAAAGCCCCAAATTGCTCAAGAACACAAGCCCTAGATTTCTAAAATTTTTGAAGTTTTTGGCTTCAAATCATGTTAAATAGCATCAATCTAGGTTATACATGCATAAAATAATAACAATTTAACACTAATTACACTAGAAATTAACAAAATTGCATTAGGTAAAATATTGGTAATTATCACAAAAACTAGAAAATTTATGAGTTTAGGGGTGTAATTTTTTACCTTTTTGCTGAAGAATGCGAATCTAGGCATGATTAGAGCAAAAATTTGACGAATTACGGTGAAAAATGGTGAATTTTAGAGGTGATTTGGGAGAATTTTCGTGTATATGTGTGTGTTTTGTGTGTTGAAGACAGAACAGACTGGCCTTTTGTTTCTGGCCTGATTTTTATGGCCATGCGATCGCGTGGCTGCAAAGGCCAAACTCCATGCGATCGCATGGAGTCCCGGGTACAGTGTTTTTGCATTTTTTTTTATTTTTTTTATAAAAACCTTATACTTTATAAAACATATAATTAATAAAATTTTAAAAATTTGTTTCTTTTTTTAGGATGAGGGCGTTTCGGATCGTTGTCCTAGTCTGTCCCTCGACAAAATTTTAAAATTTGTCACTTTTTAATCGCGGTTTTAAAAGTAAAGATTTTTGGGTTTTTAATATTTTTGGCATACTTTAATTCAATAAGATTAAAAATAATGATAATAAAAGTTCTCGTCCCTCCCTTGGGTAGAGCAATTTCGGTTCAACGACCTAGTCTTCAACTCACGACGAATTTTAAAAATCATATTTTTAACTTAGCAAAATAAAGTAAATTTTTATTTTTAAAATCACACCAAACTTAAATTTAAAATGCATAAAATTAAAAATTAATATTAAAAATTCACACCAAACTTAAATTATAAATGCATAATTAAAAATTCATATTAGAAATTCACACCAAACTTAAATTATATTATTGTTTTTATACATACAAACTTATATTTAAAATATTAATTTTTCAAATATTTACAATTTTAAATATATTGATTTAAAAAGTTTACAATATTATTTTAATATTAATTTTAAAAACAAAGTAAAAATAAAATTAAAAATCTTTTTGACTTTTATCCCACTTTAATCAATCAAATATTATCAAAAATATGCGCCCCTCTTTTCGGTAAAGTAATTTCGGTTCATAATCTAGTTTAACTCATGACGAATTTTTGAAATATTTTGGGTTGATTGATTAAAGATATTTATACCTTAAGAATAAACGGTAAATTTCGCAGTGATGTAATAAATTTTTGTATGATATCAATAATTTTGGTCGCAAGACCTAATTTTATCGAATACCAATTTAATACTTTATAGCGAATAAATTAGCGTTTATTATCAAAAGGTTAAAAATAAAAATAAAAATAAAAATGAAAACTGTACATACTTACCTGTGAGAAAGATTTCTTAATGATATGCTCTAGCCCACTCATAAGATAGTCGGACTAATTGGTTTTCCATGGCTACATAGGCGTAACCTCGAGCATTCAACGTTTTTTTCTTCTAAACATATGAACGGTCCATCTCTGCAGAGCGTAACAAATTCGGTATTGGAATATGTCTGATTCGTCGAGCATTTTCCTTCGTGTGACCATTTTCCGCATTTGTGACATCTTTCAAGGTGTCGTGCTCTTCTTTTCGCTGCGGATTTTGATCTTCCTTTACCAAATTGTAACTTATTATTTTCGCATCTGGATTCTTTTCTTACTCCGTCCAATTTACCTCTGATTAATGATACTATTTCACTTGGAAGTGTGTCATTATTACGTTTAGTGATCAAAGCGTGTAGCATTAGACCATGGTTTAATTCACAGGAAGTCTTCATCTCGTAAAACCTAAAAAAAATAAAAATTCAGAATGGGGGGAGAAGACTAGTTCTTTAGGGTCTGCTAGGGAAAGAACATTTGGGTTCCATTTTCGGGAACTACACAAAAAACAGAAAATCTAACTCTAACAGAAATACATATTATCCTTTAAAGACTTGATTCTCCCCACACTTAGTTAGCTGTGGTGTCAAAATTGTGATTAACTTCGTTGTCAACTTCCATCGGACTATCTATGTAATGTTTAACTCTGTAACCATTAACCTTAAATTCAATCCCATTTGAATTTATTAATTCTACTGTTCCGTACGGGAAAACTTTTTTGACTATGAATGGTCCAGACCATCTTGATTTCAATTTTCCAGGAAATAGCTTGAATCGTGAATTGAAAAGAAGAACTCTGTCTCATTCTTTAAATTCTTTTGAACTTCTGATTCTTTTATCATGCCATTTCTTCGTTCTTTCTTTATAGATCAACGAATTTTCGTATGCTTCATGTCTCAATTCTTCTAATTCGTTTAATTGACTTAACCGTAGACGTCCAGCTTCATGTAAATCAAGATTACATGTCTTCAAAGCCCAGAATGCTTTGTGTTCAACTTCTACTGGAAGATGACATGCTTTTCCGTAAATGAGTTTAAAAGGTGTGGTTCCAATTGGAGTTTTGTAGGTTGTTCTAAAAGCCCAGAGTGCATCCTCCAATTTCATGGACCATTCCTTCGGATTTGATCCTACGATTTTCTCTAGAATACGTTTTAAAGCTCGGTTGGTATTTTCAACTTGTCCACTTATTTGTGGATGATATGCGGTGGAGATTTTATGAGTTACTCCATATCTTTTGAGAACTTTCTCACGTTGATTATTACAAAAATGAGTTCCCCGATCACTTATTAAAGCTTTCGGTGTTCCAAACCTTGCAAAAAGACGTTTTAAAAAGTTGACTATAACTCGTGCATCATTAGTCGGGAGAGCTTGTGCTTCCGCTCATTTAGATACATAATCAATGGCTACGAGAATGTAGAGATTATTCTGAGATTTTGGAAATGGACCCATAAAGTCAATACCCCAAATGTCAAATACTTCACATACTTGAATGACATTTTGTGGCATTTCATCACGTTGACTTATTTTTCCGGCCCTTTGACATGCATCACAGGATTTGCAAAGAAGGTGTGCGTCTTTGAAAATTGTAGGCCAATAGAATCCAGCATCATAAACTTTTCTTGCTGTTAGTTGAGGCCCATAATGCCCTCCTGTTAGTCCTGTGTGACAATGGTTTAAGATTTGACTAGCTTCATCTCCGAATACACATCGACGTATTATTCCATCGGGACAACTTTTAAACAAATGTGGATCTTCCCAAAAATAGTGTTTTATATCACTAAAGAATTTCTTTCGTTTTTGGTACGATAATCCTTTTTCAAAGAATCCACATACTAAGTAGTTTGCATAGTCTGCAAACCATGGAATTTCATTATGATCTATCTTCAATAGATATTCATCAGGAAAGTTGTCTTGTATGGCTGATTCATTTAGAACTTCTAATTCAGGATTTTCAAGACGAGAAAGATGATCAGCGGCGAGATTTTCTGCTCCTCTTTTATCTCGGATTTCAATATCAAACTCTTGTAAGCGTAAGATCCAACGGATTAATCGTGGTTTGGTATCTTGTTTCGAAAATAGGTATCTAAAAGCAGAATGGTCAGTATAGACCACTGTTTTAAGCTAGAACGAGATACGATCGAAATTTGTCAAAAGCAAAGACAATAGCAAGGAGTTCTTTTTCAGTAGTTGTGTAATTTGGTTGTGCTCCTTGTAACGTCTTACTAGCATAATATATAGGTTGAAATCGTTTTTCAATCCTTTGTCCTAAAACGGCTCCCATTGCAAAATCACTTGCATCGCACATAAGTTCAAACGGTAAATTCCAATTTGGTGTTATCATGATCGGCGCATTAGTGAGTTTTTCTTTAAGTATATTAAAAGATTTGATGCAGTCATCTGAAAAGATGAATGGAGCATCTTTTTCTAGGAGTTTATTCATAGGAGTGACAATTTTAGAAAAATCTTTTATAAAACGTCGGTAAAAACCGGCATGCCCTAGAAAACTCCTAACTCCTCTAACATTGGTGGGATGTGGAAGTTTAGCAATTACATCTACTTTAGCTCTATCCACTTCAATTCCTTCCTTTGAAATTTTATGACCAAGAACAATGCCTTCTTTAACCATGAAATGACATTTCTCCCAATTAAGAACTAGATTTGATTGTTCACATCTAATAAGCATTCATTCAAGATTAACTAGACATGATTCAAAAGTATCACCGAAGACTGAAAAGTCATCCATGAAAACTTTCATGCATTCTTCTATCATGTCGTGAAAAATCTCCATCATACACCTTTGAAAGGTTGCAGGGGCGTTGCATAGTCCAAATGACATGCGTTTGTAAGCAAAAGTACCATAAGGGCACGTGAATGTGGTTTTCTCTTGATCCGTGGGTGCTATTGGAATTTGAAAATATCCGGAAAAACCATCAAGAAAACAATAGTAACTATTTCCGGCTAATCTTTCCAACATTTGATCAATAAAAGGTAAGGGAAAGTGATCTTTTCTGGTGGCGTCATTTAATTTTCTATAATCAATACATACACGCCATCCTGTTACAATCCTAGTAGGAATAAGCTCATTTTTCTCATTTGTAATGATAGTCATGCTACCTTTCTTAGGCACGCATTGAACTGGGCTTACCCATGGACTATCAGAAATTGGATAAATTAAACCTGCATCAAGCAGTTTAATAATTTCTTTCTTCACAACATCTTGCATATCCGAATTTAGTCTTCGTTGGCGTTGCACATACGTTTTATGACCTTCTTCCATAAGGATTTTATGTGTGCAATACGAAGGACTTATTCCTTTAATATCATGAATTTTCCATGCAATAGCTGGTTTATGAGCTTTTAACACAGAAATGAGTTGAGATTTTTCATTTTCAGTAAGAGAAGACGATATTATTACAGGTAATTCAAATTCATCATATAAATAAGCGTATTCCAAATGGTTTGGAAGTGGCTTTAACTCTAATGTCGGTGGTTCTTCTATCGATGATTTATATCGATAACTGTCTTCTTCTTTTAGCATTTGAATTTCTTCTGTTGTTGGTTCATATCCATTAGCCATAAGTGTAGCTAACATTTCAGTTTCATCAATTGGTTCAGTACCTTCTCCTAAAGAACATTCTCCTGTTCCTTGTAATTCTGGAAATTCTTCTAACAATTCTGCATGTGATTCTATAGTTTGAATATAAAAACATGTATCATCGGCAGATTGCGGTTGTTGCATTGCTCTATCAACTGAAAAGGTAACACTCTCGTCCTTTATACTTAGGGTTAGTTTCTTACCAAACACGTCTATCATTGCTTTAGCCGTGTTTAAGAATGGTCTTCCTAATATGAGAGGAACTTGAAAATCTTCTTCCATGTCCAGAACAACAAAATCTAATGGAAATACTAAAGTACCAACTTTAACTAGCATGTTTTCCATTATCCCTCTAGGATATTTTATTGATCGATCGGCTAGTTGTATACTTATTCTTGTTGGTTTCAATTCTCCAAGGTCTAGTTTAGCGTATCGTGAATACGACATTAAATTTATACTAGCACCTAAGTCTGCCAATGCTTCTATTGAACTAAGACTACCCAGAAAATATGGAATTGTGAAACTTTCTGGATCAGATAGTTTTTCTGGTATCTTATTCAACAGCACTGCAGAACAATTAGCATTCATAGTAACAGCCGAGAGTTCTTCCATTTTCTTTCTATTCGAGATTAGATCTTTCAGAAATTTAGCATATCTAGGCATTCCTGAAATCACATCAATGAAAGGAAGATTTACATTTATCTGTTTAAACATATCCAAGAATTTGGATTGCTCAGCTTCAAGTTTCTCTTTTCTCATTTTACTCGGGTAAGGAAGTGGTGGTTGGTATGGTTTAACATAAGGTTTAGCCTTAAATGTGTTATCTTCATTAACCTTTTCAACTACCGGTTCTTTTTCCTTATCTTGATCAGATTGTGGTTCTTGTGGAGTAGGAATAGCTTCATCAGAAATTACAGGTATTTCAGGTGGTTTAAGTGTAATACCACTTCTTGTGGTAATAGCTTTAGCTGTTTTATTCCGGGGGTTAGCATTTGTATCACTAGGTAGACTTCCCGATTTTCTTTCACCTATCAACCTTGCTAGGTTACTTACTTCTTGTTCCAAATTTTGAATAGAAGCTTGTTGATTTCTAAATGCTTAAGCATTTTGTTCATTGGTTTATTTCTGAGATGTGAAAAACTGTGTTTGAGATTCAACTAGCTTTGTCATCATATCTTCTAAATTTGGCTTTTTATCATCGGTTTGTGGTGGTTTGTTTTGAAAATTAGGTCTTTGCTGGTTGTAAGTATTATTAGATACTTGTTGATTGCTAGGTCCTTGTTGGTTGTTGTATGGAACATTTCGGTTATAATTCTGGTTTTGATTGTAAATTGGTCTTGGCAGTTGATAATTATTCTGATAATTATTTCCAGGCCTTTGGTTTATGTATGAAACATTCTCTCTTTGTTCGATTGTTAGTTCAATACTGAGACAATCTTTTGTTAAATGTGGTCCTCCACACTGCTCACAACTAATTCGTATTGAGTGGATATCTTTAGTCATCTTTTCCATTTGTCTCTCGACAGCATCTATCTTTGCGGAAATAAAATCTAAGTCATGGCTAGAATCGGCTCTAGCTGCTTTAGATGATCTAACGATATCTTTTTCTTGATGCCACTCATGTGAGTGGGAAGCAGTGTTATCAATAATTTTGTAAGCACCAGTTTCTGTTTTCTTCATAATAGAACCACCAGCCGCTATATCTATGTCTTTCCTTGTAGTGATGTCGCATCCTTGGTAGAATATTTGTACTATTTGACAGGTGTCTAAACCATGTTGCGGACATCCTCTCAATAACTTTCCAAATCTGGTCCATGCCTCATATAGAGTTTCATTTGGCTTTTGTGTGAACGTAACAATTTCTCCTTGAAGTCTCACGGCTTTAGATGCCGGAAAGAATTGTTTAAGAAATTTTTCAACTAAAACGTCCCATGTATCAATCGCCCTTCAGGTAACGATTCCAACCAATCTTTGGCTTCTCCTTTTAAAGTCCAGGGAAATAACATGAGATATATCTGTTCATCTTCAACTTCTCTTATTTTAAATAGAGTGCATATCCTATTAAAGGTACGAAGATGTTCATTTGGATCTTCCTTCGGCGCACTACTAAATTGGCATTGATTAGTCACCATGTGTAGAATTTGTCCTTTGATTTCATAATCTGGAGCATTTATGTCAGGTTGAGTAATTGCGTGACCTTGGCCAGTGCGTTTAGCTCGCATTCGGTCTTCCATACTTAGAGGTTCCAGATTCTCCATAATTGAATTTGTTGAATCTGAATCACTATAGGATTCTGATTTAATGGTTGGTTCCTCAACAATCTCTGTTTGAATGATTGGTGGTTCCGGAGGAAAGATTAATGGTTCAGGATCTATAAATTGTCCCTGAATATTCTTCGGATTCACAATTGTGAGGTCGGGTTCAAAAAAATGGATTATCGGAAATTTGAATTGGAGTACTTGGTCGACTGGATGACGATTCTAAAGAAAAATCAACGGCGACAATATTTGCTAGATGTCTTGATCGAGTTACAGGTGGTGAACGTACAAAAGGTGGTGAACGTTTTGCTCGGTGCATTCACTGAATATCCTATTAGTTATTAAAAAGGAAGAAAAATTATATAAGTTATCAAATTAATAGACTTTTCTGATTTTGCCCACGTTTCGAATAGCCAAAAGATGCAGCAGAGGGGCAGGATTCGTTTGGTCTCAATATAATTGAGTACTGTTTGGCTCCAATAACCCGGTCCACGTACAAATCCAACTATTACTACGAACCAGAAAATTTTGATGTCTATCAATTTAACCACTTAAAACAATTTTTCGTAAATTAAAGAAATTTAGAGAAAAAGTAGAAAATAAAATCTAAGTCCTAAAACTAGAATGTCGAGAAATAAGAGAGAAAAAGAGCGCGTCGAAAAACGTCGAAAAATAAAAAGGCGAAAAATAATAGGCGTTGAAAAATAAAAATAAGAAAGTATCGCGTCGAAACTTAAAAAGGAACTAAAAACTAAGAATTAAAAGTTGCGTCTTAAAATATTAAAGCTTAAAAGGAATTCTATATCTCAAAACGACAATAACTTAAAAAGGTACTAAAATATAAAATACAGCGTCGCAAAATTCTAAAGCACCTAAATCTTAGTCTAAAGAAAAAGCACTTAAGGGATTTTACGGCAAATCTTAAAAATCTAGAAATAAAAATACTATGGCAAAAACTATGACTTAATACTAAATACGAGCGAAAAATACAAATATTATGCTAAAATAATTAAAAAGATACAAAATATAAAAATATACTTAAAGTTATAAAAAGTACAATTTTTATAAAAAGTACAATTTTTATATTATTTATTTTATAAAACTATTAATTTTATAATTTAATTAAAACTAAATTAACTAATTAAATACTAAACCCTAATTAGGGTTATAATAAATAATAATAATAATAATTACCGTAATTAATGCTGAACTAGGGTTTCCTGTGGCGTGTCAGAGACTCCCATGCGATCGCATGAGATTTTGCCTTCGGGCTCATGCGATCGCATGAGCTAAGGTTTTGGGCCAGGTTACGGGCTGTAACAGTACGAGCCTCGAGTGATTTTTTTTTTCTGTTTTAATTTTTCTGTTTAATATATTTATATAATATATTTATATAAATTAAATAAAACTTATATTTTTATAAAATAAAGATAAAGAAACTTTTATAGAAGTTATATATTTAACAAACTCTTAAAAATATATAAATTTTGTTTTTCTTTTTATATTTTTGAATATATTATTTAAAACGTATTTTTACAAAAACGTATTTTTATAAAAGTAAACTTAAAAATTAATAAAAATCTTTTTTTATAGCGTTGCGCTTCCGGTGTTTTAGCTGATCCCCGGCAGCGGCGCCAAAAATACTTGATGTGTGTAGAGGTGTATATGAAATAGCTTATACTTTACTAGGAAATATTATTAAATATGATACAATTTTATACAAGATATTTATTTATTTATAGAATGGATATACCTAAACCTTGCTACAACACTTATAGGCAGTGTACCTAATCATACAGTAGTGTAGTTTTTAGTAAGTCCGGTTCGTTCCACAGGGAAATCTTTTAAACAAAGCTTAACGCTATATTAGTTTTAATTTATAAAAATACAAATATATATATAAGTAATATTATTATTATAAAAAGGGGTTTTTACCGTTTAATGACCGGTTTGTGAATTTTTAAAACTTTAGTCGCAGTTAAAACCTAAAACTAAAAAATTAAATAAATAAAAGACTTAATTTAAAGCGTAAAGTAAATAACGATAATAAAATTGCGAATAATAAAGGTGCGATAAAATAAAATTACGATAATTAAAGATTACGAAAATTAAAAGTGCAATTAAATACGATGACAATAAATAAAAGTGCGATAATTAGAAGTGCAATTAAATATGAAAATAATGGAATTATGCTTATTTAAACTTCCGTAATCATGATGTTTGACGTGTTGATTTTTAGTTTTATGCCCATGGGTTAATTGTCCTTTGTCCTGAATTATTTAATATGTCCGTCTGGTTTTTGTACATAACAGTCCATCAGTCATAAATATAAAGTGCGAGTGTCCTCGTCAAATTATCCTTATACCCGAAGTCAAATATTCTAACTAATTGGGGACTTAAACTGTAATAAGGTCTTAATACTTTGTTTAATAATTACATCAGGATATCGACTGCGTGTAACCCAAGGTTTTAATACTTTGTTATCAATTATGCCAAGTGTCCTTGTACATAATTTCACCCCTGTTTTAATAATTCCATAGACTATTAATCCATTCCCGTGTTCGGTTAAATGAACGATTATTCGTACATATAAATATCCCGCCCATCGTGTCCGATTGAGTGTATATGGTTATTTATAGGTATGTCCAATTGTAATCTTTATATTAAAATTAACAAACTATCATTTAGTTAAACAAATATAAAGCCCATTAATAGCCCATAGTCTAATTTCCACAAGTGTCGTTCTTTTGTCTACACCCCAATTATGGTACAAAGCCCAATTACCCAATTTTAATATTTTTAGTCCAACATCATGATTACTTCGACTTAAATAAGCATAATAATAATTTAGCTACGAGACATTAATGTAAAAAGGTTGAACATAACTTACAATGATTAAAAATAGCGTAGCGTTACACGGACAGAATTTCGACTCACACCCTTACAACATTCGCTAACATACCCTTATTATTAGAAATTAAAATTAAAATTAAAATTATAATATATATATATATATATATATATATATATATATATATATATATATATATATATATACGTTGAGAGAGTTGGATGGATGGATATATTAAACTGAACCAAACACGCGAATTTATAGGCCTGTGAGCTGAAAAGGGGCTCATGCGATCGCATGAGTTTTACTCCTCCAGCTCATGCGATCGCATGGCCAGCTGGGGAGGCTCACATGTCTTTTTTTTTTAGTTTGCCGACGGTTTATAAATAATAATATAATATATAAATAATTATAAGAATTATTTAAATATTATATTTTATTTATGTGCATAGTTGACTTGTAATTTTTAGTCCGTTGCGTCGAGCTTTGAGAGTTGACTCTGGTCCCGGTTCCGGATTTTCGAACGTCCTTGCGTATAATTTAATATCTTGTACTTTGCGTTTTGCTTCTTGTACTCTTGTAATTTTGAGACGTTTCTCATCAATAATTGGAACCTCTTTGATTGTATTTTGTACTTTTGAGCTTTTTGGTCGTTTGCGTCTTCAATTCGTCGAATCTGTCTTTTGTCTTCACCTTTTATTATTTAAACGAATATCACATGTAAATAGAACAATTGCAACTAAAAGCTTGTCTTTCTTGAGGGATAATGCTATGAAATATATGTTCGTTTTTAGCATTATCAAATATTCCCACACTTGAGCGTTGCTTGTCCTCAAGCAATATAGTTTTGAAATACTAGAATCACTTCTTTATTCTTCACACTTTATACATCAGTGATTTCTTTACGGCGGTATAAACAATGGTAGTAACGATGTGGTTTACAGTCCCACATGACTATAAAAATTTTAGATCCTTTAAGAAAATTGGATCTTTATGAAAACATTTGATCTTTTGAAAATTAAATCTAGCTTTTACCCTAGATAAGTTTTCCGGGATAACCCTTCACCGGTGTTTGCAAATTATTTTTGTGAGTTTGGTGGGTTTTAGATTTGAAAATTTTAGTTCAAAACTTGCGGTTTTGTGTCACCCACTTGCTAACCTTGTATTGGGAAAGCAACACGTCCAGTATACTTGTTCCGTATATTATCTTTCGGTAAACTACCGTCCGGTTGTAAAGGAAAGCGTTGAACAAGCAACTGTTAAGGCAATGTCCCCTGACATGCTTTTAATTATGGTCTATAACGTGTAGGATGCAATTACTATCCTTTGTAGGAGCAATAGTAAAGCTCACCCTTATAATTTTTTGGTCTGGCACAAGGTCCTGTCTTTGACCATGCTATGCAACAACCGTTCTTACAGTTGACACCCGATTTGGTTCAGGTGACCTAATGAATTCCAGGTGAATTCCTAGGATTTTACGTTCAATGGTAATGAACACATTGAAAAATGGGTTTTCAGAAAACAAATTGGTTTGAAATTTTGATCAAAATATTTTCTCGTTCACGCTCGAGTTTAGATATCATTGAATTCCATGAGTTTGTAATTCTCAATCTTTAAGGTCAATCTCAAAGATTGAGTAATATCAGTCTTAAAAGCTGATTTTTGATCTTTAAAGGAGATTATCCTTTCTGGGGATCTGATTCATTAGTCTTATCCAGCTAATTTGCATGGCGTCCTCCCCATTTTACAAGACAGATCCTCTCATGGTTAGGATAAGTCTGACCACTTGGCGACCCTGTTTGATTCTGAGGTCCGTGGATTTCCTGCTGATTTTAGAGATGACTTTTCTAGATTTTTCGTCAACCTACAGCTGGTCTGTACGACAACTTCATGACCTAAATCAAGAGGCGCGTTTCTTTTTCGGAAGACTTTACTTCCTTTTAATGATGGAATTGATTCATCGTGTAGATCCATCTTTCTTTCAAATATATTACAGTAAATCGGGTAAAATTGATTAAAATCGTCCAAAACAAAAGTATCTTCAGTTATTTATTACAAAAATATGTGACTTATGTTTTAAATAACTTGGTAAATTTTTCCACACTTGGCTTTTATTTTCTTTTATTTGCCTTTTTATTGTCCTCTATTCCATTTTAAATGAATTCTAACATTTTGGTTTGTTTCTCAATTTATGTCCTTTCCGAGGTAACAATAATTTCGGTGTTAACATCTAGTTTTATCGTTCATAAATATATATAAACATGATTTTGAGTTCATTTAATTGAAAATTTTGAAAAATTTTACTAGAATTGAGTAGTCAGTATATAAGACTAGGGCTGTTCTTTATTATCAGAGAGCACTAGATTCTAATACAACTACTGCTTTACTAGTATTTCTAATGGTAACCAAGTGTATAAGTTAAAAATTTTAAAAATCCGAAAGAATTTAACCCCTTCCAACACTTAAGATCTTGCAATGCCCTCATTTGCAAGAAATCAATAACAATTTAAATTTTTGAGAGTGATTAGCGTAGAAAAATAATTAAATTTTACCAAAGTTTCCAAACATATTGACGTTTGTTTGCTAGAATGATAAATGGTGCACATCATTTGTTCATTCCATCTTGTTGTTACATCACATTTGTTTTTCATTTTATCGTCAAAAGTACTAGCTTTTGCTGAACTTAATGCTAGTCTTTGACAGTGCGCTGTTTTACCCTGTTTTGTACAATTGACAATATACATACATACAAATATAAACATGCATGGCAATTTGAAATGGGACTTAAAATCCCACTTTCAAATCCTAAATGTGAAATATTAGTACGCAATAATAATAAAAATGATAAAAATTACATAAATATATCCAATAACATAAGTTTAAACATGAATAAGTAAAAAGATAAAAACATAAAAAACATAAAAATAACCAATGGAACTAAATCAGTCTGGATAGGGGTTCCAGTTCATCTCGTCAGGTGGGTTCCATTGTTGGTTATAGGTGTTCTGATAGGCTTGGTTATAGTCATACCGGTTAAAGGGTGGTCGGATGTCGGGGTTGTGTGGCAGAAAATGAGCAGGTCGAGTAGGCACGTAATTATTTGGTTCCTGATATGATAGCTGGCTCATGATTTGGTGCTGATGAACTAACCAGCTATCGTGTTGGCGTCACCTATAATCCTCGTATACTCGCTCGGAGTTCCACTGCTCGTACATACTATGTCTGGCAGCGCTCGTCATTGTTTCCTCATCTATACGAACGTGGACGTCAAGAATAGCATCTCGAAAGACATCCCTAATGTCTTCCGCTTCCTCCATTTCCTCGTCTGACCCTCTCTCTACCTGAGAATGATTACCTTCATAGGGCAATGCCTGGTTGCTTCTACTCTTCAATACCTTAGCACCCACATAAACCCTCAATCCTATGGTCTCATCCTATTCTCTACAAACCTGTAATGGACCCCCTTGGTTCCTATCAATACCTAAATACTCTCCAATGAGAGTAACAAAAATACCTCCTCCTATTATACTCCCGTACCATTTTAGATAAATAAAAACCAATACAGTAAGGGATATTAACAAAGCTTCTCGGGTCTCGAATACACTTTAGGTAAAATAAATCATGTAAGGTCATTTTCTCCTTATTGTGACCTCTCTGTGTAATCGAGTTAGCCAAAAATCTATGAATTACACGAAGCTCGACTTTGTTAATATGTAAGTAGGAGTGTTTTCCTCCCAGTGTAAAAACATTATAGTTTGACATACGCCTCCAAACGGCGTTCGCGTCAAAGTTCCTATCTACCCTTTCACCACGATAAATCAAACTCATACAATCGGGTAGTAGCAATTCACTAGGAGTGTAAATCTGTAATGCCCTGGCCATGTCCATCATGGACATTCTGTACATCCTACCGCCAAGGATAAATCTAAGAAAACTTCTATCATCTAACCTATCTACATCTACATTTAACGCTATAGTACTCATCAGCTCAACACACCATTCCTTATATACAGGTCTACGAATGGTGAAAAGACGTTCCTAATCTGTAAAAGAAGAACTACCATACCTTTGAATCAAATGCTGTCTAACACGGTCAGCTAGATGGACCGTTTCTAAAGGATTCCAATCAATTACCCTCGGCACCTCTACCTCTTTTGTTACTAATTTGAATTTATTACTTTGATATGATGGGTAATCTCTCCATCGTCTATCGAATCTCAAATTAGGATGCAATGTGTGTTCAGGAATTGTTGGGTATTGTACAGGTGGATGTGGCAGAACTACTATGAATTCAATAGGTAATTGTAGCGGGTCATAATAAGGTATGTGCTGATCAGGCTTTTGTCGTGGTTCCTGTTGTGGTACTTGTTCAGGTTCTGGCTCGTATTGCATTTCTGGTTTTGGAGCTGGAGCAGGTCGTCTAGATGATGATGATCCTGAACCTCCAGTATCAGCTCTCTGCAAAACACATTAAACACAAAGTTTGTGCATCCAAATATGCATTAGTGTTAGCAAAATAACAACTTAAATTAACCACAATAACATGTTAAATCAAACTTAAACTTATACGCATTTTCACAATTTTTACAATTCTACACTTTTTTAAATAAGCACATATGAAAATGTAGATAAAGTTCATAAGCATTTAACTCAAATAACATGTTAAAATAGTCATTACTAGCAATTAAACAAGTCTCAAATGGCAAATATATCAAATTAATCATGTTCATGAATTTTGCACCTAAAAAGTCCACTTTAATCTTCAAAAATCATGTTTAGGATCAATGTTTGGATCATTTAGCTACCTAAACATGTTACACTACTTAATTTAGTAATAATTCATGACAAAAATCGGCCATAACCTGTTTATATCAAAAAGCCCCAAATTGCTCAAGAACACAAACCCTAGATTTCTAAAATTTTGAAGTTTTTGGCTTCAAATCATGTTAAATAGCATCAATCTAGGTTATACATGCATAAAATACTAACAATTTAATACTAATTACACTAGAAATTAACAAAATTGCATTAGGTAAAATATTGGTAATTATCACAAAAACTAGAAAATTTATGAGTTTAGGAGTGTAATTTTTTACCTTTTTGCTGAAGAATGTGTAGTGACCCGAACTTTTCCATGTTTATATATATTAATTAAGATTGATATTTACATGATTAAATGTTTCCAACATGTTAAGCAATCAAACTTGTTAAGACTTGATTAATTGAAATATGTTTCATATAGACAATTGACCACCCAAGTTGACCGGTGATTCACGAACGTTAAAACTTGTAAAAACTATATGATGACATATATATGGATATATATATAGTTAACATGATACTATGATAAGTAAACATATCATTAAGTATATTAACAATGAACTACATATGTAAAAACAAGACTACTAACTTAATGATTTTTAAACGGGACATATATGTAACGATTATCGTTGTAAAGACATTTAATGTATATATATCATATTAAGAGATATTCATACATGATAATATCATTATAATCTAATAATTTAAAATCTCATTTTATATTATAAACATTGGGTTAACAACATTTAACAAGATCGTTAACCTAAAGGTTTCAAAACAACACTTACATGTAACGACTAACGATGACTTAACGACTCAATTAAAATGTATATACATGTAGTGTTTTAATATGTATTTATACACTTTTTAAAGACTTCAATAAACTTATCAAAATACTTCTACTTAACAAAAATGCTTACAATTACATCCTCGTTCAGTTTCATCAACAATTCTACTCGTATGCACCCGTATTCATACTCGTACAATACACAGCTTTTAGATGTATGTACTATTGGTATATACACTTCAATGATCAGCTCTTAGCAGACCATGTGAGTCACCTAACACATGTGGGAACCATCATTTGGCAACTAGCATGAAATATCTCATAAAATTACAAAAATATGAGTAATCATTCATGACTTATTTACATGAAAACAAAATTACATATCCTTTATATCTAATCCATACACCAACGACCAAAAACACCTACAAACACTTTCATTCTTCAATTTTCTTCATCTAATTGATCTCTCTCAAGTTCTATCTTCAAGTTCTAAGTGTTCTTCATATATTCTACAAGTTCTAGTTACATATAATCAAGAATACTTTCAAGTTTGCTAGCTCACTTGCAATCTTGTAAGGTGATCATCCAACCTCAAGAAATCTTTGTTTCTTACAGTAGGTTATCATTCTAATACAAGATAATAATCATATTCAAACTTTGGTTCAATTTCTATAACTATAACAATCTTATTTCAAGTGATGATCTTACTTGAACTTGTTTTCGTGTCATGATTCTGCTTCAAGAACTTCGAGCCATCCAAGGATCCATTGAAGCTAGATCCATTTTTTTCTTTTCCAGTAGGTTTATCCAAGGAACTTAAGGTAGTAATGATGTTCATAACATCATTCGATTCATATATATAAAGCTATCTTATTCGAAGGTTTAAACATGTAATCACTAGAACATAGTTTAGTTAATTCTAAACTTGTTCGCAAACAAAAGTTAATCCTTCTAACTTGACTTTTAAAATCAACTAAACACATGTTCTATATCTATATGATATGCTAACTTAATGATTTAAAACCTGGAAACACGAAAAACACCGTAAAACCGGATTTACGCCGTCGTAGTAACACCGCGGACTATTTTGGGGTAGTTAATTAAAAACTATGATAAACTTTGATTTAAAAGTTGTTATTATGAGAAAATGATTTTTATTATGAACATGAAACTATATCCAAAAATTATGGTTAAACTCAAAGTGGAAGTATGTTTTCTAAAATGGTCATCTAGACGTCGTTCTTTCGACTGAAATGACTACCTTTACAAAAACGACTTGTAACTTATTTTTCTTACTATAAACCTATACTTTTTCTGTTTAGATTCATAAAATAGAGTTCAATATGAAACCATAGCAATTTGATTCACTCAAAATGGATTTAAAATGAAGAAGTTATGGGTAAAACAAGATTGGATAATTTTTCTCATTTTAGCTACGTGAAAATTGGTAACAAATCTATTCCAACCATAACTTAATCAACTTGTATTGTATATTATGTAATCTTGAGATACCATAGACACGTATACAATGTTTCGACCTATCATGTCGACACATCTATATATATTTCGGAACAACCATAGACACTCTATATGTGAATGTTGGAGTTAGCTATACAGGGTTGAGGTTGATTCCAAAATATATATAGTTTGAGTTGTGATCAATACTGAGATACATATACACTGGGTCGTGGATTGATTCAAGATAATATTTATCGATTTATTTCTGTACATCTAACTGTGGACAACTAGTTGTAGGTTACTAACGAGGACAGCTGACTTAATAAACTTAAAACATCAAAATATATTAAAAGTGTTGTAAATATATTTTGAACATACTTTGATATATATGTATATATTGTTATAGGTTCGTGAATCAACCAGTGGCCAAGTCTTACTTCTCGACGAAGTAAAAATCTGTGAAAGTGAGTTATAGTCCCACTTTTAAAATCTAATATTTTTGGGATGAGAATACATGCAGGTTTTATAAATGATTTACAAAATAGACACAAGTACGTGAAACTACATTCTATGGTTGAATTATCGAAACCGAATATGCCCCTTTTTATTAAGTCTGGTAATCTAAGAATTAGGGAACAGACACCCTAATTGACGCGAATCCTAAAGATAGATCTATTGGGCCTAACAAACCCCATCCAAAGTACCGGATGCTTTAGTACTTCGAAATTTATATCATATCTGAAGGGTGTCCCGGAATGATGGGGATATTCTTATCTATATGCATCTTGTTAATGTCGGTTACCAGGTGTTCACCATATGAATGATTTTTATCTCTATGTATGGGATGTGTATTGAAATATGAAATCTTGTGGTCTATTGTTACGATTTGATATATATAGGTTAAACCTATAACTCACCAACATTTTTGTTGACGTTTAAAGCATGTTTATTCTCAGGTGAATACTAAGAGCTTCCGCTGTTGCATACTAAAATAAGGACAAGATTTAGAGTCCATGTTTGTATGATATTTTGTAAAAACTGCATTCAAGAAACTGATTTCGATGTAACATATTTGTATTGTAAACCATTATGTAATGGTCGTGTGTAAAACATGATATTTTAGATTATCATTATTTGATAATCTACGTAAAGCTTTTTAAACCTTCATTTATGAAATAAAGGTTATGGTTTGTTTTAAAAATGAATGCAGTCTTTGAAAAACGTCTCATATAGAGGTCAAAACCTCGCAATGAAATCAATTAATATGGAACATTTTTAATCAATAAGAACGGGACATTTCAGTTGGTATCCGAGCGTTGGTCTTAGAGAACCAGAATTTTGCATTAGTGTGTCTTATCGAGTTTGTTAGGATGCATTAGTGAGTCTGGACTTCGACCGTGTTTACTTGAAAAATGAGTGCTTAACAAATTTTGTTGGAAACTATATATTTTTAACATGTGAATATTATGTGATATATTAATCTCTTAACGCGTTTGATATTATGTAATAGATGTCTACCTCTAGAACAAGTCCCATTAACTCACCTAATAATAATGAAGAGTCAAATGTAAATTGGAATGATTCGTGGACTGATTCACAAGTTCCCGAAGAGGAACCGGAAGAAGAGTCGGAACCGGAAGAAGAATCAGAACCAGAAGAGGAGGAATCGGAGGAGGAAATAGAACCGGTGGGGGAAATAATAAAACGGTTAAGTAAAAGAAAATCCTCAACCAACCGACCAAGGTTAATTATGGTCAATGGTGTTTCCGCCAAGGAAGCAAAATATTGGGAGGATTACCAATTCTCCGATGAATCGGATTCCGACGAGAATTCCGATGATGTTATAGAAATTACCCCAACTGAATTTAAAAAGGCAAAAGAAAATAATAAGGGAAAGGGCATAAAAATAGAGAAATCTAATTCCAACCCGATGAACTTTATATGTATCGTCAACCCCCGAAGCCCTTAAGTTGTAACAATGACCCGGGAACCTCTAAACCACCAGGTTTTTCTAAACCAATGTGGAAAACGACGGCTCGTATTAGGGGAACATCATATATCCCTAGAAACTTGGCAAAACGAACCAAAACCGAAGAAGAAGAAACGAGCGAGTCGGAATAAGATAGTTGTATTCGTGTGGTGTAATATATGTAATATAGTGTGCTTATGCTTTATGATATATGTAAAAATTACTTGTATTAATAAGTAATTTTTTTATGAATCTAACTCTTGTCTATTTTACAGTTTAAAAACACAAAATGGATAGACAACCCAATATTTTAAGAGACCTACCCGGAGACATGATTGATGAAATCTTGTCTAGAGTCGGTCAGAATTCTTCGGCACAACTATTTAAGGCGAGATCAGTTTGTAAGATATTTGAAGAACGTTCCAAGAATGCCTTGGTTTATAAAAGGCTTTCGTTCGAAAGATAGGGGATATCACATTGGAAAATCCATAAGTTACGATGTGTTTACTTTGACGCATATATTGCGGGGAACCCAAATGCTATTTTACGCAATGGGTTAAGAAATTATTTTGACTCAATATATCCGAATATTGGACTTCGTGATTTAGAAAAAGCGGCTAACATGCAACATAAAGAAGCATGTTATGCTTACGGATTAGTAATGTTCGCTTCTCACCAAAGTGAGAACAAGAACATCGGGCTACAACTATTAAACAAAACGTTTCCTACAAGTGACGGAGTCGGTAATTGGGGTAAGAAATGAGGTTTTTAGATTGTTACGGGACTGTTGGACATTACGTAACCCTCGTCCCTTTGACGACATTACAACACGCTATCTTATCAACGGCCATAACGGTTATGTTCCACAAGACCAAGGATGGGAAGTAGTCCTAGTAAAACCAGAATGCATGACTTGTTTCTGGACGTATGAATTACGTGTCTTTATTAACTTTGCTGAACGACTTGTGTACTAGCTAGAATTATCTTCACAACCATCTTGCATCAAATTTATTGTGTGCTATATTTCATGCTATATGTAAAATAAGCGGTATTGTAAGTTTGTAAAATATTGTGTAAAAGTTTGAACGCGAAATATTATTATAATCAGTTTTTCATATAGAATTGTAGTAGTTGAATTGTATATTAGCTACTAAGTATGAACTTAACGGGTAGGTACTACCCGAATTTAAACTTATAAAACGCTAATATGAAGAAAAAGCTTTTATAAATGAGTTCTTATTATGCTACGAAATACTATTAACTACTCTTAATATTCTGTATGATTAACTTGTTCCATTTGACTATTTTGAAGGAAATGGCACCGACTACTCGACACACCGTGAATATGAATGAAGAGGAATTCCGTACTTTTCTAGCTTCAAACATAGGCGCAGTAAAGGCTGCGCTACATACCAACAATAACCTTGGATCTAGCAGTACAGGAAATCGTGTAGGATGCACCTACAAAGAATTCACTGCCTGCAAACCTTTGGAATTTGATGGAACTGAAGGACCGATCGGATTGAAACGGTGGACCGAGAAAGTCGAATCGGTGTTTGCCATAAGTAAGTGTACTGAAGAGGACAAAGTGAAGTACGCTACGCATACCTTCACAGGTTCTGCGTTAACATGGTGGAATACCTATCTAGAGCAAGTAGGACAAGACGATGCGTACGCACTACCGTGATCAGCATTCAAGCACTTGATGAACGAGAAGTACCGTCCCAGAACCGAGGTCAATAAGCTCAAGACAGAACTTAGAGGGTTACGAACCCAAGGATTTGATATTACCACGTACGAAAGACGATTCACAGAATTGTGCCTATTGTGTCCGGGAGCATTCGAAGATGAGGAAGAGAAGATCGACGCGTTTGTGAAAGGATTATCGGAAAGAATCCAAGAAGATATAAGTTCACATGAGCCCGCCTCCATACAACAGGCATGTAGAATGGCTCACAAACTAGTGAACCAGATTGAAGAAAGAATTAAAGAACAGACTGCTGAAGAGGCCAATGTGAAGCAAGTCAAAAGAAAGTGGGAGGAAAACGGTGATAAGAATCACCAATACAACAACAACAACAATTACAACAATAATCGCAACAATTATCCCAACAATCGCAACATCAATCGCAACTACAATAAACGGCCCAACAACAACAACAACAACAACAACATCAACTACAACAATCATCCCAACAACAATAATAACCGCAACAACAACAACAATCAGAAGCAGCTATGCCAAAGGTGTGAAAAGTATCACTCGGGGTTCTGCACCAAATTTTGCAACAAGTGTAAAAGAAATGGTCATAGCGCGGTGAAGTGTGTGGTCTATGGACCAGGGGTTAATAGAACGAAAGGAACAAATGGTGTCGGAACGAGTAATGGCGGAGCAAGTAGTGTCGGAGCAAGTAATGCCAATGTAGTTTGTTATAAATGTGGAAAACCGGGCCACATTATTAGAAATTGCCCGAACCAGGAGAACACGAATGGACAATGCCACGGAAGAGTTTTCAATATTAATGCGGCAGAGGCACAGGAAGACCCGGAGCTTGTTACGGGTACGTTTCTTATTGACAATAAATCTTCTTACGTTTTATTTGATTCGGGTGCGGATAGAAGCTATATGAGTAGAGATTTTTGTGCTAAATTAAGTTGTCCATTGACGCCTTTGGATAGTAAATTTTTACTTGAATTAGCAAATGGTAAATTAATTTCAGCAGATAATATATGTCGGAATCGAGAAATTACACTGGTTAGCGAAACATTTAAGATTGATTTGATACCAGTAGAGTTAGGGAGTTTTGATGTGAGTTGAAAGAAGTGAAAGCAGAGATCGTTTGTTACAAAAATGCAATTCGCATTATACGAGAAAAAGAAAAACCCTTAATGGTGTACGGAGAAAAGGGCAACACGAAGCTACATCTTATTAGTAATTTGAAGGCACAAAAACTAATAAGAAAAGGTTGCTATGCTGTTCTAGCACACGTCGAGAAAGTACAAACTGAAGAAAAGAGCGTCAATGATGTTCTCGTCGCAAAAGAATTTCCCGATGTATTTCCGAAAGAATTACCGGGACTACCTCCACATCGATCTGTTGAATTTCAAATAGATCTTGTACCAGGAGCTGCACCAATAGCTCGTGCTCCTTATAGTCTCGCACCCAGCGAGATGAAAGAACTGCAAAGCCAACTGCAAGAACTATTAGAACGTGGTTTCATTCGACCAAGCACATCACCATGGGGAGCTCCTGTTTTGTTTGTCAAGAAGAAAGATGGTACATTCAGGTTGTGTATCGACTACCGAGAGTTGAACAAACTTACCATCAAGAACCGCTACCCACTACCGAGAATCGACGACTTATTTGATCAACTACAAGGCTCGTCTGTTTATTCAAAGATTGACTTACGTTCCGGGTATCATCAAATGCGGGTGAAAGAAGATGATATTCCAAAGACTGCTTTCAGAACACGTTACGGTCATTACGAGTTTATGGTCATGCCGTTTGGTTTAACTAATGCACCAGCTGTGTTCATGAACCTTATGAACCGAGTGTGTGGACCATACCTTGACAAGTTTGTCATTGTTTTCATTGATGACATACTTATTTACTCAAAGAATGACCAAGAACAAGGTGAACATTTGAGAAAGGTGTTAGAAGTATTGAGGAAGGAAGAATTGTACGCTAAGTTTTCAAAGTGTGCATTTTGGTTGGAAGAAGTTCAATTCCTCGATCACATAGTGAACAAAGAAGGTATTAAGGTGGACCCGGCAAAGATAGAAACTGTTGAAAAGTGGGAAACCCCGAAAACTCCGAAACACATACGCCAGTTTTTAGGACTAGCTGGTTACTACAGAAGGTTCATCCAAGACTTTTCCAGAATAGCAAAACCCTTGACTGCATTAACGCATAAAGGGAAGAAATTTGAATGGAATGATGAACAAGAGAAAGCGTTTCAGTTATTGAAGAAAAAGCTAACTACGGCACCTATATTGTCATTGCCTGAAGGGAATGATGATTTTGTGATTTATTGTGACGCATCAAAGCAAGGTCTCGGTTGTGTATTAATGCAACAAACGAAGGTGATTGCTTATGCGTCTAGACAATTGAAGATTCACGAACAAAATTATACGACGCATGATTTTGAATTAGGCGCGGTTGTTTTTGCATTAAAGACTTGGAGGCACTACTTATATGGGGTCAAAAGTATTATATATACCGACCACAAAAGTCTTCAACACATATTTAATCAGAAACAACTGAATATGAGGCAGCGTAGGTGGATTGAATTATTGAATGATTACGACTTTGAGATTCGTTACCACCCGGGGAAGGCAAATGTGGTAGCCGATGCCTTGAGCAGGAAGGACAGAGAACCCATCCGAGTAAAATCTATGAATATAATGATTCACACTAACCTTACTACTCAAATAAAGGAGGCGCAACAAGGAGTTTTAAAAGAGGGAAATTTAAAGGATGAAATACCAAAAGGATCGGAGAAGCATCTTAATATTCGGGAAGACGGAACCCGGTATAGGGCTGAAAGAATTTGGGTACCAAAATTTGGAGATATGAGAGAAATGGTACTTAGAGAAGCTCATAAAACCAGATACTCAATACATCCTGGAACGGGGAAGATGTACAAGGATCTCAAGAAACATTTTTGGTGGCCGGGTATGAAAGCCGATGTTGCTAAATACGTAGGAGAATATTTGACGTGTTCTAAGGTCAAAGCTGAGCATCAGAAACCATCAGGTCTACTTCAACAACCCGAAATCCCGAAATGGAAATGGGAAAATATTACCATGGATTTCATCACTAAATTGCCAAGGACTGCAAGTGGTTTTGATACTATTTGGATAATAGTTGATCGTCTCACCAAATAAGCACACTTCCTGCCAATAAGAGAAGATGACAAGATGGAGAAGTTAGCACGATTGTATTTGAAGGAAGTCTTCTCCAGACATGGAATACCAATCTCTATTATCTCTGATAGGGATGGCAGATTTATTTCAAGATTCTGGCAGACATTACAGCAAGCATTAGGAACTCGTCTAGACATGAGTACTGCCTATCATCCACAAACTGATGGGTAGAGCGAAAGGACGATACAAACGCTTGAAGACATGCTACGAGCATGTGTTATTGATTTCGGAAACAGTTGGGATCGACATCTACCATTAGTAGAATTTTCCTACAACAACAGCTACCATTCAAGCATTGAGATGGCGCCGTTTGAAGCACTTTATGGTAGAAAGTGCAGGTCTCCGATTTGTTGGAGTGAAGTGGGGGATAGACAGATTACGGGTCCGGAGATTATACAAGAAACTACCGAGAAGATCATCCAAATTCAACAACGGTTGAAAACCGCCCAAAGTCGACAAAAGAGCTACGCTGACATTAAAAGAAAAGATATAGAATTTGAAATTGGAGAGATGGTCATGCTTAAAGTTGCACCTTGGAAAGGCGTTGTTTAATTTGGTAAACGAGGGAAATTAAATCCAAGGTATATTGGACCATTCAAGATTATTGATCGTGTCGGACCAGTAGCTTACCGACTTGAGTTACCTCAACAACTCGCGGCTGTACATAACACTTTCCACATCTCGAATTTGAAGAAATGTTTTGCTAAAGAAGATCTCACTATTCCGTTAGATGAAATCCAAATCAACGAAAAACTTCAATTCATCGAAGAACCCGTCGAAATAATGGATCGTGAGGTTAAAAGACTTAAGCAAAATAAGATACCAATTGTTAAGGTTCGATGGAATGCTTGTAGAGGACTCGAGTTCACCTAGGAGCGTGAAGATCAGATGAAGAAGAAATACCCGCATCTATTTCCAGAAGATTCGTCAACACCTTCAACAGCTTAAAATTTCGGGACGAAATTTATTTAACGGGTAGGTACTGTAGTGACCCGAACTTTTCCATGTTTATATATATTAATTGAGATTGATATTTACATGATTAAATGTTTTCAACATGTTAAGCAATCAAACTTGTTAAGACTTGATTAATTGAAGTATGTTTCATATAGACAATTGACCACCCAAGTTGACCGGTGATTCACGAACGTTAAAACTTGTAAAAACTATATGATGACATATATATGGATATATATATAGTTAACATGATACTATGATAGGTAAACATATCATTAAGTATATTAACAATGAACTACATATGTAAAAACAAGACTACTAACTTAATGATTTTTAAACGGGACATATATGTAACGATTATCGTTGTAAAGACATTTAATGTATATATATCATATTAAGAGATATTCATACATGATAATATCATGATAATATAATAATTTAAAATCTCATTTGATATTATAAACATTGGGTTAACAACATTTAACAAGATCGTTAACTTAAAGGTTTCAAAACAACACTTACATGTAACGACTAACGATGACTTAACGACTCAGTTAAAATGTATATACATGTAGTTTTTTAATATGTATTTATACACTTTTGAAAGACTTCAATAAACTTATCAAAATACTTCTACTTAACAAAAATGCTTACAATTACATCCTCGTTCAGTTTCATCAACAATTCTACCCGTATTCGTACTCGTACAATACACAGCTTTTAGATGTATATACTATTGGTATATACACTCCAATGATCAGCTCTTAGCAGACCATGTGAGTCACCTAACACATGTGGGAACCATTATTTGGCAACTAGCATGAAATATCTTATAAAATTACAAAAATATGAGTAATCATTCATGACTTATTTACATGAAAACAAAATTACATATCCTTTATATCTAATCCATACACCAACGACCAAAAACACCTACAAACACTTTCATTCTTCAATTTTCTTCATCTAATTGATCTCTCTCAAGTTCTATCTTCAAGTTCTAAGTGTTCTTCATATATTCTACAAGTTCTAGTTACATAAAATTAAGAATACTTTCAAGTTTGCTAGCTCACTTCCAATCTTGTAAGGTGATCATCCAACCTCAAGAAATCTTTGTTTCTTACAGTAGGTTATCATTCAAATACAAGGTAATAATCATATTCAAACTTTGGTTCAATTTCTATAACTATAACAATCTTATTTCAAGTGATGATCTTACTTGAACTTGTTTTCGTGTCATGATTCTGCTTCAAGAACTTCGAGCCATCCAAGGATCCGTTGAAGCTAGATCCATTTTTCTCTTTTCCAGTAGGTTTATCCAAGGAACTTAAGGTAGTAATGATGTTCATAACATCATTCGATTCATATATATAAAGCTATCTTATTCGAAGGTTTAAACTTGTAATCACTAGAACATAGTTTAGTTAATTCTAAACTTGTTCGCAAACAAAAGTTAATCCTTCTAACTTGACTTTTAAAATCAACTAAACACATGTTCTATATCTATATGATATGCTAACTTAATGATTTAAAACCTGGAAACACGAAAAACACCGTAAAACCGGATTTACGCCGTCGTAGTAACACCGCGGGCTGTTTTGCGTTAGTTAATTAAAAACTATGATAAACTTTGATTTAAAAGTTGTTATTCTGAGAAAATGATTTTTATTATGAACATGAAACTATATCCAAAAATTATGGTTAAACTCAAAGTGGAAGTATGTTTTCTAAAATGGTCATCTAGACGTCGTTCTTTCGACTGAAATGACTACCTTTACAAAAACGACTTGTAACTTATTTTTCTGACTATAAACCTATACTTTTTCTGTTTAGATTCATAAAATAGAGTTCAATATGAAACCATAGCAATTTGATTCACTCAAAACGGATTTAAAATGAAGAAGTTATGGGTAAAACAAGATTGGATAATTTTTCTCATTTTAGCTACGTGAAAATTGGTAACAAATCTATTCCAACCATAACTTAATCAACTTGTATTGTATATTATGTAATCTTGAGATAACATAGACACGTATACAATGTTTCGACCTATCATGTCGACACATCTATATATATTTCGGAACAACCATAGACACTCTATATGTGAATGTTGGAGTTAGCTATACAGGGTTGAGGTTGATTCCAAAATATATATAGTTTGAGTTGTGATCAATACTGAGATACGTATACACTGGGTCGTAGATTGATTCAAGATAATATTTATCGATTTATTTCTGTACATCTAACTGTGGACAACTAGTTGTAGGTTACTAACGAGGACAGCTGACTTAATAAACTTAAAACATCAAAATATATTAAAAGTGTTGTAAATATATTTTGAACATACTTTGATATATATGTATATATTGTTATAGGTTCGTGAATCAACCAGTGGCCAAGTCTTACTTCCCGACGAAGTAAAAATCTGTGAAAGTGAGTTATAGTCCCACTTTTAAAATCTAATATTTTTAGGATGAGAATACATGCAGGTTTTATAAATGATTTACAAAATAGACACAAGTACGTGAAACTACATTCTATAGTTGAATTATCGAAATCGAATATGCCCCTTTTTATTAAGTCTGGTAATCTAAGAATTAGGGAACAGACACCCTAATTGACGTGAATCCTAAAGATAGATCTATTGGGCCTAACAAACCCCATCCAAAGTACCGGATGCTTTAGTACTTCGAAATTTATATCATATCCGAAGGGTGTCCCGGAATGATGGTGATATTCTTATATATATGCATCTTGTTAATGTTGGTTACCAGGTGTTCACCATATGAATGATTTTTATCTCTATGTATGGGATGTGTATTGAAATATGAAATCTTGTGGTCTATTGTTACGATTTGATATATATAGGTTAAACCTATAACTCACCAACATTTTTGTTGACGTTTAAAGCATGTTTATTCTCAGGTGAATACTAAGAGCTTCCGCTGTTGCATACTAAAATAAGGACAAGATTTAGAGTCCATGTTTTTATGATATTGTGTAAAAACTGCATTCAAGAAACTGATTTCAATGTAACATATTTGTATTGTAAACCATTATGTAATGGTCGTGTGTAAAACAGGATATTTTAGATTATCATTATTTGATAATCTACGTAAAGCTTTTTAAACCTTTATTTATGAAATAAAGGTTATGGTTTGTTTTAAAAATGAATACAGTCTTTGAAAAACGTCTCATATAGAGGTCAAAACCTCGCAACGAAATCAATTAAACCTTTTGTTTCTGGCCTGATTTTTATGGCCATGCGATCGCATGGCTGCAAAGGCCAAACTCCATGCGATCGTATGGAGTCCCGGGTACAGTGTTTTTGCATTTTTTTTTTTATTTTTTATAAAAACCTTATACTTTATAAGACATATAATTAATAAAATTTTAAAAATTTGTTTCTTTTTTTAGGATGAGGGCATTTCGGATCATTGTCCTAGTCCGTCCCTCGACAAAATTTTAAAATTTGTCACTTTTTAATCGCGGTTTTAAAAGTAAAGATTTTTGGGTTTTTTAATGTTTTTGGCATACTTTAATTCAATAAGATTAAAAATAATGATAATAAAAGTTCTCGTCCCTCCCTTGGGTAGAGCAATTTCGGTTCAACGATCTAGTCTTCAACTCACGATGAATTTTAAAAATCATATTTTTAACTTAGCGAAATAAAGTATATTTTTATTTTTAAAATCACACCAAACTTAAATTTAAAATGCATAAAATTAAAAATTCATATTAAAAATTCACACCAAACTTAAATTATAAATGCATAATTAAAAATTCACACCAAACTTAAATTATATTTTTGTTTTTATACATACAAACTTATATTAAAAATATTAATTTTTCAAATATTTACAATTTTAAATATATTGATTTAAAAAGTTTACAATATTATTTTAATATTAATTTTAAAAACAAAGTAAAAATAAAATTAAAAATCTTTTTGGCTTTTATCCCACTTTAATCAATCAAATATTATCAAAAATATGCGCCCCTCTTTTCGATAAAGTAATTTCGGTTCATAACCTAGTTTAACTCATGACGAATTTTTGAAATATTTTGGGTTGATTGATTAAAGATATTTATACCTTAAGAATAAACGGTAAATTTCGCAGTGATGTAATAAATTTTTGTATGATATCAATAATTTCGGTTGCAAGACCTAATTTTATCGAATACCAATTTAATACTATATAGCGAACAAATTAGCGTTTATTATCAAAAGGTTAAAAATAAAAATAAAAATAAAAATGAAAACTGTACATACTTACCTGTGAGAAATATTTCTTAATGATATGCTCTAGCCCACTCATAAGATAGTCGGACTAATTGGTTTTCCATGGTTACATAGGCGTAACCTCGAGTATTCAACGTTTTTTTCTTCTAAACATATGAACGGTCCATCTCTGCATAGCGTAACAAATTCAGTATTGGAATATGTCTGATTCGTCGAGCATTTTCCTTCGTGTGACCATTTTCCGCATTTGTGACATCTTTCAAGGTGTCGTGCTCTTCTTTTCGCTGCGGATTTTGATCTTCCTTTACCAAATTGTAACTTATTATTTTCGCATCTGGATTCTTTTCTTACTCCGTCCAATTTACCTCTGATTAATGATACTATTTCACTTGGAAGTGTGTCAATATTACGTTTAGTGATCAAAGCGTGTAGCATTAGACCATGGTTTAATTCACAGGAAGTCTTCATCTCGTAAAACCTAAAAAAAATAAAAATTCAGAATGGGGGGAGAAGACTAGTTCTTTAGGGTCTGCTAGGGAAAGACCATTCGGGTTCCATTTTCGAGAACTACACGAAAACAGAAAATCTAACTCTAACAGAAATACATATTATCCTTTAAAGACTTGATTCTCCCCACACTTAGTTAGCTGTGGTGTCGAAATTGTGATTAACTTCGTTGTCAACTTCCATCGGACTATCTATGTAATGTTTAACTCTGTGACCATTAACCTTAAATTCAATCCCATTTGAATTTATTAATTCTACTTTTCCGTACGGGAAAACTATTTTGACTATGAATGGTCCAGACCATCTTGATTTCAATTTTCCAGGAAATAGCTTGAATCGTGAATTGAAAAGAAGAACTCTGTCTCCTTCTTTAAATTCTTTTGAACTTCTGATTCTTTTATCATGCCATTTCTTCGTTCTTTCTTTATAGATCAACGAATTTTCATATGCTTCATGTCTCAATTCTTATAATTCGTTTAATTGACTTAACCGTAGACGTCCAGCTTCATGTAAATCAAGATTACATGTCTTCAAAGCCCAGAATGCTTTGTGTTCAATTTCTACTAGAAGATGACATGCTTTTCCGTAAACGAGTTTAAAAGGTGTGGTACCAATTGGAGTTTTGTAGGCTGTTCTAAAAGCCCAGAGTGCATCCTCCAATTTCATGGACCATTCCTTCGGATTTGATCCTACGGTTTTCTCTAGAATACGTTTTAAAGCTCTGTTGGTATTTTCAACTTGTCCACTTATTTGTAGATGATATGCGGTGGAGATTTTATGAGTTAATCCATATCTTTTGAGAACTTTCTCAAGTTGATTATTACAAAAATGAGTTCCCCGATCACTTATTAAAGCTTTCGGTGTTCCAAACCTTGTAAAAAGACGTTTTAAAAAGTTGACTACAACTCGTGCATCATTAGTCGGGAGAGCTTGTGCTTCCGCTCATTTAGATATACATAATCAATGGCTACGAGAATGTAGAGATTATTATGAGATTTTGGAAATGGACCCATAAATTCAATACCCCAAATGTCAAATACTTCACATACTTGAATGACATTTTGTGGCATTTCATCACGTTGACTTATTTTTCCGGCCCTTTGACATGCATCACAGGATTTGCAAAGAAGGTGTGTGTCTTTGAAAATTGTAGGCCAATAGAATCCAGCATCGTAAACTTTTCTTGCTGTTAGTTGAGGCCCATAATGCCCTCCTGTTGGTCCTGTGTGACAATGGTTTAAGATTTGACTAGCTTCATCTCCGAATACACATCGGCGTATTATTCCATCGGGACAACTTTTAAACAAATGTGGATCTTCCCAAAAATAGTGTTTTATATCACTAAAGAATTTCTTTCGTTTTTGGTACGATAATCCTTTTTCAAGGAATCCACATACTAAGTAGTTTGCATAGTCTGCAAACCATAGAATTTCATTATGATCTATCTTCAATATATATTCATCAGGAAAGTTGTCTTGTATGGCTGATTCATTTAGAACTTCTAATTCGGGATTTTCAAGACGAGAAAGATGATCAGCGCCGAGATTTTCTGCTCCTCTTTTATCTCAGATTTCAATATCAAACTCTTGTAAGAGTAAGATCCAACGGATTAATTGTGGTTTGGCATCTTGTTTCGAAAATAGGTATCTAAGAGCAGAATGGTCAGTATAGACCACTGTTTTAGCTAGAACGAGATACGATTGAAATTTGTCAAAAGCATAGACAATAGCAAGGAGTTTTTTTCCAGTAATTGTGTAATTTGTTTGTGCTCCTTGTAATGTCTTACTAGCATAATATATAGGTTGAAATCGTTTTTCAATCCTTTGTCCTAAAACGGCTCCCATTGCAAAATCACTTGCATCGCACATAAGTTCAAACGGTAAATTCCAATTTGGTGTTATCATGATCGGCGCATTAGTGAGTTTTTCTTTAAGTATATTAAAAGATTTGATGCAGTCATCTGAAAAGATGAATGGAGCATCTTTTTCTAGGAGTTTATTCATAGGAGTGGCAATTTTAGAAAAATCTTTTATAAAATGTCGGTAAAAACCGGAATGCCCTAGAAAACTCCTAACTCCTCTAACATTGGTGGGATATGGAAGTTTAGTAATTACATCTACTTTAGCTCTATCCACTTCAATTCCTTCCTTTGAAATTTTATGACCAAGAACGATGCCTTCTTTAACCATGAAATGGCATTTCTCCCAATTAAGAACTAGATTTGATTGTTCACATCTAATAAGCATTCGTTCAAGATTAACTAGACATGATTCAAAAGTATCACCGAAGACTGAAACGTCATCCATGAAAACTTCCATGCATTCTTCTATCATGTCGTGAAAAATTGCCATCATACACCTTTGAAAAGTTGCAGGGGCGTTGCATAGTCCAAATGGCATGCGTTTGTAAGCAAAAGTACCATAAGGGCACGTGAATGTGGTTTTCTCTTGATCCTCGGGTGCTATTGGAATTTGAAAATATCCGGAAAAACCATCAAGAAAACAATAGTAACTATTTCTAGCTAATCTTTCCAACATTTGATCAATAAAAGGTAAGGGAAAGTGATCTTTTCTGGTGGCGTCATTTAATTTTCTATAATCAATACATACACGCCATCCTGTTACAGTCCTAGTAGGAATAAGCTCATTTTTCTCATTTTTAATGACAGTCATGCCACCTTTCTTAGGCACGCATTGAACTGGGCTTACCCATGGACTATCAGAAATTGGATAAATTAAACCTGCATCAAGCAGTTTAATAATTTCTTTCTTCACAACATCTTGCATATTCGGATTTAGTCTTCGTTGGCGTTGCACATACGTTTTATGACCTTCTTCCATAAGGATTTTATGTGTGCAATACGAAGGACTTATTCCTTTAATATCATGAATTTTCTATGCAATAGCTGGTTTATGAGCTTTTAACACAGAAATGAGTTGAGATTTTTCATTTTCAGTAAGAGAAGACGATATTATTACAGGTAATTCAGATTCACCATGTAAATAAGCGTATTCCAAATGGTTTGGAAGTAGCTTTAACTCTAATGTCGGTGGTTCTTCTATCGATGATTTATATCGATAACTGTCTTCTTCTTTTAGCATTTGAATTTCTTCTGTTGTTGGTTCATATCCATTAGCCATAAGTGTAGCTAACATTTCAGTTTCATCAATTGGTTCAGTACCTTCTCCTAAAGAACATTCTCCTGTTCCTTGTAATTCCGGAAATTCTTCTAACAATTCTGCATGTGATTCTATAGTTTGAATATAATAACATGTATCATCTGTAGATTGCGGTTGTTGCATTGCTCTATCAACTGAAAAGGTAACACTCTCGTCCTCTATACTTAGGGTTAGTTTCTTACCAAACACGTCTATCATTGCTTTAGTCGTGTTTAAGAATGGTCTTCCTAATATGAGAGAAACTTGAGAATCTTCTTCCATGTCCAGAACAACAAAATCTACTGGAAATACTAAAGTACCAACTTTAACTAGCATGTTTTCCATTATCCCTCTAGGATATTTTATTGATCGATCGGCTAGTTGTATACTTATTCTTGTTGGTTTCAATTCTCCAAGGTCTAGTTTAGCGTATAGTGAATACGGCATTAAATTTATACTAGCACCTAAGTCTGCCAATGCTTCTATTGAACTAAGACTACCCAGAAAATATGGAATTGTGAAACTTCCTGGATCAGATAGTTTTTCTGGTATCTTATTCAACAGCACTGCAGAACAATTAGCATTCATAGTAACAGCCGAGAGTTCTTCCATTTTCTTTCTATTCGAGATTAGATCTTTCAGAAATTTAGCATTTCTTGGCATTCCTAAAATCACATCAATGAAAGGAAGATTTACATTTATCTGTTTAAACATATCCAAGAATTTGGATTGCTCAGCTTCAAGATTCTCTTTTCTCATTTTACTCGGGTAAGGAAGTGGTGGTTGGTATGGTTTAACATAAGGTTTAGCCTTAACTGTGTTATCTTTATTAACCTTTTCAACTACCGGTTCTTTTTCCTTATCTTGATCAGATTGTGGTTCTTGTGGAGTAGGAATAGCTTCATCAGAAATTACAGGTATTTTAGGTGGTTTAAGTGTAATACCACTTCTTGTGGTAATAGCTTTAGCTGTTTCATTCCGTGGGTTAGCATTTGTATCACTAGGTAGACTTCCCGGTTTTCTTTCACCTATCAACCTTGCTAGGTTACTTACTTCTTGTTCCAAATTTTGAATAGAAGCTTGTTGATTTCTAAATGCTTGGGCATTTTGTTCATTGGTTTGTTTCTGAGATGTGAAAAACTGTGTTTGAGATTCAACTAGCTTTGTCATCATATCTTCTAAATTTGGCTTTTTATCATCGGTTTGTGGTGGTTTGTTTTGAAAATTAGGTCTTTGCTGGTTGTAAGTATTATTGGATACTTGTTGATTGCTAGGTCCTTGTTGGTTGTTGTATGGAACATTTCGGTTATAATTCTGGTTTTGATTGTAAATTGGTCTTGGCAGTTGATAATTATTCTGATACTGAGACAATCTTTTGGTAAATGTGGTCCTCCACACTGCTCACAACTAATTCGTATTGAATGGATATCTTTAGTCATCTTTTCCATTTTTCTCTCGACAGCATCTATCTTTGCGGAAATAGAATCTAAGTCATGGCTAGAATCGGCTCTAGCTGCTATAGATGATCTAATGATATCTTTTTTTTTGATGCCACTCATGTGAGTGGGAAGCAGTGTTATCAATAATTTTGTAAGCATCAGTTTCTGTTTTCTTCATAATAGAACCACCAGCTGCTATATCTATGTCTTTCCTTGTAGTGATGTCGCATCCTTGTTAGAATATTTGTACTATTTGACAGGTGTTTAAACCATGTTGCGGACATCCTCTCAATAACTTTCCAAATCTGGTCCACGCCTCATATAGAGTTTCATTTGGCTTTTGTGTGAACGTAGCAATTTCTCCTTGAAGTCTCACGGCTTTAGATGCCGGAAAGAATTGTTTAAGAAATTTTTCAACTAAAACGTCCCATGTATCAATCGCCCCTTCAGGTAACGATTCCAACCAACTTTGGCTTCTCCTTTTAAAGTCCAGGGAAATAACATGAGATATATCTGTTCATCTTCAACTTCTCTTATTTTAAATAGAGTGCAGATCCTATTAAAGGTACGAAGATGTTCATTTGGATCTTCCTTCGGCGCACCACTAAATTGGCATTGATTAGTCACCATGTGTAGAATTTATCCTTTGATTTTATAATCTGGCGCATTTATGTCAGGTTGAGTAATTGCGTGACCTTGGCCAGTGCGTTTAGCTCGCATTCAGTCTTCCATACTTAGAGGTTCCAGATTCTCCATAATTGAATTTGTTGAATCTGAATCACTATAGGATTCTGATTTAATGGTTGGTTCCTCAACAATCTCTGTTTGAATGATTGGTGGTTCCGGAGGAAAGATTAATGCTTCAGGATCTATAAATTGTCCCTGAATATTCTCCAGATTCTCAATTGTGAGGTCTGGTTCAAAAAAATGGATTATCGGAAATTTGAATTGGAGTACTTGGTCGACTGGATGACGATTCTAAAGAAAAATCAACGGCGACAATAATTGCTAGATGTCTTGATCGAGTTAGAGGTGGTGAACGTACAAAAGGTGGTGAACGTTTTGCTCGGTGCATTCACTGAATATCCTATTAGTTTTTAAAAAGGAAGAAAAATTATATAAGTTATCAAATTAATAGACTTTTCTGATTTTGCTCACATTTCGAATAGCCAAAAGATGCAGCAGAGGGGCAGGATTCGTTTGGTCTCAATATAATTGAGTACTGTTTGGCTCCAATAACCCGGTCCACGTACAAATCCAACTATTACTACGATCAAAAAATTTTGATGTCTATCAATTTAACTACTTAAAACAATTTTTCGTAAATTAAAGAAATTTAGAGAAAAAGTAGAAAATAAAATCTAAGTCCTAAAACTAGAATGTCGAGAAATAAGAGAGAAAAAGAGCGCGTCGAAAAACGTCGAAAAATAAAAAGGCGAAAAATAATAGGCGTTGAAAAATAAAAATAAGAAAGTAACGCGTCGAAACTTAAAAAGGAACTAAAAACTAAGAATTAAAAGTTGCGTCTTAAAATATTAAAGCTTAAAAGGAATTCTATATCTCAAAATGACAATAACTTAAAAAGGTACTAAAATATAAAATACAGCGTCGCAAAATTCTAAAGCACCTAAATCTTAGTCTAAAGAAAAAGCACTTAAGGGATTTTACGGCAAATCTTAAAAATCTAGAAATAAAAATACTATGGTAAAAACTATGACTTAAAACTAAATACGTGCGAAAAATACAAATATTATGCTAAAATAATTAAACAGATATAAAATATAAAAATATACTTAAAGTTGTAAAAAGTACAATTTTTATAAAAATATTATTTTTATATTATTTATTTTATAAAACTATTAATTTTATAATTTAATTAAAACTAAATAAACTAAAAATACAAAATAAATAATAAAACTAAATTAACTAATTAAATACTAAACCCTAATTAGGGTTATAATAAATAATAATAATAATTACTGTAATTAATGCTGAACTAGGGTTTCCAGTGGCGTGTCAGAGACTCCCATGCGATCGCATGAGATTTTGCCTTCGGGCTTATGCGATCGCATGAGCTTAGGTTTTGGGACAGGTTACGGGCTGTAACAGTATGGGCCTCGAGTGATTTTTTTTTTCTGTTTTAATTTTTCTGTTTAATATATTTATATAATATATTTATATAAATTAAATAAAACTTATATTTTTATAAAATAAAGATAAAGAAACTTTTATAGAAGTTATATATTTAACAAACTCTTAAAAATATATAAATTTTGTTTTTCTTTTTATATTTTTGAATATATTATTTAAAACGTATTTTTACAAAAACATATTTTTATAAAAGTAAACTTAAAAATTAATAAAAATCTTTTTTTTATAGCGTTGCGCTTCCGGCGTTTTAGCTGATCCCCGGCAGCGGCGCCAAAAATACTTGATGTGCGTAGAGGTGTATATGAAATAGCTTATATTTTACTAGGAAGTATTATTAAATATGATACAATTTTACACAAGATATTTATTTATTTATTTATAGAATGGATATACCTAAACCTTGCTACAACACTTATAGGCAGTGTACCTAATCGTACAGTAGTGTAGTTTTTAGTAAGTCCGGTTCGTTCCACATGGTAATCTTTTAAACAAAGCTTAACGCTATATTAGTTTTAATTTATAAAAATACAAATATATATATAAGTAATATTATTATTATAAAAAGGGGTTTTTACCGTTTAATGACCGGTTTGTCGATTTTTAAAACTTTAGTCGCAGTTAAAACCTAAAACTAAAAAATTAAATAAATAAAAGACTTAATTTAAAGCGTAAAGTAAATAACGATAATGAAATTGCGAATAATAAAGGTACGATACAATAAAATTACGATAATTAAAGATTACGAATATTAAAAGTGCAATTAAATACGATGACAATAAATAAAAGTGCGATAATTAGAAGTGCAATTAAATATGAAAATAAAGGAATTATGCTTATTTAAACTTCCGTAATCATGATGTTTGACGTGTTGATTTTTAGTTTTATGCCCATGGGTTAATTGTCCTTCGTCCTGGATTATTTAATATGTCCGTCTGGTTTTTGTCCATAATAGTCCATCAGTCATAAATATAAAGTGCGAGTGTCCTCGTCAAATTATCCTTATACCCGAAGTCAAATATTCCAACTAATTGGGGACTTAAACTGTAACAAGGTCTTAATACTTTGTTTAATAATTACATCAGGATATCGATTGCGTGTAACCCAAGGTTTTAATACTTTGTTATCAATTATACCAAGTGTCCTTGTACATAATTTCACCTCTGTTTTAATAATTCCATAGACTATTAATCCATTCCCGTGTTCGGTTAAATGAACGATTATTCGTACATATAAATATCCCGCCCATCGTGTCCGATTGAGTATATATGGTTATTTATAGGTATGTCCAATTGTAATATTTATATTAAAATTAACAAACTATCATTTAGTTAAACAAATATAAAGCCCATTAATAGCCCATAGTCTAATTTCCACTAGTGTCGTTCTTTTGTCCAAACCCCAATTATGGTACAAAGCCCAATTACCTAATTTTAATATTTTTAGTCCAACATCATGATTACTTCGACTTAAATAAGCATAATAATAATTTAGCTACGAGACATTAATGTAAAAAGGTTGAACATAACTTACAATGATTAAAAATAGCGTAGCGTTACACGGACAGAATTTCGACTCACACCCTTACAACATTCGCTAACATACCCTTATTATTGGAAATTAAAATTAAAATTAAAATTAAAATTATAATATATATATATATATATATATATATATATATATATATATATATATATATATATATATATATATATATACGTTGAGAGAGTTGGATGGATGGATATATTAAACTGAACCAAACACGCGAATTTATAGGTCTGTGAGCTGAAAAAGGGGCTCATGCGATCGCATGAGTTTTTCTCCTCCAGCTCATGCGATCGCATGGCCAGCTGGGGTGGCTCACATGTCTTTGTTTTTTAGTTTGCCGACGGTTTATAAATAATAATATAATATATAAATAATTATAAGAATTATTTAAATATTATATTTTATTTATGTGCATAGTTGACTTGTAATTTTTAGTCCGTTGCGTCGAGCGTTGAGAGTTGGCTCTGGTCCAGGTTCCGGATTTTCGAACGTCCTTGCGTATAATTTAATATCTTGTACTTTGCGTTTTTCTTCTTGTACTCTTGTAATTTTGAGACGTTTCTCATCAATAATTGGAACTTCTTTGATTGTATTTTGTACTTTTGAGCTTTTTGGTCGTTTGCGTCTTCAATTCGTCGAATCTGTCTTTTGTCTTCATCTTTTATTATTTAAACGAATATCACTTGTAAATAGAACAATTGCAACTAAAAGCTTGTCTTTCTTGAGGGATAATGCTATGAAATATATGTTCGTTTTTAGCATTATCAGTTACATAACTTAAAGTTTCCCTTAATCTTAGCATCGTGAATCCGTTTATAAAGTTTCTTCGTTGAACTGTTAAAAACGGGTTCATCTAATTTCTTATCATCAACGGGGTTCTTTGTGATCGGTGAAAGGACCCGTCCTAATCCATCTGGACGAAGTCACCAACAACTAGTTCCATTGCGATGATTGACTCCAAATACTGTCTTTAAATTGAGCAACTGCACAGCAGAATGTTTCTTTTATACCTGAGAATAAACATGCTTTCAAGTGTCAACCAAAAGGTTGGTGAGTTCATAAGTTTATCATAAAACAAAAAAATTCATCATCTTGATAGACCACAAAATTTAAATGCTGCATGGTACAAATAAGCCCGAATCCTATACCCATCTATAATGTACATGCGATATCTTTTAAATACAGTACACCTTTCTCGTGTACGAAATCATCTTTCATAAATCTTAGTAACCGTACACATATCTCGTGCACAAAAATAACATACACATAACCTGTGTATAAAATCATTCTCTCGATATATAACATTCACATCAACTGGTGGCAATTATCATGTCCACATAATTCAATGGTGGCAATTATCATGTCCACATAATTCATATAATTCAATGGTGGCAATTATCAAGTCCACATAATTCAATAATAATCCGCAGAACTTCTGTCTGCATAATAATTCATTCGAGGAATGTTTTGTTTGTGTCTATCTCGTCAAACATTTATAAAGGCATTTCATGCATTCGCAGTTCAAAATATATTTCAAAAGCATTTAATAAAGCAGTTGTAAAAACAGTGCATGTATTCTCAGTCCCAAAAATGTAAAGAGTAAAAGGGAATCAAATGAACTCACCATAATGTATTTTGTAGTAAAAATACATATGACGATATTGAACAATGCTGGGTTGGCCTCGGATTCACGAACCTATATCATTTGTATATTTATTAATATATATAATCGTAATCGAACGAGTTTGGATATTATATCTTAAATTATATACTATATATATTTAGTTTGTGTATATGTTTAAAATGCTTAATATTTATATATTTATATCAATATATATATGGTTGATATTTTAATAAAAATACCTAACATGTTATATATGAATTTTTATGTAAATTTTGTTAATATGATTAAAATATACTTATAACCTTAATAATAATTTTAAAACTTTTATTTTCCTAAACGTTATTATTTTTAATAATAATGATACTTTTAAATTTAAATAAAAAGATAAGTTTACTGATAATGATAATTCTAATATTAGTCTTAATGATAATATTACTAATTTTAAGGATAAGAATCATTATGTTAATCATAATAAGGAAAATATTATTTTTAGTAGTAATGTTAATATTAATAATGAGTAGTAATAATAACAGTAATAATAATCACACTAAAAGTAATAATAATTACTACTTACTAGAAAAAGACCCAAAAAGGATAACTGCCCTTGTCTGGGCTCGAACCCACGACCTCTGGCTAACCCAAATACACCCTTAACCATTCTACTATTTCTGTTTATCTGTTGTATTCTCCAACACATATATGTATAACTGGTACTTCCATCAGCCTGACTTGAATAATTAATCTTTGCTGTAAAAAAAAATGGTTGCACCAGTTGAGAATCGAACTCAAGACCCCTCTTTTAACACACTACACGTCTAACCATTTCACTGTCTGTTGTTATCTGATTTAACCACTACCTAATTGTCTTTTTAACCCATGTTTTTCTGCTGTCATCTTTTTCTTCTAATCATCTTCTTATTTGTTTTAAACGTCATCACACACCATTTTTATCATCTTAACAGTAAAATCATAATCAGCTAGTCATCTATTAATTATCATTATTATTACCTAATTACTATCCTCATCAACGAACATCCACTAAATCGCCATCATTTATCATAAACACAAAATCATCATCTTAGTAATCTATTACACATCACCATGTACATCCTCCTATTATCACAGTCGCCCTAACCCTCAATCATCATGTTTATCATATGACATGCTCATATCAACTTCTCATCTTTTTACTGTAGCAGCAGCAGCGATAAAAAGAAAAATAGAAGCAAGACTTTACAAGTAGTAGTAGATAACCACATTAGTGTTGGGCTTGCTTGATCTTGGGCTGCTGCTATTTAAAAACCCAAGTCGACAAGGAAGTTTAGGATCAATAAACAACAAGTGGGAGTGGGTTGGCAAGGGAATACTTCAACGATAGTAGCAGTAAAACCAAAATAAGATCATAAGGTTCATCATTATTTTATGTCTTTAATGAAATAATCAAGTGGTTTTACCTTTGCTTAAAGGTGTCGGCTACACCTCTAAAACCGTACCATATTCACACTTGGGTCCCGAATTAATAGTTTTAAAAACCAATTAATCTTCCCACTTTCATTGCTTTAATCTCAACACTAAAATTAATCGATGTATATATCAAGAATCCAAGGAAAGTTGTCCCACACTTCATCCACTATCTCCATGAAATCGACACCTTCACTTCATATCACCACCTTTGTTACTTTAAATAATGTTTCTAACTTTGAACGGTTTTTTTTATAAGGTAAATGGGATCGATTGCAAAAGAAGGGACAACAAGGAGTATATAGCTTCTATTATAATATATCAAACGACATTCATTCCTCCTTGGATTTTCCTTGTTTTCGAATTAAAGAAACAGATACCATAAAGAGGGATCAAGAGAGATGTGAGAGAGATAATTCGATGATGGGTATGGGTGTTAATGGAAATGGTGGCGAGGGTGTTCATGAAGATTGATGATGGTAAATTGATTCTTGGGTTGATCATTTGATAAAGAAGGTTGTCGTTTATTGTGATTTGAACAAGATATCATGAGCTTGTAAATAGATAGTTGGTAGCGAGTGGTGATTTGGGGTGTGTTGATGATCGAAGAAAAAAAATAAAAAAAAATGAACAAGATGGTGGTTTTTGGGTCTGGTTTAATCGGACAGAAACAAAAAAATAAACACCAGCAGCTAACGAACAGTAATAGATCATAAGTTGGTGGTTTGTGGTTTTCAGATACAAGATAAGAGAGGAAGATAGAAGATGGCGGTTATCGAGCAAGAATATTAGCAACAACGATGGTATTGAGGTTGGTGAATGTGGATGATGAGGATATGTATATAATGAACGTTCTCTTGTTTTGATTCGTTGACAATCAAAAACAGAAAAAGAAGATGGGTTAGATAGATGGTGATGGAAGGCAACTGTTTTGTTTTTGGGTGATTGTCAATAGGATTAAAGGACGATTGAGGTATGATTTGTAGGGTTGCTAATGTTTGACAGAATATCACAGAGAAGAAAAAAATTAAAGCAGATAGGGATGCCCAACGGATTTTGTTTGTATTGTGAAAGTTGAGATTGACCTCAAACAAACTGGAGACCAAAACAATTTGAATAAAGCTTCGATGTGGTTGTATAACAAATTCGATTATGTAACAGATTCTTTATGTTAAACTTAATTAATATTAGTAGTTAACTAATATATATATATGTAAATAATTATAATACAGTAATTAAATTAGTAATAATAATAGAATTAATAATAAGGATATTAACATTAACAATAATAATAATATGCTAATAATAATTAAATAACTAAAATCATAACTTTACTACTAATTATAATAATAATGATATTAATAATGTTAATAATTTTACTGATAGTACTTAATGATATTACATAGAATCACAAAATGTTAATATTAGTAATAACAATATAAATGATAGTTTTTATAATAATACTTTTATTAATAATGAGGATGAATAAATACATTAATAACAAGGATAACGATAATTATTAATAATGATATTAAAAATGATATTTTTAATTATAATAACTAATGACAATTAAATTACAACTAAATTATAATTTTAATCATTCTTATAATAATATTTATAACTATATATATATATACATATTCATTTATAATTAATTGTTCGTGAATCGTCTAGAACAGTCGAAGGTCCAATGAATGTATAGAAACAGTTCAAAAATTTTGAGATTCATGATAACAGACTTAGCTTATCGTGTCAAAATATATTAAATCATATCGAGAGTTTGGTTTAAAATTAGTCGAAAATTTCTGGGTCACTACAATCGGATCATCATTAAGTGTTTCTTCAACTTCCCCACACTTATGCATTTTATTGGTTTAACAGTTTTGGTTGGTGGAGATCTAAACTTTCGATTTACAAAGGTGATCGATTTATCACCATCCCTAAGTATCATTCTACCTTCTCTTACATCAATGAATGCCTCAGTGGTTGCTAAAAATGGGTGACCTAAAATTAGAGGAATATCAAGGTTTTCCTCCATATTAATCACTATGAAGTTTGCAACAAAGGTCAAACTTCCCACGTTAACAAGTAAATTATTTGCTATTCTAACTGGGTGTTTAATGGTTAGGTCAAATGATTGAACACCTATTTTGGTTGGTTTTAATTTACCCATACCTAATCTTTTGTATAAGGAAAGAGGCATAATATTTGCACATGCTTCTAAATCTGCGAGTCCATTATATACAGCACCATCATTAAGCAAGCAAGAAATGACAAATTCAACCGGGTCTCCTGCTTTAGTAAGTCGAGTTAGTTTGTAAACCTTTTTCGGATATTCTTTTCTTGGTTCTTTCACTTCTATTTGAACTTCTTGTTCACATTTTTCTTCGTTTCTTGGAATGGGAGGTTTGTATAAGAATTCTTCTTCATCACTCCAATTTGAATCCTCCCTATTTTCCAATTTTGATTTTTCATATGTTGTTGATAACATATTTATGTTTTCATTTTGAAGGTTTTCTTGGGTGGTGAAATTATGATTGACTTCATTGTCAACTTCCATCGGACCATGTATGTAATGTTTAACTCTGTGACCATTAACTTTAAATTCAATCCCATTTGAATTTATTAACTCTATTGTTCAGTATGGGAAAACTCTTTTGATTATGAATGGTCCAGACCATCTTGTTTTCAATTTCCCAGGAAATAGCTTGAATCGTGAATTGAAAAGAAGAACTCTATCTCCTTCTTTAAATTCTTTTGAACTTCTGACTCGTTTATCATGCCATTTCTTCGTTCTTTCCTTATAGATTAACGAATTTTCGTATGCTTCATGTCTTAATTCTTCTAATTCGTTTAGTTGACTTAATCGTAGACGTCCGGCTTCATGTAAATCAAGATTACATGTCTTCAAAGCCCAAAATGCTTTGTGTTCAATTTCTACTGGAAGATGACATGCTTTTCTGTAAACGAGTTTAAAAGATGTGGTTCCAATTGGAGTTTTGTATGCTGTTCTAAAAGCCCAGAGTGCATCCTCTAATTTAATGGACCATTCCTTCGGATTTGATCCTACGGTTTTCTCTAGAATACGTTTCAAAGCTCGGTTGGTATTTTCAACTTGTCCACTTGTTTGTGGATGATAAGCGGTGGAGATTTTATGAGTTACTCCATATCTTTTGAGAACTTTCTCAAGTTGATTATTACAAAAATGAGTTCCCCGGTCACTTATTAAAGCTTTCGGTGTTCCGAACCTTGCAAAAAGATGTTTTAAAAAGGTGACTACAACTCGTGCATCGTTAGTTGGGAGAGCTTGTGCTTCCACCCATTTAGATACATAATCAATGGCAACGAGAATGTAGAGATTATTATGAGATTTTGGAAATGGACCCATAAAGTCAATACCCCAAATGTCAAATACTTCACATACTTGAATGACATTTTGTGGGATTTCATCAAGTTGACTTATTTTTCCGGCCCTTTGACAAGCATCACAGGATTTGCAAAGAAGGTGTGCGTCTTTGAAAATTGTAGGCCAATAGAATCCAGCATCGTAAACTTTTCTTGCTGTAAGTTGAGGCCCATAATGCCCTCCTGTTGGTCCTGTGTGACAATGGTTTAAGATTTGACTAGCTTCGTCTCCGAATACACATCGACATATTATTCCATCGGGACAACTTTTAAAAAAATGTGGATCTTCCCAGAAATAGTGTTTTATATCACTAAAGAATTTCTTTCGTTTTTGGTACGATAATCGTTTTTCAAGGAATCCACATACTAAGTAGTTTGCATAGTCTGCGAACCATGGAATTTCATTATAATCTATCTTCAATAGATATTCATCAGGAAAATTGTCTTGTATGGCCGATTCATTTAGAACTTCTAATTCAGGATTTTCAAGACGAGAAAGATGATCAGCGGCGAGATTTTCTGCTCCCTTTTTATCTCGGATTTCAATATCAAACTCTTGTAAGAGTAAGATCCAACGGATTAATCTTGGTTTCGCATTTTGTTTCGAAAGTAGGTATCTAAGAGCAGAATGGTCGGTATAGACCACCGTTTTTGCTAGAAGGAGATATGAACGAAATTTGTCAAAAGCAAAGACAATAGCAAGGAGTTCTTTTTCAGTAGTTATATAATTCATTTGTGCTCCTTGTAATGTCTTACTAGCATAATAAATAGGTTGAAATCATTTTTCAATCCTTTGTCCTAAAAAGGCTCCCATTGCAAAATCACTTGCATCGCACATAAGTTCGAATGGTAGATTCCAATTTGGAGTTATCATGATCGGTGCATTAGTGAGTTTCTCTTTAAGTATATTAAAAGATTTGATGCATTTATCTGAAAATATGTTTAACACCCCATCAAAAATCTCTTTAAAGGAATGTTAACTCTGGTCCCAGTGCTTGGCTTGACTTCTACGTAACAACAATATTCTACAGCGGAAGCAATTAATACCTGAGAATAAAACACGCAAAACGGATCAACAACAATGTTGAGTGAATCTACAGGTGTTTGGTAAACAATACAGTATGTTTAAGAAATACATTTCGAAAACGGTTATTAGTGGAAGACCACCAAGGTTTGAACCAAAAAGTTAGACAACTCCGTGTCCCATTTCAAAAGTTTGTTGACACTACCATGTCAAGTTTCAATCATTTGTAGACAATACCATGTCAAGTTTCAAATATTCGTAGACAATACCATGTCAAGTTTTATCTCATTTGTTTGTAAACCACAGTTTTAAATAACGTTGTATAGTATCTGAAAAACAGTTATCAGAAATATAGTTTAGTTTCCTTGACCACGAGATTTTACAAGTACAACTCCAAGTTGCGAAATGTTTGCATAATCTATGAGCACCTGAATACTAGCAATGACCCAAGTATAGAATCCACTATACCTGCCTTTACCTCATAAAAATGTTATACACTTGTACGAATGTATTACATTCAAAGTAAATGCACCACAGTTTTTATAGCGGGTGAGGTTGTCAACCTAACGGATCCGTCCATCTAAATTGTGCCTACACCGATGGTATTTAAAGTATTCAAGCTAGAGGCTTTGTGTACAAACTCAATATGCAGATATAGTACTCGTGTCAATACAAAAAACATTTGATAATGTAAGTATAACAGCGTGTATTCTCATCCCTGAAAACATGTAAAAAGCGGGACTGTAGACTCACCTTTGAATAAAGCTCGGATTGAAAAGTGGACAATTTACTTGTACGGTTTATAGCCGAGTAATGCAACCTAAGTATATGTATTTAGGTTGGTCAATAAATATGTCTTAAACAAGTGTGGTTTCATAGTATAAGTTGTCTTATTGCTCGAATCGACGCGTTTCAAAGTAGAAGTCAACATACAGTCAACTAATTCATGCCAGTCTAACAAAGTCAATCGAAGTCAAACCGAAAGTCAAACTTGGTCAAAGTAGTCAACTAAAGTCAACATCAGTAGGTTCATGTCAAATGTTGGTCAACATATCAAACCTAAGTCAAACAACACGTTTTAGATCATAATTGGTCAATTTCACAATTTCAGTTTATCGTTGTGCACAAAGTTCATGTACATGTAGCAAACTTAGCATATTATCTCATAGTACAAAATTTAAGTAAACATGGAAAACTCCAGATCATAAGTATACTCAAAATTGATTCCAAAAAGTCCAGCCAGGGTCTCATACGATAATTAAAAGTCAGGAATCAGAAGGGGTACATTTGGGGTTCACCAAGTCAGTTTCTGACCGCGCACTGATTTGATTTTAGCTATAACCAGAATTAGGAACATGCAATCAATACAAGACCAGTGGACATAGTTCACAAACAAGTTAAACTAACACATATCAAAAATCGAGCAATTTTGGTTTAGCCAATTTGTACAGTTTATTCATGCAAATTGAACATTCAGTTATTCAGCTCAAATCAGAATTTACATAAAGTATGGCCCTATTGTGCCCAATGTATAAGGTTTCAGAGATTTACATAAGCTAACAATAAGTTACATATCATTTTAAAATTCATATTCCAGAAGCTTATATGCTCATTCAATAAACACAATCCACATAGTATAAAACAGAGAGCAATTTACAGATTCGATTCTAGTTTCGCTAGTCACATTCGCACGCGATTAGTCGAATATCTAGATACAATTAGCCTATGATATCTACACGAAAGATGAAGTAATTTTTGTGTAGATTTCAAATATGCAAAGCTTTAATCACAGAAGCTAACAAATTTTATCATACAAGGTCATTTTCATACAAGTGCTGTATAAAACTACTTTTACACTAATTCAAGCATATCTCGGGTTTTACATAAGAAAATGACATGATATCCTAGTGTAAATTGAGTGTTTTTAAATTACCTATCCAATGGTATAAATTTCACAATCCAATTCGTGGTCTATCAAACCCAGATTTCTGATCAATCACAAAAACACAACGTTAATTTCAATTGGCCATAACTTGATCATCCGAAAATGAAATCAAGCGAATCCAAAGCCTAAAATCAATAGTTTTTCGCAAGGAATCTAATTATAATATAATATCATACAATTGAAAAATTAAAATTACTGTACACATCAAATACAAATTCGGTTTTCGCATAAAACAATCAAGACGAGCAATTTATCGCATCTAGTATTCATCAAACATCAAGACTTGAGCAATAGACAACCTAATCCATGAAACCTTAATAACAATCTGATTTTAGAGATTAGAGTTTATGTGTTTATACCTTTGATCACAAAATCGTTTATACAAACGCGTAGAGAATGATGCAAGCAACAATATTGATCAAAGAAGCAAAAACAAGAGATCAAAAGTTGATGGAGAATTGTAGGGATGAAGGTATGGGATTATTTGGTGTGTATGGGGCTGCAATCATGGAGCAAGAATGATAGGAAAAAGAATGGGACATGTTCTCTTGTTACTTAGAAATTAAGAGAATATAGTTAGTGTCCTAAACAACCAAAAGTCAGCAAACATGGGCCTAAACTAATAGTCAATATGCATTGGCTACTCATGGGACCAAGGATGATGAGGTATGAGGTCATGGCCATGTGGCCTCGGGCTCGGGTCTCGGGCTCGTTTTGTGTAAAAGCTCGTTCGCGCGTGGTTCGTTTCGAGTGCCATTAAACGTACCGAATCTCCAGAACGTTAACTAGTCGTTGAAACAAAATCACCGTGTTTAATTCATTAAGTAAATAATAAATTAAATTTCTTTTATAAGTTCAATAATTATTAAGAATAATTATTCTATCGTTTTTCTGAGTTCCGTTAACTGAAAAGTTTTCTAGGCGATTAACTTTAATCGTATCGTTTCTAGTTTAATTCGTCAACCGAATTAAGTTCACTAATTAATATAACATATTAATTCAAGTAATCCACTAAGGATCAAGTATGCATTTAATTACTTTAAATACGAAAAAGTTTCACGTAGCCACTGTTAACTATTCTGGAAAAAAAATTGGCGTATGAAAATTGTATGATTTAACTAACGATCGTCAAGTATTTAACAGAAGTTTTAACGGAAAAACTCGGGTTGTTACAAGATGAATGGAGCATCCTTTTCTAGGAGTTTATTCATAGGAGTGGCAATTTTAGAAAAATCTTTTATAAAACGTCGGTAAAAACCGGCATGCCCTAGAAAACTCCTAACTCCTCTAACATTGGTGGGATGTGGAAGTTTAGCAATTACATCTACTTTAGCTCTATCCACTTCAATTCCTTCTTTTGAAATTTTATGTCCAAGAACAATACCTTCTTTAACCATGAAATGGCATTTCTCCCAATTAAGTACTAGATTTGATTGTTCGCATCTAATAAGCATTCGTTCAAGATTAACTAGACATGTTTCAAAAGTATCACCGCAGACTGAAAGGTCATCCATGAAAACTTCCATGCATTCTTTTATCATGTCGTGAAAAATCGCCATCATGCACCTTTGAAAGGTTGCAGGGGCGTTGCAAAGTCCAAATGGCATGCGTTTATAAGCAAAAGTACCATAAGGGCACGTGAACGTGGTTTTCTCTTGGTCCTCGGGTGCTATTGGAATTTGAAAATATCCGGAAAAACTGTCAAGAAAATAATAGTAACTATTTCCGGCTAATCTTTCCAACATTTGATCAATGAAAGGTAAGGGAAAGTGATCTTTTCTGGTGGCGTCATTTAATTATCTATAATCAATACAAACACGCCATCCTGTTACAGTCCTAGTAGGAATAAGCTCATTTTTCTCATTCGTGATGACAGTCATGCCACCCTTCTTAGGTACGCATTGAACTGGGCTTACCCATGGACTATCAGAGATTGGATAAATTAAACCTGCATCTAGCAGTTTAATAATTTCTTTCTTAACAACATCTTGCATACTAGGATTTAGTCTTCTTTGGCGTTGCACATATGTTTTATGACCTTCTTCCATAAGGATTTTATGTGTGCAATACGAAGGACTTATTCCTTTAATATCATGAATTTTCCATGCAATAGCTGGTTTATGAGCTTTTAGCACAGAAATGAGTTGAGATTTTTCATTTTCAGTAAGAGAAGACGATATTATTACAGGTAATTCAGATTCACCATGTAAATAAGCGTATTCCAAATGGTTTGGAAGTGGCTTTAACTCTAATGTCGGTGGTTCTTCTATCGATGATTTGTATCGATATATGTCTTCCTCTTTTAGCATTTGAATTTCTTCTGTTGTTGGTTCATATCCATTAGCCATAAGTGTAGCTAACATTTCAGTTTCATCAATTGGTTCAGTTCCTTCTCCTAAAGAACATTCTCCTGTTCCTTGTAATTCTGGAAATTCTTCTAACAACTCTGCATGTGATTCTATAGTTTGAATATAATAACATGTATCATCTGCAGATTGCGGTTGTTGGATAGCTCTATCCACTGAAAAGGTAACACTCTCGTCCTCTATACTTAGGGTCAGTTTCTTACCAAACACGTCTATTATTGCTTTAGTCGTGTTTAAGAATGGTCTTCCTAATATGAGAGGTACTCGAGAATCTTCTTCCATGTCCAAAATAACAAAATCTACTGGAAATACTAAAGTATCAACTTTAACTAGCATGTTCTCCATTATCCCTCTAGGATATTTTACTGATCTATCGGCTAGTTGTATGCTTATTCGTGTTGGTTTTAATTCTCCAAGGTCTAGTTTAGCGTATAGTGAATACGACATTAAATTTATACTAGCACCTAAATCTGTCAATGCTTCTATTGAACTAAGACTACCCAGAAAACATGGAATTGTGAAACTTCCTGGATCAGATAATTTTTCTGGTATCTTATTCAACAGCACTGCTGAACAATTAGCATTCATAGTAACAGCCGAGAGTTCTTCCATTTTCTTTCTATTTGTGATTAGATCTTTCAAGAATTTAGCATATCTAGGCATTCCTGAAATCACATCAATGAAAGAAAGATTAACATTTATCTGTTTAAACATATCCAAGAATTTGGATTGCTCGGCTTCAAGTCTCTCTTTTCTCATTTTACTCGGGTAAGAAAGTGGTGGTTGGTATGGTTTAACATAAGGTTTAGCCTTAACTGTGTTATCTTCATTAACCTTTTCAACTACCGGTTCTGTTTCCTTATCTTGTTCAGGTTGTGGTTCTTGTGGAGTAGGAATAGTGATAATGCTAAAAACGAACATATATTTCATAGCATTATTCCTCAAGAAAGACAAGCTTTTAGTTGAAATTGTTCTATTTACAAGTGATATTCGTTTAAATAATAAAAGGTGAAGACAAAAGACAGATTCGACGAATTAAAGACGCAAACGACCAAAAAGCTCAAAAGTACAAAAGACAATCAAAGAGGTTCCAATTATTGATAAGAAACGTCTCAAAATTACAAGAGTACAAGATTCAAAACGCAAAGTACAAGATATTAAATTGTACGCAAGGACGTTCGAAAATCCGGAACCGGGACATGAGTCAACTCTCAACGCTCGACGCAATGGACTAAAAATTACGAGTCAACTATGTACATAAATATAATATAATATATAATTAATTCATAAAATTAATATATATATTATAATATATTTATAAATCGTCGGCCAGAAAGAAGCCAAAGGAGGGTGAGCTGTATTTTCAAACTCCGCGAGTCGCGGAGTTTGAAGGCAAAAATTGCCGCAAGTCGCGGAGCCCCAAAAACTGAAACTCCCTATAAAAGCAAACGAATTCTGATCGCAAAAACCACATAATAAATATCCATCAATCTCTCTATCTATATACGTAATATTTATATTCATAATTTATATTTTATTTTTAATTTTAATTTTAATTTTAATCCTAATAATAAGGGTATGTTAGCAAATGTTGTAAGGGTGTAAGTCGAAATTCTGTCCGTGTAACGCTACGCTATTTTTAATCATTGTAAGTTATTTCAACCTTTTTAATTTAATGTCTCGTAGCTAAGTTATTATTATGCTTATTTAATCCGAAGTAATCATGATGTTGGGCTAATTACTAAAATTGGGTAATTGGGCTTTGTACCATAATTGGGGTTTGGACAAAAGAACGACACTTGTGGAAATTAGACTATGGGCTATTAATGGGCTTTATATTTGTTTAACTAAATGATAGTTTGTTAATGTTAATATAAAGATTTACAATTGGGCGTCCCTATAAATTACCATATACACTCGATCGGACACGATGGGCGGGGTATTTATATGTACGAATAATCGTTCATTTAACCGGACACGGGAATGGATTAATAGCCACTAGAATAATTAAAACAGGGGTGAAATTATGTACAAGGACACTTGGTATAATTGATAACAAAATATTAAAACCTTGGGATACACTCAGTCGACATCCTGGTGTAATTATTAAACAAAGTATTAAAATCTTGTTACAGTTTAAGTCCCCAATTAGTTGGAATATTTAACTTCGGGTATAAGGATAATTTGACGAGGACACTCGCACTTTATATTTATGACTGATGGACTGTTATGGACAAAAACCAGACGGGCATATTAAATAATCCAGGACAAAGGACAATTAACCCATGGGCATAAAACTAAAATCAACACGTCAAACATCATGGTTACGGAAGTTTAAATAAGCATAATTCTTTTATTTCATATTTAATTTCCTTTATTTTATATTTAATTGCACTTCTAATTATCGCATTTTTATTGTTATTGTATTTAATTGCACTTTTAATTATCGTACTTTTTAATTATCGCAAGTTTATTTTATCGCACTTTTATTATTCGCAATTTCATTATCGTTATTTACTTTAAGCTTTAAATTAAGTCTTGTATTTATTTATTATTTTACATTTGGTTTTAACTGCGACTAAAGTTTTAAAATCGACAAACCGGTCATTAAACGGTAAAACCCCCCTTTATAATAATAATATTACTTATATATATATTTGTATTTTTATAAAATTAAACTAATATAGCGTTAAGCTTTGTTTAACGATTTTCCCTGTGGAACGAACCGGACTTACTAAAAACTACACTACTGTACGATTAGGTACACTGCCTATAAGTGTTGTAGCAAGGTTTAAGTATATCCATTCTCTAAATAAATAAATATCTTGTGTAAAATTGTATCGTATTTAATAGTATTTCCTGCTAAAATATAAAGCTATTTTATATACACCTCGCATAACATCAAGTTATTTTTGGCGCCGCTGCCGGGGATTCGCTTAAAAGCCGGAAGCGCAACGCTAATATAAAAAAAAAGATTTTTATTTTTAGTTTACTTTTATAAAAATACGTTTTTGTAAAAAAATACGTTTTTAATTATTCGAAAATATAAAAAGAAAACAAAAATATAAATATTTTTAAGAGTTTGTTAAATATTTAAGTTTTATAAAGTTTCTTTATTTTTATTTTATAAAAATATAAGTTTTATTTAAATATTTTGTGTTTATTTAGAACATAAAAAAAAACCGAAAAAAAATTTAATATATATATAAATCTATTTTTAAGATATTTTTAAAATTATAAAGTAGTTCTATTTTTATTTTAGTTTTTAAATATAAGTTTTTATTATATAAATATTTTGATTTAAACAGAAAATATAAAACAGAAAAAAACGTCGAATTAAAAAACTGTCCCAGAGTTGAATTTTGGAACCCCGCGACTCGCGGAGTTTGCAGCCTCGAATACCGCGACTCGCGAAGACAGTCTGACACGGGTACACAGAAGCCGTAGCAGCATTAATTACGGGTTTTTATTAATTATATTTAAACTTAAACCCTAATTAGGGTATATTTATTATAATATTTAGTTTTTATTAGTTTATTTTGTTTTAATTAGTTTAATAAAATATAAAATTAATAGTTTTAATAAATAATTAATATAAAAATAATATTTTTATAAAAATTGTACTTTTTACAACTTTTTGTATATTTTTATATTTTGTCCCTTTTTAATCGTTTTAGCGTAATATTTGTATTTTTCGCTCGTATTTAGTTTTAATTCATAGTTTTTGCCATAGTTATTTTTATTTATAGATTTTTAGGCTTTGCCATAAAATCCCCTAAGTGTTTTTCTTTAGACTAAGATTTAGGTACTTTAGAATTTTGCGACACCTTTTTAAGTTTTAGTTTCTTTTTAAGTTATTGCCATTTGTGATATAGTTTTTCTTGTAAGCTTTAATATTTTTAGACACCTTTTACTATGTATCAATTATCATTCCAATTAGTAATCTCAATTTGCGATTATAATTTTAAGTTAGTGGTAGTAATAAGGTTGGGTTAGTCTAGTGTTTTTAAGTTCTATAAGTCACTCTTTTTCTTTCATATTTTTATTTTTCGATCTTTTTCCGACACGCTCTTTTTCTTTCTTATTTCTCACTATTCTAGTTTTTAGAACATAGATTTTTATCCTACTTCTTATCTAAATTTCTTAAAATTACGAAAATTTATTTTAAGTGGTTAAATTGATAGACATCAAAATTTTCTGGTTCGTAGTAATAGTTGGATTTGTACGTGGACCGGGTTATTGGAGCCAAACAGTCCTCAATTATATTGAGACCAAACGAATCCTGCCCCTCTGCTGCATCTTTTGGCTATTCGAAACGTGGGCAAAATCAGAAAAGTCTATTGATTGGATAACTTATTATAATTTTTCTTTCCTTTTAAAAACTAATAGGATATTCAGTGAATGCACCGAGCAAGACGTTCATCACCTTTTGTACGTTCACCACCTGTAACTAGATCAAGACATTTAGCAAATATTACCGCCGTTGATTTTTCTTTAGAATCGTCATCCAGTCGACCAAGTACTCCAGTTCAAATTTCCGATAATCCATTTTTTGAACCCAACCTCACAATTGAGAATCCGGAGAATATTCAGGGACGATTCGTAGATCCTGAACCATTAAATTTTCCTCCGGAACCACCAATCATTCAAACAGAGATTGTTGAGGAACGAACCATTAAATCAGAATCCTCTAGTGATTCCGATTCAACAAATTCAATTATGGAGAATCTGGAACCTTTAAGTATGGAAGACCGAATGAGAGCTAAACGCACCGACCAAGGTCACGCAATTACTCATCCAGACATTAATGCGCCAGATTATGAAATCAAAGGACAAATTCTACACATGGTGACTAATCAATGCCAATTTAGTGGTGCGCCGAAGGAAGATCCAAATGAACATCTACGTAGCTTTAATAGGATCTGCACACTATTTAAAATCCGAGAAGTGGAGGATGAACAGATATATCTCATGTTATTTCCCTGGACTTTAAAGGGAGAAGCCAAAGATTGGTTGGAATCGTTACCTGAAGGGGCGATTGATACATGGGACGTTTTAGTTGAAAAATTTCTTAAACAATTCTTTCCTGCATCTAAAGCCGTAAGACTTCAAGGAGAAATTGTTACATTCACACAGAAGCCGAATGAAACTCTATATGAGGCGTGGACTCGATTTGGAAAGTTATTAAGAGGATATCCGGCACATGGTTTAGACACCTGTCAAATAGTACGAATATTCTACCAAGGATGCGACATCACTACAAGGAAAGACATAGATATAGCAGCTGGTGGTTCTATTATGAAGAAAACCGAAACTGATGCTTACAAAATTATTGATAACACTGCTTCCCACTCACATGAGTGGCACCAAGAAAAAGATATCGTTAGATCATCTAAAGCAGCTAGAGCCGATTCTAGCCATGACTTAGATTCCATTTCCGCAAAGATAGATGCTGTGGAGAGATGAATGGAAAAGATGACTAAAGATATTCACTCAATACGAATTAGTTGTGAGCAGTGTGGAGGACCACATTTGACAAAAGATTGTCTCAGTATTGAACTAACAATGGAACAAAGAGAGAACATTCATACATAAACCAAAGGCTTGGAAATAATTATCATAATAATTATCAACCGCCAAGACCTATTTACAATCAAAACCAGAACTATAACAGAAATATTCCATACAACAACCAACAAGGTCCTAGCAATCAACAAGTATCCAATAATAATTACAATCAGCAAAGACCTAATTTTCAAAACAAACCACCACAACAAACCGATAATAAAAAGCCGAATTTAGAAGATATGATGACGAAGCTAGTTGAAACTCAAACGCAGTTTTTCACATCTCAGAAACAAACAAATTGATTTCTAAATGCTCAAGCATTTAGAAATCAACAAGCTTCTATTCAAAATCTGGAACAAGAAGTAAGTAACCTAGCAAGATTAATAGGTGAAAGAAAACCAGGAAGTCTACCTAGTGATACAAATGCTAACCCCCGGAATGAAACAGCTAAAGCCATTACCACAAGAAGTGGTACAACACTTAAACCACCTGAAATACTTGTAACTTCTGATGAAGCTATTCCTACTCCATAAGAACCACAACCTGATCAAGATAAGGAAAAAGAACCGGTAGTTGAGAAGGTTAATGAAGATAACAAAGTTAAGGCTAAACCTTATGTTAAACCATACCAACCACCACTTCCTTACCCGAGTAAAATGAAGAAAGAGAAACTTGAAGTCAAGCAATCCAAATTCTTGGATATGTTTAAACAGATAAATGTAAATCTTCCTTTCATTGATGTGATTTCAGGAATGCCTAGATATGCTAAATTCTTGAAAGATCTAATCTCAAATAGAAAGAAAATGGAAGAACTCTCGGCTGTTACCATGAATGCTAATTGTTCAGCGGTGCTGTTGAATAAGATACCAGAAAAACTATCTGATCCAGGAAGTTTCACAATTCCATGTTTTCTGGGTAGTCTTAGTTCAATAGAAGCATTGGCAGACTTAGGTGCTAGTATAAATCTAATGCCATATTCACTATACGCTAAACTAGACCTTGGAGAATCGAAACCAACAAGAATAAGCATACAACTAGCCGATAGATCAATAAAATATCCTAGAGGGATAATGGAGAACATGCTAGTTAATGTTGGTACTTTAGTATTTCCAGTAGATTTTGTTGTTCTGGACATGGAAGAAGATTCTCAAGTTCCTCTCATATTAGGAAGACCGTTCTTAAACACGGCTAAAGCAATGATAGACGTGTTCGGTAAGAAATTGACCCTAAGTATAGAGGATGAGAGTGTTACCTTTTCAGTTGATAGAGCAATGCAACAACCACAATCTGCAGATGATACATGTTATTATATTCAAACTATAGATGCACATGCAGAATTATTAGAAGAATTTCCAGAATTACAAGGAACAGGAGAATGTTCTTTAGGAGAAGGAACAGAACAAATTGATGAAGCTGAAATGTTAGCTACACTTATAGCTAATGGATATGAACCAACAACAGAAGAAATTCAAATGCTAAAAGAAGAAGACAGATATCGATATAAATCATCGATAGAAGAACCACCGAAATTAGAGTTAAAGCCACTTCCAAACCATTTGGAATACGCTTATTTACATGGTGAATCTGAATTACCTGTAATAATATCGTCTTCTCTTACTAAAAATGAGAAATCACAACTCATTTCTGTGTTGAAAGCTCATAAACCAGCGATTGCATGGAAGATTCATGATATTAAAGGAATAAGTCCTTCGTATTGCACACATAAAATCCTTATGGAAGAAGGTCATAAAACGTATGTGCAACGCCAACGAAGACTAAATCCTAATATGCAAGATGTAGTTAAGAAAGAGATTATTAAACTGCTAGATGCAGGTTTAATTTATCCAATTTCTGATAGTCCATGGGTAATCCCAGTTCAATGCGTGCCTAAGAAGGGTGGCATGACTGTCATTACAAATGAGAAAAATGAGCTTATTCCTACTAGGACTGTAACAGGATGGCGTGTGTGTATTGATTATAGAAAATTAAATGACGCCACCAGAAAAGATCACTTTCCCTTACCTTTCATTGATCAAATGTTGGAAAGATTAGCCGGAAATAGTTACTATTGTTTTCTAGATGGATTTTCCGGATATTTTCAAATTCCAATAGCACCCGAAGATCAAGAGAAAACCACATTCACGTGCCCTTATGGTACTTTTGCTTACAAACGCATGCCATTTGGACTTTGCAACGCCCCTGCAACCTTTCAAAGGTGTATGATGGCGATTTTTCATGACATGATAGAAGAATGCATGGAAGTTTTCATGGATGACTTTTCAGTCTTCGGTGATACATTTGAATCATGTCTAGCTAATCTTGAACGAATGCTTATTAGATGCGAACAATCAAATCTAGTACTTAATTGGGAGAAATGCCATTTCATGGTTAAAGAGGGCATCGTTCTTGGACATAAAATTTCAAAAAAAGGAATTGAAGTGGATAGAGCTAAAGTAGATGTAATTGCTAAACTTCCACATCCCACCAATGTTAGAGGAGTTAGGAGTTTTCTAGGGCATGCCGGTTTTTACCGACGTTTCATAAAAGATTTTTTCTAAAATTGCCACTCCTATGAATAAACTCCTAGAAAAGGATGCTCCATTCATCTTTTCAGATGATTGTATCAAATCTTTTAATATTGTTAAAGAGAAACTCACTAATGCGCCGATCATGATAACACCAAATTAGAATCTACCATTTGAACTAATGTGCGATGCAAGTGATTTTGCAATGGGAGCCGTTTTAGGACAAAGGATTGAAAAACGATTTCAACCTATATATTATGCTAGTAAAACGTTACAAGGAGCACAAACGAACTATACAACTACTGAAAAAGAACTCCTTGCTATTGTCTTTGCTTTTGACAAATTTCGATCATATCTCGTTCTAGCAAAAACGGTGGTCTATACCGACCATTCTGCTCTTAGATACCTATTTTCGAAACAAGATGCTAAACCAAGATTAATCCGTTGGATCTTAATTTTACAAGAGTTTGATATTGAAATCTGAGATAAAAGAGGAGAAGAAAATCTCGCCGCTGATCATCTTTCTCGTCTTGAAAATCCTGAGTTAGAAGTTCTAAATGAATCGGCCATACAAGACAACTTTCTTGATGAATATCTATTGAAGATAGATTATAAAGAAATTCCATGGTTTGCAGACTATGCAAACTACTTAGTTTGTGGATTACTTGAAAAAGGATTATCGTACCAAAAATGAAAGAAATTCTTCAGTGATATAAAACACTATTTTTGGGAAGATCCACATCTGTTTAAAAGTTGTCCCGATGGAATAATACGCCGATGTGTATTTGGAGATGAAGCTAATAAAATTTTAAACCATTGTCACACAGGACCAACAGGAGGGCATTATGGGCCTCAACTAACAGCAAGAAAAGTTTATGATGCTGGATTCTATTGGCCTACAATTTACAAAGACTCACACCTTCTTTGCAAATCCTGTGATGCTTGTCAAAGGGCCAGAAAAATAAGTCAACGTGATGAAATGCCACAAAATGTCATACAAGTATGTGAAGTATTTGACATTTAAGGTATTGACTTTATGGGTCCATTTCCAAAATCTCATAATAATCTATATATACTCGTAGCCATTGATTATGTATCTAAATGGGCGGAAGCACAAGCTCTCCCAACTAACGATGCACGAGTTGTAGTCAACTTTTTAAAACATCTTTTTGCAAGGTTTGGAACACTGAAAGCTTTAATAAGTGATCGGGGTACTCATTTCTGTAATAATCAACTTGAGAAAGTTCTTAAAAGATATGGAGTAACTCATAAAATCTTCACCGCATATCATCCACAAACAAGTGGACAAGTTGAAAATACCAACCGAGCTTTAAAACGTATTCTAGAGAAAACCGTAGGATCAAATCTGAAGGAATGGTCCATTAAATTGGAGGATGCACTCTGGGCTTTTAGAACAGCCTACAAAACTCCAATTGGAACCACACCTTTTAGACTTGTTTATGGAAAAGCATGTCATCTTCCAGTAGAAATTGAACACAAAGCATTTTGGGCTTTGAAGACATGTAATCTTGATTTACATGAAGCCGGACGTCTACGATTAAGTCAACTAAACGAATTAGAAGAATTAAGACATGAAGCATACGAAAATTCATTAATCTATAAAGAAAGAACGAAGAAATGGCATGATAAAAGAATCAGAAGTTCAAAAGAATTTAAAGAAGGAGACAGAGTTCTTCTTTTCAATTCACGATTCAAGCTATTTCCTGGAAAAATTGAAATCAAGATGGTCTGGACCATTCATAGTCAAAAGAGTTTTCCCATACGGAACGATAGAATTAATAAATTCAAATGGGATGAATTTAAAGTTAATGGTCACAGAGTTAAACATTACATACATGGTCCGATGAAAGTTGACAACGAAGTTAATCACAATTTCGACACCACAGCTAACTAAGTGTGGGGAGAATCAAGTCTTTAAAGGATAATATGTATTTATGTTAGAGTTAGATTGTCTGTTTTCGTGTAGTTCTCGAAAATGGAACCTGAATGGTCTTTCCCTAGCAGACCCTAAAGAACTAGTCTTCTCCCCCCATTCTGAATTTTTATTTTTTTTAGGTTTTTACAAAATGAAGACTGCCTGTGAACTAAACCATGGTCTATTGCTACACGCTTTGATCACTAAACGTAATAATGACACACTTCTGAGTGAAATAGTATCAGTAATCAGAGAAAGATTGGACGGAGTTAGAAAAGAATCCAGATGCGAAGATAATAAGTTACAATTTGGTAAAGGAAAATCAAAATCCGCAGCGAAAAGAAGAGCACGACACCTAGAAAGATGTCACAAATGCGGAAAATGGTCACATGGAGGTAAATGTTCAAATAATCAAACCTATTCAAACACCGAATTTGTTACTTTATGCAGAGACGGACCGTTCATATGTTTAGAAGAAAAAACACTGAATACTCGAGGTTACGCCTATGTAGCCATGGAAAACCAATTAAACCGACTATCTTATGAATGGGATAGATCATATAACTAAGAAATCTATTTCACAGGTATGTTTGTACAGTTTTTATTATTTTTTTTATTTTTATTTTTAACCTTTTGATAATAAACGCTAATTTGTTCGCTATAAAGTATTAAATTGGTATTGAATAAAATTAGTTTTGGCGACCGAAAATATTGATATCATTCAAAAATTTATTACATCACTGCGAAATTTAACGTTTATTCTTAAGGTATAAATATCTTTAATCAATCAACCCAAAATATTTTAAAAATTCGTCATGAGTTAAATTAGGTCTTGGAACCGAAATTACTTTACCGAAAAGAGTGGCGCATATTTTTGATAATATTTGATTGATTAAAGTGGGATAAAAAGCCAAAAAGATTTTTAATTTTATTTTTACCATGTTTTTAAAATTAATATATAAATCTTAAATTAATATTGTAAACTTTGTAAAATCAATATATTTAAAATTGTAAATATTTGAAAAATTAATATAAGTTTGGTGTGAATTTATAATATGAATTTTTAAATTAAGTTTGGTGTGAATTTTTAATTTTTAAAATATGAATTTTTAATTTTATGCATTTCAAATTTTAAGTTTGGTGTGAATTTTTAATATTAATTTTGAATTTTATATTTAAGTTGTGTGAATTTAAAAACAAAAATTTACTTTATCTCATTAAGTTAAAAATATGATTTTTAAAATTCGTCGTAAGTTGAAGACTAGGTCGTTGAACCGAAATTGCTTTACCCGATGGAGGAACGAGAACTTTTATTATCATTATTTTTAATCTTATTGAATTAAAGTATGCCAAAAACATTAAAAAAAAACTAAAAAAATCTAAGCTTTTAAAACAATCGCTTGAAAAAGACAAATTTTAAAATTTTGTCGAAGGACGGACTAGGACATCGATCCGAAACGACCTCGTCCTAAATAACAAGGGAAACAAAATTTTAAAATTAATTACTTAATTGTTTTAATTAGTATAAGATATATATAAAAAAAAATACAAACTCCGCGACTCGCGGAGTTTGATGGGTCAAACACCGCGACTCGCGGAGGGACCGAAATACAGAAAAAGAATAAAACGCCAGAACAGCTCAGTTGCACACCACAACACAGAAAATACTGCGAAAACAAACCGCAAAAACCCGAAAAAAACACCCCAAAATTCACAATTTTTGACCGTTAATCATCAAATCTTTTACTAAAATCATGTTGAGAAGGATGCTATCAAGGAATTACTCAAGAAAAACGGTAAATTTCTACACCTAAACACCATTTAATCAGAAAATTAGTGTTCTTGAGCAATTTTTTCCCCAATTTAATTTTGATGCTTTTTAGTGTAATTATGCTTAAATTGTTTATGTATTATGCTTGTATAACCTAGATTGATGCTATTTAACATGATTAGAAGCCTTAAACTTCAAATTTTGAGTAATCTAGGGTTTGTGTTCTTGAGCAAATTTGGGGCTTTTTGATATAAACAGGTTATGGCCGATTTTTGTCATGAATTGTTGCTAAATTAAGTAGTGTAACATGTTTAGGTAGTTAAATGATCCAAACTTTGAGCCTAAACATGATTTTGAGAATTAAAGTGGACTTTTTCAAGTCTAAAATTCATGAACTTGATTTTTGAAAGATAATGCCATTTAAAACTTGTTTAATTGCTAGTAATGATTATTTTGACATGTTATTTGAGTTAAATGCTTATGAACTTGGCGAACATTTTCGTATATGCTTATTTGAAAAAGTGTAGATTTGATAAAAATATGAAAATGAGCTTAAGTTTGATATAAATTGATCATGTCATTGTAATTATTTTGATTGATGATTTTGCTGACACTAATGCATATTTGGATGCACAAAAATTGTGTTTGATGTGTTTTGCAGACTGAAAGGGGTGAATCTTCATCCCAAGCTCGCAATGCTCCTGCTAAGAATGCGGAACAACAGCAGGTGGATAACTACTACAAACAAGATATACCTCATCCAGTCATGACATTTTCTGATATGCACTTGGAAGATTTGCACCCGAACCTGAGATTTGACAGACTTTGGATAGATTATCCAAAATACCAAAGGGGTTTGCTTACTCTTCATTCTAAAGTTGTTGAGGTACCTAGGGTCATAGAATGGGGACCATTAGAAGCTGTAGAATTGGCCGGGCCAATTAGAGAATTACTTGCACAGAGGTATGGTAATTCTACTTTTAACGACTGGGTACGTTTATTCACCATGCGTAGACCTGTATATAAAGTATGGTGTGAAGAATTGTTGTGTAGTATAGAATTAAATGATCGGGTAGCTAGTTTAACCGATCGATCTTTTATTAGATTTTTGTTAGGAGGTTCGATGCGCCACATGTCTTTACTAGACATGGCTCAGGCTTTACGTATATATACGCCTGAGGAGTTAGCATATGCCGATTGTAGAGGGTTGATACTAAATGGTAGAAAGATAGATGAAAATTTTGATACACATGGTGTATGGAGTCAAATGACAAGCCATCACCGGTTCAAAGGGGGGAATTACTCTTATTTGGATATAGATAGAGCTGAATTAAGAGTAATTCATAGGTTTTTAGCTAATTCGATTACACAAAGAGGTAAGAACAAGGAAAAGGTAAATGAACAGGATTTGTTTTACCACATGTGTATTCGAGACCCACAAAGCGCTGTAAGTATACCTTATTATGTGGGTTATTATTTATCAGCTATGGTTAGGGGGATGAGACCGCATAGCATAAAAGGAGGTGGTATATTTATTACTTTGATTGCTGAATATCTCGGTGTGGATATAAGTCGGGGGGGATTATTAGTCGAAGAACCAGAACCCCGCGATACAATAGGTTTAAATGTATACCATGGTGCGAAAGTTTTGAAGAGGCTAAATAACGCCGCAGTACAATACCATGGTAGACATCCACAGGTTGAGAGAAACCAACAGCAAGGTAATGTAGGAGGGGGAAATGAAATGCAAGAAATGCAAAGGTTTATAACTTCACAGGAGTACGAAAATGCTAGACATAGAGCATTTGAAGATTGGCAAGTTCATCAAAACCAAATCATAGCTTATTGCCAACATATAGGTAGAAACTATATTCCTACTCCAAAGCCCATATTCCCTCCCTGGTCTATAGAGATTCAACCACCGTATCCTACGTATAACCCAGCCGAAGCATTTTATAGCACATATGGTTATGCATGGAACCCCTACTGGTATCAGTATCATCCCTAGTCTACTTAGTTTTATTTATTTTGTAATTTGTAATGTTGATACGTTTAATACTTATGTTAATATTGTAATAGTTTTTATAATTTTCTAACTTTTATTCTTAGATTTTAATAATTTTTGAATGTGGGGTAATATACCAAACTTCAAAAATATGTATATATGTTTGCAGTTTATCTTATGTACACAACAGGGTAAAACAACGCATTTTCAAAGACTGGCATTAAGTTCAGCAAAAGCAACTAATTTTGACGACAAGATGCAAAATATATGTGAAATAACAACAAGACGGAATGAACAAATGATATGCACCATTTATCATTTAGCAAGCAAACACAAATATGTTTGGAAACTTTGGTAAAATTTAATCATTTTCACACAAATCACCCTCAATAATTTAAATTGTTACTGATTTCTTGCAAATGAGGGGATTACAAGATCTTAAGTGTGGGAAGGGGTTAAATTCTTTCGGATTTTAAAATTTTTACTTTATACACTTGGTTACCATTGGAAATACTAGTAAAGTAGTAGTTGTATTAGAATCTAGTGCTCTCTGATAATAAAGAACAGCCCTAGTCTTATATACTGACTACCCAATTCTAGTAAAAATTTTCAAAATTTTCAATTAAATGAACTCAAAATCATGTTTATACATATTTATGAATGATAAAACTAGGTTTTAACACCGAAATTATTGTTACCTTGGAAAGGACATAAATTGATAAACAAACCAAAATGTTAAAATTCATTTAAAATAGAATAGAGGACAATAAAAAGGAAAATAAAAGCCAAGTGTGGGAAAATTCTCCAAGTTATTCAAAACATATGTCACATATTTTTGTACAAATAACTGAAAATACTTTTGCTTTGGACCAAACTAAACTGTTTTACCCGATGAAAGAAAAGAAGAGATGGATCTACACGATGAATCAATTCCATCATTAAAAGGAAGTAAAGTCTTCCGAAAAAGAAACGCGCTTCTTGATTTAGGTCAGGAAGTTGTCGTCCAGACCAACTGTAGGTTGACGAAAAACCTAGAAAAGTCATCACTAAAATTAGCAGGAAATCCACGGACCTCAGCATTAAACAGGGTCACCAAGTGGTCAGATTTATCCTAACCATGAGAAGGATTTATCTCGTACAATGGGGGGGCACCATGCAAATTAGCTGGATAAGACTAATGAATCAAATCCCCAGAAAGGATAATCTCCTTAAAAGATCAAAAATTAGCTTTTAAGCCTGATATTACTCAATCCTTGAGATTGACCTTAAAGATTGAGAATTACAAACTCATGGAATTCAATGATATCTAAACTCGAGCCTGAACGAGAAAATATTTTGATCAAAATTACAAACCGATTTGTTTTCTAAAAACCATTTTCAATGCGTTCATTACCATTGAACGTAAAATCCTAGGAATTCACCTGGAATTCATTAGGTCACCTGAACCAAATCGGGTGTCAACCGTAAGAACGGTGGTTGCATAGTGGTCAAAGACAGGACCTTGTGCCAAACCTACAAATTATAAGGGTGAGCTTTACTATTGCTCCTACCAAGGATAGTAATTGCGTCTGACACGTTATAGACCTTAATTAAAAGCATGTCAGGGGACATTGCCTTAACAGTTGCTTGTTCAACGCTTTCCTTTACAACCGGACGGTAGTTTACCGAAAGGTAATATACGGGACAAGTAAACTGGACGTGTTGCTTTCCAAATACAAGGTTAGCAAGTGGGTGACACAAAACCATAAGTTTTGAGCTAAAATTTTCAAATCTGAAACCCACCAAACCCACAAAAATATTTTGCAAACACCGGTAAAGGGTTATTCCGGAAAACTTATCTAAGGTAAAAACTAGATTTAATTTTCAAAAGATCAAATGTTTTCATAAAGATCCAATTTCCTTAATGGATCTAAATTTTTATAGTCATGTGGGACTGTAAACCATATCGTTACTACCATTGTTTATACCGCCGTATAGAAATCACTGATGTACAAAGTGTGAAGAATAAAGAAGTGATTCTAGTATTTCAAGACGATATTGCTTGAGGACAAGCAACGCTCAAGTGTGGGAATAATTGATAATGCTAAAAACGAACATATATTTCATAGCATTATTCCTCAAGAAAGACAAGCTTTTAGTTGCAATTGTTCTATTTACAAGTGATATTCGTTTAAATAATAAAAGGTGAAGACAAAAGACAGATTCGACGAATTGAAGACGCAAACGACCAAAAAGCTCAAAAGTACAAAAGACAATCAAAGAGGTTCCAAATATTGATAAGAAACGTCTCGAAATTACAAGAGTACAAGATTCAAAACGCAAAGTACAAGATATTAAATTGTACGCAAGGACGTTCGAAAATCCGGAACCGGGACATGAGTCAACTCTCAACGCTCGACGCAATGGACTAAAACTTACGAGTCAACTATGTACATAAATATAATATAATATATAATTAATTCTTAAAATTAATATAAATATATATATTATAATATATTTATAAATCGTCGGCAAGAAAGAAGCCAAAGGAGGGTGAGCTGTATTTTCAAACTCCGCGAGTCGCGGAGTTTGAAGGCAAAAATTGCCGCAAGTCGCTGAGCCCCAAAAACTGAAACTCCCTATAAAAGCAAACGAATTCGGATCGTAAAAACCACATAATAAATATCCATCAATCTCTCTATCTATATACGTAATATTTATATTTATAATTTATATTTTAATTTTAATCCTAATAATAAGGGTATGTTAGCAAATGTTGTAAGGGTGTAAGTCGAAATTCTGTCCGTGTAACGCTACGCTATTTTTAATCATTGTAAGTTATGTTCAACCTTTTTAATTTAATGTCTCGTAGCTAAGTTATTATTATGCTTATTTAATCCGAAGTAATCATGATGTTGGGCTAATTACTAAAATTGGGTAATTGGGCTTTGTACCATAATTGGGGTTTGGACAAAAGAACGACACTTGTGGAAATTAGACTATGGGCTATTAATGGGCTTTATATTTGTTTAACTAAATGATAGTTTGTTAATGTTAATATAAAGATTTACAATTGGGCGTCCCTATAAATTACCATATACACTCGATCGGACACGATGGGCGGGGTATTTATATGTACGAATAATCATTCATTTAACCGGACACGGGAATGGATTAATAGCCACTAGAATAATTAAAACATGGGTGAAATTATGTACAAGGACACTTGGTATAATTGATAACAAAATATTAAAACCTTGGGTTACACTCAGTCGACATCCTAGTGTATTTATTAAACAAAGTATTAAAATCTTGTTACAGTTTAAGTCCCCAATTAGTTGGAATATTTAACTTCGGGTATAAGGATAATTTGACGAGGACACTCGCACTTTTTATTTATGACTGATGGACTGTTATGGACAAAAACCAGACGGACATATTAAATAATCCAGGACAAAGGACAATTAACCCATGGGCATAAAACTAAAATCAACACGTCAAACATCATGGTTACGGAGGTTTAAATAAGCATAATTCTTTTATTTCATATTTAATTTTCTTTATTTTATATTTAATTGCACTTCTAATTATCGCATTTTTATTGTTATTGTATTTAATTGCACTTTTAATTATCGTACTTTTTAATTATCGCAAGTTTATTTTATCGCACTTTTATTATTCGCAATTTCATTATCGTTATTTACTTTAAGCTTTAAATTAAGTCTTGTATTTATTTATTATTTTACATTTGGTTTTAACTGCGACTAAAGTTTTAAAATCGACAAACCAGTCATTAAACGGTAAAAACCCCCCTTTATAATAATAATATTACTTATATATATATTTGTATTTTTATAAAACTAAACTAATATAGCGTTAAGCTTTATTTAGAGATTTTCCCAGTGGAACGAACCGGACTTACTAAAAACTACACTACTGTACGATTAGGTACACTGCCTATAAGTGTTGTAGCAAGGTTTAAGTATATCCATTCTCTAAATAAATAAATATCTTGTGTAAAATTGTATCGTATTTAATAGTATTTCCTGCTAAAATATAAAGCTGTTTTATATACACCTCGCATAACATCAAATAGCTTCATCAGAAATTACAGGTATTTTAGGTGGTTTAAGTGTAATACCACTTCTTGTGGTAATGGCTTTAGCTGTTTCATTCCGGGGGTTAGCATTTGTATCACTTGGTAGACTTCCCGGTTTTCTTTCACCTATTAACCTTGCTAGGTTGCTTACTTCTTGTTCTAGATTTTGAATAGAAGCTTGTTGATTTCTAAATGCTTGAGCATTTTGTTCATTGGTTTGTTTCTGAGATATGAAAAATTGAGTTTGAGATTCAACTAGCTTTGACATCATGTCTTCTAAATTAGGCTTTTTATCATCGGTTTGTGGTGGTTTATTTTGAAAAATAGGTCTTTGCTGATTGTAAGTATTATTGGATACTTGTTGATTGCTAGGACCTTGTTGGTTGTTGTATGGAACATTTCGGTTATAGTTCTGATTTTGATTGTAGATCGGTCTTTGCGGTTGATAATTATTCTGATAATTATTTCCAGGCCTTTGGTTTATGTATGAAACATTCTCTCTTTGTTCCATTGTTAGTTCAATACTGAGACAATCTTTTGTCAAATGTGGTCCTCCACACTGCTCACAACTAATTCATATTGAGTAAATATCCTTTGTCATCTTTTCCACTCGTCTCTCGACAGCATCTATCTTTGCGAAAATGGAATCTAAGTCATGGCTAGAATCGGCTCTAGCTGCTTTAGATGATCTAACGATATCTTTTTCTTGGTGCCACTCATGTGAGTGGGAAGCAGTGTTATCAATAATTTTATAAGCGTCAGTTGCTGTTTTCTTCATAATAGAACCACCAGCTACTATATCTATGTCTTTTCGTGTAGTGATGTCGCATCCTTGGTAGAATATTTGTACTATTTGACAAGTGTCTAAACCATGTTGCGGACATCCTCTCAACAATTTTCCAAATCTGGTCCAAGCCTCATATAAAGTTTCATTTGGCTTTTGTGTGAACGTAACAATTTCTCCTTGAAGTCTCACGGCTTTAGATGCCAGAAAGAATTGTTTAAGAAATTTTTCAACTAAAACGTCCCATGTATCAATCGCCCCTTCAGGTAACGATTCCAACCAATCTTTGGCTTCTCCCTTTAAAGTCCAGGGAAATAACATGAGATATATCTGTTCATCCTCCACTTCTCTTATTTTAAATAGTGTGCAGATTCTATTAAAGGTACGAAGGTGTTCATTTGGATCTTCTTTCGGCGCACCACTAAATTGGCATTGATTAGTTACCATGTGTAGAATTTGTCCCTTGATTTCATAATCTGGCTCATTTATGTCAGGTTGAGTAATTGCGTGACCTTGGCCAGTGCGTTTAGCTCGCATTCGGTCTTCCATACTTAGAGGTTCCAGATTTTCCATAATTGAATTTGTTGAATCTGAATCACTAGAGGATTCTGATTTAATGGTTGGTTCCTCAACAATCTCTGTTTGAATGATTGGTGGTTCCGGAGGAAAGATTAATGGTTCAGGATCTATGAATTGTCCCTGAATATTCTCCGGATTCTCAATTGTGAGGTCGGGTTCAAAAAATGGATTATTGGAAATTTGAATTGGAGTACTTGGTCGACTGGATGATGATTCTAAAGAAAAATCAACGGCGACAATATTTGCTAGATGTCTTGATCGAGTTACAGGTGGTGAACGTACAAAAGGTGGTGAACGTTTTGCTCGGTGCATTCACTGAATATCCTATTAGTTATAAAAATAAGAAAAATTATATAAGTTATCAAATTAATAGACTTTTCTGATTTTGCCCACGTTTTGAATAGCCAAAAGATGCATCAGAGGGGCAGGATTCGTTTGGTCTCAATATAATTGAGTACTGTTTGGCTCCAATAACCCGGTCCACGTACAAATCCAACTATTACTACGAACCAGAAAATTTTGATGTCTATCAATTTAACCACTTAAAATAATTTTTCGTTTAAATTTAAAGAAATTTTAGATAAGAAATAGAAAAAATCTAAGTCCTAAAAACTAGAGCGTCGAGAAATAAGAAAGAAAAAGAGCGCGTCGAAAAACGTCGAAAAAAATAAAAGGTCGAAAAATAATAAAAAGAACGTAGCGCGTCGAAACTTAAAAAGGAACTAAAAACTAATAATTAAAAGTTATGTCTAAAAATATTAAAGCTTAGAGAAATAATATATCCCAAAACGGCAATAACTTAAAAAGGTACTAAAAAAACGGCGTCGCAAAATTCTAAAGCACCTAAATCTTAGTCTAAAGAAAAAGCACTTAAGGGATTTTACGGCAAAGCTTAAAAATTTAGAAATAAAAAAAATAACTATGGCAAAAACTATATCTTAGAACTAAATACGAGCGAAAAATACAAATATTACGCTAAAACGAATAAAAAGGTACAAAATATAAAAATATACTTAAAGTTGTAAAAAGTATAATTTTTATAAAAATATTATTTTTATATTATTTATTTAATAAAACTATTAATTTTATAATTTATTAAAACTTAATAAACTAAATATATAAATTAAATAATAACTAAAACTAATTAATTAAATATACAAAACCTAATTAGGGTTATTAATTAATAATAATAATTAATATAATCTAACCCTAAACTGGTCGTACTAGGTTTCAGACCTGTCCAGTCAACTCATGCGATCGCATGAGTTTTCTGTTATGGAGCCATGCGATCGCATGAGCCTTGGATCCAGTTCAGTTGTTGGGCTGCTACAGTGTAGTGGCCCGAATGTTTTTTTTTTTTTTCCTGTTTTATGTTTTAATAAATAAATATATAAATAAATAAAAACTTGTATTTAAAAAAAAAACTAAAATAAAAATAAAGAAACTTTATAATTTTATAAATATTTAACAAACTCTTAAAAATATTTATATTTTTGTTTTTCTTTTTATATTTTCATATATTTAAAACGTATTTTTACAAAAACGTATTTTTACAAAAGGAAACTAAAAATTAATAAAAATCTTTTTTTTATATAGTGTTGCACTTCCGGCGTTTTAGTGTTCCCCGGCAGCGGCGCCAAAAATACTTGATGTGTGCGAGGTGTACTAGGAAATAGTATTATTTTTACAACGTAATACTATTAAATATGATACAATTTTACACAAGATATTTATTTATTTATAGAATGGATATACCTAAACCTTGCTACAACACTTATAGGCAGTGTACCTAATCGTACAGTAGTGTAGTTTTTAGTAAGTCCGTTTTATTCCACAGGGAAAATTAAACAAGCTTAACGCTATATTAGTTTTAACTTATAAAAATACAAATATATATATAAGTGATATTATTATTATTATAAAAAGGGGGTTTTTACCGTTTAATGACCGGTTTGTCGATTTTTAAAACTTTAGTTGCAGTTAAAACCTAATGTAAATATTAAAAATAAATATAACTTAATTTAAAGCGTAAAGTAAATAACGATAATGAAATTGCGATAAATAAAAGTGTGATAAAATAAAATTGCGATAATTAAAGAGTACGATAATTAAAAGTGTAATTAAATACAATGACAATAAATAAAAGTGCGATAATTAAAAGTGTAATTAAATATGAAATAAAAGAATTATGCTTATTTAAACTTCCATAATCATGATGTTTGACGTGTTGATTTTTAGTTTATTCTCATGGGTTAATTGTTCTTTGTCCTGGATTATTCAATATGTCCATACGGATTTGTCCATAATAGTCCATCAGTGATAATCATAAAATGCGGAAGTCTTCGCCAAATTATTCTTATTCCCGAAGTCAAATATTCCAACTAATTGGGGAGTCGAATTGTAACAAGGTTTTAATACTTTGTTTAATGAATACACCAGGTTATCGACTGCGTGTAAACCAAGGTTTTACTACTTTGTTAACAATTACACCAATTACCCTTGAATGTAATCCACCCCTGTTTCAACAAGTCTACTAACTATTAATCCAGTTCCATGTCCGGTAAAATGAACAATTATTGGTATTTATAGATATCCCGCCCACCGTGCCCAGTCAAGCGTATGTGGTTATATATAAATACGTCAAATTATAAGTCTATATATTAAATTAACAAGGTATCATTTAGTTAATATAAAGCCCATTAATAGCCCATAGTCTAATTTCCACAAGTGTCGTTCTTTTGTCCAAACCTCAATTATGGTACAAAGCCCAATTACCCAATCTTAATATTTTTAGCGCAACATCATGATTACTTCGTCTTAAATAAGCATAATAATAACTTAGCTACAAGACATTAAATTAAAAATAACATTAACCATAACTTACAGTGATTAAAAATAGCGTAGCATTACACGGACAGAATTTCGACTTACACCCTTACAACATTCACTAACATACCCTTATTATTGGAATTTAAAATTAAAATTAAAATATAATATATATATATATATATATATATATATATATATATATATATATATATATATATATATATATATATATATATATCTTTACGTATGAATGAGAAGAGAAAAAGATGTGTAAATTTCGTCCAAAACTCGCGAACTTTATAGGACCAGGCCTGGATTTCAGGGCCATGCGATCGCAGGGCTTTTGTGCCTCCAGGCCATGCGATCGCATGGTGGTAGGTAACAGCTCACATGATTTTTGTTTCTTTGCTTGCCGACGTTTATAAATAATAATATAATATATAAATAATTATAAGAATTATTTAAATATTATATTTTATTTATGTGCATAGTTAACTTGTAATTTTTAGTCCGTTGCGTCGAGCGTTGAGAGTTGACTTTGGTCCCGGTTTCGGATTTTCGAACGTCCTTGCGTATAATTTAATATCTTGTACTTTGCGTTTTGCGTCTTGTACTCTTGTAATTTTGAGACGTTTCTTATTAATAATTGGAACCACTTTGATTGTACTTTGTACTTTTGAGCTTTTTGGTCGTTTGCGTCTTCAATTCGTCGAATCTGTCTTTTGTCTTCACCTTTTATTATTTAAACGAATATCACTTATAAATAGAACAATTGCAACTAAAAGCTTGTCTTTCTTTAGGGATAATGCTATGAAATATATGTTCGTTTTTAGCATTATCATTGATCACACGTAATCTTGAGTAAAGGCAAATATCATTGTATCCTCTGACCTGAGATACATATTGGGTTCGGATATTTACCAAGTATTGTGCCTTGATTCTTTCCTTCGCTATTCTGAAATATAGTAGTTCATAGGACGTATGTAGTCAAGATGGAATTTGTCCCTCTTATTCGTTGAGAGTCAGATGTCTAAGGCCTGAAAAAGTTAAATCTAGAAGAGAGTGATCACTTTGTATCTCTTGGATTTAACATGACATCTAAGATGAAAGGAATTAATGAAAGATTCATCTATTCATATTCAAGATGGGAACTTAAAAGGGATGATGTTATTGAATGGCACAAAGTCATAACATATTGGGGGTGATGGACGATCATTAGGTGGTATCCATCACTTGCATTAATTTCTTATGTTTCTCGTGCAAGTGGGAGATTGAAGGTATTTCGTATGCCCGAGAGACATATTAAATTAATGTGGCTAATATGTTTTGATCCAAGTCAGGTCATACCCAATAACAAGCTTACTGACACCTTATTCGTATTTGATCTTAGCGATTGGATCATTGATTAAATACGCGACACTTGAACTTTAAGAAAAATGGTTTTCTTGAATATTACTTGATGTGTGTATATATATATATATAAATTATGGAATAATTTATATAATTTGGATTTAATTATGTATAGGTTAAATAATTAATAAATTTATGTTACATTTTATATAAATGGGTTTTATATAATAAAATGTACAATAATAAATATGGAAGTCTATAAAATGGTTTTATAAAATCTTTTTTTTTATAAAACATATTTTATAAAACCCATTTGGAAGTGGCATTGGAGTCTCAACTAGCATGCCATTTGACTAGCCTTTAAGTGATTACTTCCATATATTCCATGGGCATATGTATCAAGACTTCTTGGAGACACAAGGCACATGAAAACACATCAAACACACTTGAAAAAACTGCACAAAAAATCCCATTTTCTGCTGCTCAGGCCGTGGGCTGTTGGAGCTAAAAAGGGTTTCAAACTTTGGTTTTTGCAAGCTTCATTCAAGTGTAATTAAATCCTAACTAAAGGCTAGGTGTTGGTGCAAAAGCTTGGGGTATTTCTCCTTGAGGTTTCATTCTTTTGGAACTCCATTCTTCATCATCTTCATCATCATTTTGGATTAACCCTCAACTAGCTTGAGGAGGTATTATCTTCTCTACTTGTTTTATATGTAAACATAAATTCATGACTTGATATTATATGGGATTTAACAAAATGGCTTAACAAATATACTTGTTCTATTAATGCTTCCGCTTGCTTTAACTACATTAAATTGGTTTTATGATTGTGTAAACTACATGAACATGTCACTTATTAAATGTTGAATTCCATCAATATTAATATTTGTTATGTTATATGTATTAAATATATATGTATATATATTTATGTATATATCGTTTGTTTGTTTAAACATAGTAATTATAATAATAATACCATAATATTATTTGTAATGGTAAAAATGATAATAATGATAATACCTAATAATACTAATAAAAATATTAAAGTTAATAATTTTGTTAATAATAATAAGAACTAGAAACCTGATTGTATGATACTTATACGGATTTGATAATACTCTTTATTTGTTTAAAATAATGATATTGCTAAATATTAGGGGTAATAATAATTATCATTATCGTAATAATAATAACAATATTAGTTATGTTAATGTTAATAGAACTTATAACATTAATATTAGTGATACTAACACCACAATATCATTATAATTAATAATATTAACAATATTATCATAATAGTATTAATGTTACTAATAACAATACATATTATGGCAATAACAATCATAATAATAATAATAATAAAAATAATAATAAACTACCTCATTAGGAGTTCCAAAAAAATAAATGTTGCTGCACACGCCCAGGTTTGGGCTCGAACCCCCGACCTTTTGTTACCCATCAACGGATCAAATAACTCCTCAAGTTGTTCAAGTTGTGTGGTGTGTATTACTCTAAATAAAACATATAATGATCATATGTATCATTCATGATACAGCAAAAGTGATAATAATGCATCTATCATTTATTATAATAATATATTATTAATTCATATTACAAAACACGTGATAAGGAAACTGCCGACAGTTTTTAATAGGGATAGTATTTAGTGGTCCGTTGGTAATTAGTGGCGAATAAAAGTTCTCAGAATAACCTCATATTTTTAAATTAATTAGATTTATCTATTTTGGTCATTATCGTATAAAATTCGATCATTAATTTATTAAATAAAAATTACATTAATTATTCACTCCCAATCCCAATTAAAATATAAAAAGTTTTAAAATTCAACAAATAACTTCTAAATATATTATTAAGGAGCCTAAAATTTATATGACTCATTTCGAATCACCGTTTATTTCAAAATTACGTAATTTTGAATTTGACTTGTTTAATATCCATCGAATGGCAATTGAGTGTTACCGTCGTTTACAATATAGATTTGAAATCATGAAATATATATTTCATATACTTTATTTATATATATAGGTATGTTTTAAATAATAATTATTATAATATCATATTTTTATTTTATTAATTTTTAATTACAACAACATATAATACTCCAAATTATATTTCGAATTATTATTTATATATACATTCACACATATCTATTTATAATTAAGTGTTCGTGAATCGTCGAGAGCAGTCGAAGGTCAATTAAATATATGAACATCGTTTCCAAAATTTTCTACACTCAACATTACATACTTTGCTTATCGTATCAAAATCAGATAAGATTTAAGTTTAAATTTGGTCGGAAATTTCCGGGTCATCACAGTACCTACACGTTAAAGAAATTTCGCTCCGAAATTTGAGTGAGGTCGTCATAGCTAACATTAAAAATATTTTCATGACGAATTTGAGCTGATAAATAGAATTTTATTACTGTTGAGTAATATGGATAAGATAATTCGATTACTCGAAGAGTACGAATGAAGCTATCACTAAATAGTGAAATGAGAAAGACAAGTTTCATCATAACTTTTGACTAGTCCTGGTTGAATTCCGGAATTCAAGGAATTTAAAGAAAATCTTCAAAATTTAAAAGATTTGATTCTTCGGCGAAAAAGAAAATGAAGATCTCTATAAATAAATACGGTGATCTGCCTCGATTACTCTGTCTGATATTTCCATTATAAATTAAGCTCTTCCGTTCCATTATTCTCACCATTCATATACTTTCTTTCTTAGTTCATACATCCAAAAGATTTTGAAAATGCTTAATCAAGTTCTAATCCCTGATATTTTTCTAATTATCATTTCTGTCATCCTTCTTTTCAATCTTCCACCAGAAGAATCTATTTACTTCTACTATTTCCTTGGGGTGATACTATTCTTAATTATACCGTGTCTTTATATTACTATTCGTATTAATATCCATGGTTTGTAACCTCCGTGTTGTTATTGGGCTTTATATTTTCTCTTATATTTTAGATCTCTTTGCCTTTTTATTATCCTATCGACCTCTAGTAAAGCGCGCAACGGTCCAGAATTTGTAAGTACGGAGTTTCGAATGAACTTAATGTTCTTAACCAAGAAAGAACGAAATCGTATGATTTGATTTGTCAAATTATTAGAATCATTGAGAATAGAACTATCAAGAATATACTTTCTTGATATGTTCAGAAGTTAAGCAGAATGAAAGAGTCATGTAACATGGCACATGATGACGTTATGTTCTGTGAATCATCACGTCCCATTAGAAACTCAGCATGACTTACTGTAATATAATCACATTGATCAAGTGTCATTATATTATACTAACTCATGCATCAGTTCCCAACACTACTTCAAAAACATTCATACTTTAAATTCGAATTTTAAAGAAATTTAGAAACTAAAATGGTTTCCTTTATGATGTAATATAGATAGCAGGAAGAGATAAATAATTTCAGACAAGAATATTTATGAAAATATTCTCAGAAATATCGAAGATATTTATGATGATATTTTAGAATTTCTAAGTTCGAAGGTTGATGAAGAATGATTTTTCGCAAGATTTTAACATGAATCCGGAGCAAGATATTCGCTAAAGATTTCATCAGAATCAGAATCATCAGGATTCTTAATGTACAAGTTTAGTCCTTGTGATTTGTTCAGAGACTCCTTCGTAGTTTGCTCAATCAGTTTTTCAGTTCCAACTTTTCTGAGCTTTTCCAACATACTATTCTTTATCATCAAACTTCCGATGATTAAGGTTGTTTACCGTCGTCTACGGTTTCTGCTGCTTCATTCAGCTTTTTCAACATTCAGAGTATTAATTTGTAGACTGAGTGCTTTTCAGAATTTCAGAATGAAAGATCATAATTCTAAGAGACAAATGTTATACATATAACTGTTGATGTAGATATGATATGAGTTTTCAAAGTACTGATTGCTGATTCCCGATAATTGGTATAACAGTTCTCGTTACAAGATGTGGATGAGTATATGATAGGATCTCAATGAATAAATATAATGATTTATCAGAGAGATTTAAGCCAAGAAGCAACGAGGTTGCTGGTACATCTGTTGGTAATATTGCAGAATATAAAAGGTTTCCCAGTAACAAAGGCAAAAAGAAAACGTATACATCAAGGTTATAATAAGGTTGTTTCGAACGAAAAGTCGAAGTTGACTTGCTGGAGCTGTGACAAAATTTGGCTACTTTGTAAAGAAATTGAAAAGTTATTTTCGGTAATAATAACGCTAAATGTAACGACCCGGATTTTTCCGCTATATATAAGATTAATATTTACATAATTAAATGTTTCCAACATGTTAAGCAATCAAACTTGTCAAGATATATATATATTTGGAATGGATTTTATGCAAATGTTTGACCACCCAGTCTGTATGACGATTCACGAACGTCATAATTTGTGATAATCATTAAATAGAATATATATTTGGATATATATATTTATGACATGTTAAAATGATATTTAAGTATTTCATTAAGTATATTAACAATTAGTTATTTAGTTATATATATAAAATGAGACTACTAACTTAAAGACTTCGAAACAATATACATATATGTAACGTTTTTTGACGTCTTAAACCCTAATTTAAACTAAATGTATATGTATTGTATTAAGATGTATTAATACACTTTTGAAAGACTTAAATACATATATCAACATAATTATACTCAACAAAGATAGCTATACTCATAATCTCATTCAATTCTATCAAGAATTCTACTCCCATTCATTCGGTATTTTTATACCCGTATCATACCTAGCTTCTAAACGTATTTACTATTGGTATATACATATCAAATCATTAATCTTAGCAGCCCTCAATCAGTTGTTAGACATGTATAAACATGATGGAGACTTGTGGGAACCATCCTTTGTCATTAACCATGACTTATTTGTAACAAAACAAAACTATACATATCATATATCTATATCTATATTCATGTATGTATGTATGTGTATATATACACATCTCATTTCATTTACATCTTCATTTTAACTCACTCTTAAACACATACTCAAAGCATTCAGCAACCTTTCATCATATATCTCATAAACCACTTCAAGAACAAGCTTAAAACATCATAACAAGAATCATTCAAGAACATATCAAGATAACCTTCCAACATGAAGAAGTTTACTTCCAATCTTTCAAGCTAACTCAAAAACTCTTTAGGATCACTAATTCTACTTTCTTTCCAGTAGCTTTTCATCTTATAATCAAGGTAAGAATCATATATAAGCTTTAGTTCAATTCATATACTTATAACTATCTTATTTCAAGATAGAATTCTTATTCGAACTTTTGTTCATTTCATGATTTTACTTCAAGAATTCCAAGCCATCAAGGGTATCTTTGAACTCAAGATATTCTCCTTATTTTTCCAGCAACTTTGTTCATTTCATTTGAGGTAGTAGTCTTATTCATAATCTTATTCGATTCATATTCACATAGCTATCTTATTTTGAGTTATAACTAATAACAACAAGAACATAGTTAGATTATTTCTAAACTTGTTTGCAAATAAACTTAATCCTTCTAACTTGACTTTTAAAATACTTCAACACATGTATTATGATAGTATGTCAAGCTAACATAAGGATATAAAACTTGTAAACACGAAGAACACCTTAAAATCGAATATACGCCGTCTTAGTCGAACATGGGCTGTTTTGGGTTTAATTTTAAAAACCTATCTTAAAATTTGAATTAAAAGATTTCCTTTGGTGAAAAATCTTATTTTATATGGATATGAAATATATCCAAAATCCATAGTTAAACTCTAAGTGGAAGTATGTTTTTCAAAAGGGTCATCAAGATATCGTTCTTACGACGGATATGACTATCTTCTCTTATTTGACACCTAACCTGTATTTTCGACTATAAACCTATACTTTTTATATTAAGATTAATAATGTTGAGTTCGATACAAAACCATGGCAACTTGAATCACTCAAAACGGATTTGTAACGAAGAAATTATGGGTAAAAAAATTTGGATATTTTTCTTAATTTTTAGCTACGGACATGATTTATAAAAATGGATGCTAACCTTATCCTAGCTAACTTACCTTGTATCCTACATGTATTTATACATGTCTTGTTCCCGAACTTATGGAAATACAATTTATAATAGTCGTGATTAAGTTCTACGACAATATATTATAGTCTTAATAAAGATCGTAAGGCACCATATATATATATATGACTTGATCACCGTGGATTCGTATACAAAGTTTTGACATATCATTTTAACTTCTTCTATATATATTATTGGAACGAACTATTAGACACCATTGGCAGTAATCTCTAGTTAGCTGTGGGTCGAAGTGGATTCCAAAATATTATATACTTTGAGTTGTGATCGAGCCTGAGACATGTATACAATGGGTCGCTGATTGCTTCAGACAATATACATATTATGAGTCTTATTATATTAAGACAATATATTATAGTGTTAGTGAATTCTAACACAGTTTACGCATTTATATTATATATATATATATATATATATATATATATATATATATATATATATATATATATATATATATATATATATATATATACTGTTGGACTATTGGACTATTGGACTACGAACGTTGGACTACTAACAATGGACAATTAAAATTATCACAAGTATCATAAGTATAGAATATTAATTATATATATATATATATATATATATATATATATATATATATATATATATCCTGACACAAGAATATTATTATTAGGTTCGTGAATTTGTCAAAAGGCCAAGTCTTATCACCATCTATTCGAAAATCATCACAAGTGAGTATAGTCCCATTTTTACTATCTAAATTATTTTGGGATGAGAATACATGCAAATTTATAAATGTTTCACAAAATAAGCACAAGTTCATGAAACTACATTCTACGATTGTTTTGTTATACCGGATATCTGTACTTATTATTATTATTATGCTTGGTAACCTAAGAATTAGTGAAAAACACTAATTGATGTGAATCCTAAAGGTAGATCTACGGGCACCAACCACCCCCATTTTTGAATAGTGGAAATGCTTTAGTACTACGAGGGGTTCTTGTCATACATTTGAATAGTAGAATGTATGATGCCAGATATCTTAAGCGCTCTATGTTAAGGTCGGTTACCAGGCGACTCATCGTATGAATGATTTTTGCAGTTGTAATGATCCTGCACATTTAATTAAATGAAATCTTGTGGCTTATTAAATATTATGATTATTGTATAGAAATTAAACCTATGACTCACCAAAATTTTTGTTGACGTTTTAAGCATGTTTATTCTTAGGTGAATATTAAAAATGCTTTTGCTGTCGTATGCCAACCCAAGGTCAAGATTTGGAGTCGGCATAATTGTTTATATTGTTTAAACTTGCGTTCGGATTGTTTGTTGTAATATATTTGATTATATTGTAATGGGTTGTGTAAAAACTTATTTATTTGAGGAGATTGTCTTTGATAGACAATCTAAATTATGTCATTAAAACCTTTATTCAATAATAAAGGTTATGGTTGTTTTTAAAAATGAATGCAAGATTTGAAAAACGTCTCACATAGAGGTCAAAACCTCGCAAAGTAACCAATTAATATGAAACGTTTATAATTAATATGAACGTGGCATTTTAGTTGGTATCCGAGCGTTGGTCTTAGAGAATCAAAAATTTTTTCATTAGTGTGTCTAACTGATTTTTGATGCATTAGTGAGTCTGGACTTCGTCCGTAATTATTTAAAAAATGATTGCTTAATATAATTGTTGGAAACATATGATTATTAACATATAAATATTATAAGATATATCATTCTCTTAACGTGCCTGCTATTATGTGATAGATGACTTCATCCGATCATATAAGCATCTTTAGTGATTCAGATTTCATTTACTTATCAAGTGATTCGTAGGCTGAGTCAAAGCATACGACTTATGAATCAACGGAAAAGTTAACTTTTGGTGCTACCATTAAAGTGGAAAATTGTTGGGAAAATTGGGAAGATTCACAATTGCCAGTAGAGGTTCCAGAAGAGGATCCAGAAGAAGATCCTGAAGAGGAACCCTACGAAGAGGATCCTGAAGAAGTTGTGGAAATTACCGAACCACAACGTGATTTAGGAAAATCTTTGGCTGTTATACCCGATCCCAAACCCGATGAACCTATTATGACCCAAAATGTTTGTGATCATCCACCTGAACCACCTAAGAGACCAGTTTATAAAATGACCGCTCGTATAACGACTGTTGGTTTTGCTCCCAAACAATTAGCCGAAAGAACCAATTGGGAGGAATTGGAAAAAGAACTATCCAAATGAAAATCCAAAATTTTGGCCGAGAAAGAAACAACATCAACATCTAAGAAATCTCGCCGTTCTTGAACTGATGTGTTCTAGAGGGTGTGTATGAAACGGCTATCAGTTTTATATTTATTTACTACAGGAAATCACCTAAATTAAAATAAAACACAAAAGGTAAGTATACCTATCGTGTAATAATATAGCTAAGGTAAAGTCCAGGAGGTCGATCCGTGGACACTATTATTGGGTCTCTTACTAGGTCAAATTAGTTAATTAAGTAGTTAAACTAGATTTAGTGATATATAGTAATTATAGGTAACTTTGGGGGTTTTTACCGTTTAATGACCGGTTTGTCAATTTTAAAACTTAAGTCACAATTAAAACCTAATGCAAATTATAACTTAATTTAAAGTGTAAAGTAAATGACGATAATTAAAAGTACAATAAATTAAAAGTGCGATAAATAAAATGACAGTAAATAAAAGTACGATGAGATATAAAATAAAGGAATTATGCTTATTTAAACTTCCGTAATCATGATGTTCGACGTGTTGATTTTAATTTATTACCATGGGTTAATTGTCCTTTGTCCTGTATTATTCGATATGTCCATACGGTTTTGTCCATAATAGTCCATCGGTCATAATTATAAAGTGCGAGGGTCTTCGTCAAATTATCCTTATACCCGAAGTCAAATATTCCAACTAATTGGGGATTTGAACTGTAACAAGGTCTTAATACTTTGTTTAATGAATACACCAGGTTATCGACTGTGTGTAATCTAAGGTTTTAATACTTTGTTAACAATTACACCAATTACCCTTGAATGTAATCCACCCCTGTTTTAATGAGTCTAGTAACTATTAAATCATCCCCGTGTCCGGTCAAATGAATAATAATTCGTACTTATAAATATCCCGCTCATCGTACCCGATTAAGCGTATGTGGTTATATATAGATACGTCAAATCATAACCTTTATATTAAATTAACGAGGTATCGTTTAGTTAATATAAAGCCCATTAATAGCCCATAGTCTAATTTCCACAAGTGTCGATCTTTTGTCCAAACCCCAATTATGGTCCAAAACCCAATTATCCCGTCTTTAATATTTAGTCTAACATCATGATTACTTCGGCTTAAATAAGTATAATAATAACTTAGCTACGAGACATTAATAAAAATAATTTAAACATAACTTACAATGAGTATTAATAGCATAGTGTTACACGGACAGAGTTTCGACTTACAAACTTAAAACATTCGCTAACATAACCTTATTATTATTAAACTTTAATATTAAAATTATAATATTAATATAAATATATTGAGGGAGTAAGAGATTTATAAAATAGAAAATGTGTATCTTTCATTACTCCGTAGTCTCGTTTTATAGGCAAATGATGAATTTGAAATTTTCACTTATGACCCCTTAACTATGCTCAATTAACAACTTTTTATTATTTATTATTATTCTTATTATGAATTATTTAAATATTATATTATATTCTTGTGCATAGTTGACTTGTACTTTCAGCTCCGTTTCGTCGAGCGTTGAAAGTTGGTTCATGTCTCGGTTCTGGATTTTCGAACGCCTTTTCGTATAATTTAATATCTTGTAGTTTGCATTTTGCGGCTTGTACTTTTGTAATGTTGAGACGTTTCTCATCAATAAATTGAACCACTTGAATTGTACTTTGTACTTTTTAGCTTTTTGGTCATTTGCATCTTCAAATCGTCGAATCTGTCTTTTGTCTTCACCTTTTATTATTTAAACGATAATTACTTGAAATTAGAACAATTGCAACTAAAAGCTTGTCTTTCTTGAAGGATAATGCTATGAAATATATGTTCGTTTTTAGCATTATCAAATATTCCCACACTTGAGCGTTGCTTGTCCTCAAGCAATATAGAACTTGAATATAACTTTACTAGAATCACTTCTTTATTCTTCACACTTTGTACATCAGTGATTTCAATACGGCGCTTATGAACAATGATGGTAATGATGTGGTTTACAGTCTCACATGACTATAAAAATTTAGATCCGTTAGGAAATTGGATCTTTATGAAAACATTTGATCTTTTGAAAATTCAATCTAGTTTTTACCCTAGATAAGTTTTCCGGAATACCCCTTCACCGGTGTTGCAAAATGTTTTTGTGGGTTGTGTGGGTTTTAGATTTGAAAATTTTAGCTCAAAACTTATGGTTTTGTGTCACCCACTTGCTAACCTTGTATTAGGAAAGCAACACGTCCAGTTTACTTGTTCCGTATATTACCTTTCAGTAAACTACCGTCCGGTTGTAAAGGAAAGCGATGAACAAGCAACTGTTAAGGCAATGTCTAATGACATGCTTTTGATTATGGTCTATATCGTGTCGGATGAAATTACTATCCTTTGTAGGAGCAATAGTAAAGATCACCCTATAGTTTTTCGGTCTGGCACAAGGTCCTGTCTTCGACCATGCTATGCAACCACCGTTCTTATAGTTGACACCCGATTTGGTTCAGGTGACCTAATGAATTCTGATGAATTCTCAGGATTTTACGTTTAATGGTAATGAACGCATTGAAAATAGGTTTTCAGAAAACAAATCGGTTTGTAATTTGATCAAAATATTTTCTCGTTCAAGTTCGAGTTTAGATATCATCGAATTCCATGAGTTTGTAATTCTCAATCTTTAAAGTCAATCTCAAGGATTGAGTAATATCAGGCTTAAAAGCTGATTTTTAATCTTTAAGGAGATTATCCTTACTGGGGGTCTGATTCATTAGTCTTATCAAGCTAATTTGCACGGCGCCCTCCCTATTTTACGAGACAGATCCTCTCATGGTTAGGATAAGTCTGACCACATGGCAACCCTGTTTGATGCTGAGGTCCGTGGATTTCCTGCTGATTTTAGAGATGACTTTTCTAGATTTTTCGTCAACCTACAGCTGGTCTGGACGACAACTTCTTGACCTAAATCAAGAAGCGCGTGTCTTTTTCGGAATACTTCACTTCCTTATAATGATGGAATTGATTCATCGTGTAGATCCATCTTTCTTTTAAAAGTATTACAATAAATCGGGTAAAACTGATTAGTTTAGTCCAAAACAAAAGTACCTGCAATAAGCTTGTACAGATATGTGATATATGTTTTAAAGAACTTGGTGAATTCTTCCCACACTCAGCTTTTATTTATTTCTTTCTTTGCCTTTTTCTTCTCCTCTATTCCATTTTAAATGAATTCAAGCGTTTTGGGTTGTTTCTCAATTTATGTCCTTTCCAAGGTAACAATAATTTCTGTAGTATCACCTAATTTTATCGTTCATAAATATGTATAAACATGATTTTGAATTCATTTAGTTGAAAATTTTTCAAATTTTCACAAAATTTGGCAATTAAACCAAGCGTAAACCCGAGAGAATTTATAACCCTTCCCCACACTTGAGATCTTGCAATGCCCTCATTTACAAGAAATCAGTAAAAATTTAAATTCATGAGGGTGATTAGTGTAGAAAAATGATTAAAAATACCGAGTTTGCAAACATACTGTTTTATATCACATTTGATATTTTACATCTTATTGTTAAAATTAGTAGCTTTTGATGAACTTAATGTCAGTCTTTGAAAGTGCGTTGTTTTACCCTGTTTTGTACATAAGATAAACTACAAACATATATATACATATTTTTTTATTTATAAAAACCTTAACTTAATAAAACAAATAATTGAATAATTTAAAATTTTGTTTTCCTTTTTATTTAGGAGGAGGTTGTTTCGGTACGTTTACCTAGTCCGTCCCTCGACAAAATTTTAAAATTTGTCATTTTAAAGCGATTGTTTTAAAAGCAAAGATTTTGGGGTTTTTTTTTTTTTTATGTTTTTGGTATACTTTAATTCAATAAGATTAAAAATAATGATAATAAAATTTCTCGTCCCTCCCTTGGGTAAAGCAATTTCGGTTCAATGACCTAGTCTTCAACTCACGACGAATTTTAGAAATCATATTTTTAACTTAATGAGATGAAGTAAATTTTGTTTTTAAATTCACACCAAACTTAAATTTAAATGCATAAAATTAAAAATCCATATTAATATTATTAATATTTTCATATTTTAGTTTTACAAACTTCTTTTAAAAATATTAGTTTTTAAAATATTTACAAACTTAAATATATTGATTTTAAAAATTTACAATATTAATTTTAAAAATATGGTAAAAATAAAATAAAATTAAAAATCTTTTTGGTCTTTTATCCCACTTTAATCAATCAAATATTATCAAAAATATACGCCACTCTTTTGGGTAAAGTAATTTCGGCTATATTACCTAGTTTTACTCTTGACGAATTTTTGAAATATTTTGGATTGATTGATTAAAGATATTTATACCTTATGAATAAACGGTAAATTCCGCAGTGATGTAATAAATTTTTGTATGATATCAATAATTTCGGTTTTAACACCTAATTTTATTGAATAGCAATTTAATACTTTATAGCGAACGATTCAGCGTTTATTATCAAAAGGTTAAAAGCAGTAAAAATAAAAACTGTACATACTTACCTGCTAGATGGAATTCTCAGTGACCCGCTTTAGCCGACTCATAAGAGAGTCGTACGAATTGGTTTTCCATAGCTACGTAAGCGTATCCATGAATTTTCAATAAATTTTCTTTTAAACATATGTACGGTCCTTCTCTGCATAAAGTAACGAACTCGGTATTAGAATGTGTCTGATTGTTCGAACATTTCCCTTCGTATGACCATTTTCCGCATTTGTGACATCTTTCAAGGTGTCGTGCTCTTCTTTTCGCTGCGGATTTTGATTTTCCTTTACCAAAATGTAACTTATTATGATCGTTTCTGAGTTCTTTTCTTACTCCTCCAATTTGACTCTTATTACTGATACCAGGTCACTCGGGAGTGTGTCATTATTACGTTTAGTGATCAAAGAGTGTAGCATTAGACCATGGTTTAGTTCACAGGAATTCTTCATCTCGTAAAACCTAAAAAAAAAAAATTTAGAATGGGGGGAGAAGACTAGTTCTTTAGGGTCTGCTAGGGAAAGATCATTCGGATTCCATTCTCGAGAACTACACGAAAACAGAACATCTAACTCTAACAGAAATTCATATTATCCTAAAAAGATTCGATTCTCCCCACACTTAGTTAGCTGTGGTATCAAAATTGTGATTGACTTCATTGTCAACTTCCATCGGTCCATGTATGTAATGTTTAACTCTGTGACCATTAACTTTAAATTCAATCACATTTGAATTTATTAACTCTATTGTTCCGTATGGGAAAACTCTTTTGACTATAAATGGTCCAGATCATCTTGATTTCAATTTTCCAGGAAATAACTTGAATCGTGAATTGAAAAGAAGAACTCGGTCTTCTTCTTTAAATTCTTTTGAACTTCTAATTCTTTTATCATGCCATTTCTTCGTTCTTTCTTTATAGATTAATGAATTTTCATATGCTTCATGTCTTAATTCTTCTAATTCGTTTAGTTGACTTAACTTTAAAAGTCTGGCTTCATGTAAATCAAGATTACATGTCTTCATAGCCCAAAATGCTTTGTGCTCAATTTCTACTAGAAGGTGACATGCTTTTCCGTAAACGAGTTTAAAAGGTGTGGTTCCAATTGGAGTTTTGTAGGCTGTTCTAAAAGCCCAAAGTGCATCCTCCAATTTCATGGACCATTCCTTCGGATTTGATCCTACGGTTTTCTCTAGAATACGTTTTAATGCTCGGTTGGTATTTTCAACTTGTCCACTTGTTTGTGGATGATAAGCAGTGGAGATTTTATGAGTTACTCCATATCTTTTGAGAACTTTCTCAAGTTGATTATTACAAAAATGAGTATCCCGATCACTTATTAAAGCTTTCGGTGTTCCAAACCTTGCAAAAAGACGTTTTAAAAAGTTGACTACAACTCGTGCATCGTTAGTTGGGAGAGCTTGTGCTTCTGCCCATTTAGATACATAATCAATGGCAACAAGAATGTAGAGATTATTATGAGATTTTAGAAATGGATCCATAAAGTCAATACCCCAAACGTCAAATACTTCACATACTTGAATGACATTTTGTGGCATTTTATCACGTTGACTTATTTTTCCGGCCCTTTGACAAGCATCACATGATTTGCAAAGAAGGTGTGCGTCTTTGAAAATTGTAGGCCAATAGAATCTAGCATCGTAAACTTTTCTTGCTGTAAGTTGAGGCCCATAATGCCCTCCTGTTGGTCCTGTGTGACAATGGTTTAAGATTTGACTAGCTTCATCTCCGAATACACATCGGCGTATTATTCCATCGGGACAACTTTTAAACAAATGTGGATCTTCCCAGAAATAGTGTTTTATATCACTAAAGAATTTCTTTCGTTTTTGGTACGACAACCCTTTTTCAAGGAATCCACATACTAAGTAGTTTGCATAGTCTGCAAACCATGGAATTTTATTATAATCTATCTTCAATAGATATTCATCAGAAAAGTTGTCTTGTATGGCCGATTCATTTAGAACTTCTAATTCAGGATTTTCAAGACGAGAAAGATGATCAACGGAGAGATTTTCTGCTCCCTTTTTGTCTCGGATTTCAATATCGAACTCTTGTAAGAGTAAGATCCAACGGATTAATCGTGGCTTGGCATCTTGTTTTGAAAATAGGTATCTAAGAGCAGAATGGTCGGTATAGACCACCGCTTTAGCTAGAACGAGATATGAACGAAATGTGTCAAAAGCAAAGACAATAGCAAGGAGTTCTTTTTCAGTAGTTGTATAATTCGTTTGTGCTCCTTGTAACGTCTTACTAGCATAATAAATAGGTTGAAATCGTTTTTCAATCCTTTGTCCTAAAACGGCTCCCATTGCAAAATCACTTGCATCGCACATGAGTTCAAATGGTAGATTTCAATTTGGAGTTATCATGATCGGTGCATTAGTGAGTTTTTCTTTAAGAATATTAAAAGATTTGATGCATTCATCTCAAAAGATGAATGGAGCATCCTTTTCTAGGAGTTTATTCATAGGAGTGGCAATTTTAGAAAAATCTTTTATGAAACGTCGTTAAAAACCGGCACGCCCTAGAAAACTCCTAACTCCTCTAACATTGGTGGGATGTGGAAGTTTAGCAATTACATCTACTTTAGCTCTATCTATTTCAATTCCTTCCTTTGAAATTTTATAACCAAGAACGATGCCTTCATTGACCATGAAATGGTATTTCTCCCAATTAAGAACTAGATTTGATTGTTCGCATCTAATAAGCATTCGTTCAAGATTAACTAGACATGTTTCAAAAGTATCACCGAAGACTGAAAAGTCATCCATGAAAACTTCCATGCATTCTTCTATCATGTCGTGAAAAATTGCCATCATGCACCTTTGAAAGGTTGCAGGGGCGTTGCAAAGTCCAAATGGCAAGCGTTTATAAGCAAAAGTACCATAAGGGCATGAATGTGGTTTTCTCTTGATCTTCGGGTGCTATTGGAATTTGAAAATATCTGGAAAAACCATCAAGAAAACAATAGTAATTATTTCCGGCTAATCTTTCCAACATTTGATCAATGAAAGGTAAGGGAAAGTGATCTTTTCTGGTGGCGTCATTTAATTTTCTATAATCAATACAAACACGCCATCCTGTTACAGTCTTAGTAGGAATAAGCTCATTTTTCTCATTTGTGATGACAGTCATGCCACCCTTCTTAGGTACGCATTGAACTGGGCTTACCCATGGACTATCAGAGATTGGATAAATTAAACCTGCATCTAGCAGTTTAATAATTTCTTTCTTAACAACATCTTGCATATTAGGATTTACTCTTCTTTGGCGTTGCACATATGTTTTATGTGAAATGTCCCGTTCTTATTGATTAAAAACGTTCTATATTAATTGATTTCGTTGCGAGGTTTTGACCTCTATATGAGACGTTTTTCAAAGACTGCATTCATTTTTAAAACAAACCATAACCTTTATTTCATAAATAAAGGTTTAAAAAGCTTTACGTAGATTATCGAATAATGATAATCTAAAATATCCTGTTTACACACGACCATTACATAATGGTTTACAATACAAATATGTTACATCGAAATCAGTTTCTTGAATGCAGTTTTTACACAATATCATACAAACATGGACTCCAAATCTTGTCCTTATTTTAGTATGCAACAGCGGAAGCTCTTAATATTCACCTGAGAATAAACATGCTTTAAACGTCAATAAAAATGTTGGTGAGTTATAGGTTTAACCTATATATATCAAATCGTAACAATAGACCACAAGATTTCATATTTCAATACACATCCCATACATAGAGATGAAAATCATTCATATGGTGAACACCTGGTAACCGACATTAACAAGATGCATATATAAGAATATCCCCATCATTCCGGGACACCCTTCGGATACGATATAAATTTCGAAGTACTAAAGCATCCGGTACTTTGGATGGGGCTTGTTGGGCCAGATAGATCTATCTTTAGGATTCGCGTCAATTAGGGTGTCTGTTCCCTAATTCTTAGATTACCAGACTTAATAAAAAGGGGCATATTCGATTTCGATAATTCAACCATAGAATGGAGTTTCACGTACTTGTGTCTATTTTGTAAATCATTTATAAAACCTGCATGTATTCTCATCCCAAAAATATTAGATTTTAAAAGTGGGACTATAACTCACTTTCACAGATTTTTACTTCGTCGGGAAGTAAGACTTGGCCACTGGTTGATTCACGAACCTATAACAATATATACATATATATCAAAGTATGTTTAAAATATATTTACAACACTTTTAATATATTTTGATGTTTTAAGTTTATTAAGTCAGCTGTCCTCGTTAGTAACCTACAACTAGTTGTCCACAGTTAGATGTACAGAAATAAATCGATAAATATTATCTTGAATCAATCCACGACCCAGTGTATGCGTATCTCAGTATTGATCACAACTCAAACTATATATATTTTGGAATCAACCTCAACCCTGTATAGCTAACTCCAACATTCACATATAGAGTGTCTATGGTTGTTCCGAAATATATATAGATGTGTCGACATGATAGGTCGAAACATTGTATACGTGTCTATGGTATCTCAAGATTACATAATATACAATACAAGTTGATTAAGTTATGGTTGGAATAGATTTGTTACCAATTTTCACGTAGCTAAAATGAGAAAAATTATCCAATCTTGTTTTACCCATAACTTCTTCATTTTAAATCCGTTTTGAGTGAATCAAATTGCTATGGTTCCATATTGAACTCTATTTTATGAATCTAAACAGAAAAAGTATAGGTTTATAGTCAGAAAAATAAGTTACAAGTCGTTTTTGTAAAGGTAGTCATTTTCAGTCGAAAGAACGACGTCTAGATGACCATTTTAGAAAACATACTTCCACTTTGAGTATAACCATAATTTTTGGATATAGTTTCATGTTCATAATAAAAATCATTTTCTCAGAATAACAACTTTTAAATCAAAGTTTATCATAGTTTTTAATTAACTAACCCAAAACAGCCCGCGGTGTTACTACGACGGCGTAAATCCGGTTTTACGGTGTTTTTCGTGTTTCCAGGTTTTAAATCATTAAGTTAGCATATCATATAGATATAGAA